>NW_028274820.1:54859418-55220043 GCF_037043125.1 Eumetopias jubatus | reverse complement strand
GATTTCAACACATACTTGTATACATTAGAAAAATCTACAGGAGACTACAATTTCTGAATATACTTTCCAGGAATCACTACGTTTTTGCCAAGCTCTGCAGGTATGACAAGTGTATAATGAGAATTTGCATGGGTATATTCACTACAAATATTCTGCATAATTTTTCCTTCATATAAAGAAATACACAAGCCAGAAGGGGAACTCTTGAAGACCATGGACTTTAAAAATATGGTTACCTTACCTGGTAGCACTGGGTCATTTGTAAAGGTGAGAAAGAGCTAATATAGTGAAGGGTATCACTGGCAATTCTTTTAGGTTAGCAAGCATCTCTTCTGCGAACATTATAGCACATGAAGTCTAGTGGAAATAATGCCATATAAACTAGTTTTAAGTAGAGGAAATGGGAAGGTGAGGAGGGTTTTTAAAAGAAAGACTCATGTAGGGGCACCTGGCTGGCTCAGTAGTACAGCATGTGACTGTTGATCTCAGAGGCAAGAGTTCAAGCCCCATGTTGGGCATGGAGACTACTTTAAAACAAAAACAAAAAACTGACGTAGCAGATTCATGTAGCACTGGCCAAATTCTCATAGGTCAGTCATCTAGGTACCTCCTAGTCCTTCCTTATCCATATCTGTTAGGAATACTCAGAACTTCCCTCATTAAGGACAAGAAAATATGAATTCTAAAGGTTCTTTTATATTCTATTTCTTCCCAAAGCATCTTCAACTCATATAAATCACAGGCTTAAATTGTGTGCCTTGAATGTTGTGGTTGCTTAGAAAGTTGTTACATATCTGAGTATGTAAGGAAAGCCACTGAGTTCAACCGACCGGATGGAAGGATTTTTTTTCTAAATGTAGACATTCTCCTTCTCCCATTAATGGCTACAGTTTACACGTAATATAGACTGTGCCATAAATTTGTAAGTAAGAAAATCACGTTTAGTTTCTAAAACCCCTACTGATTAGAATCCTTTGAGTTCGAGCTGTAGTTTGCCAATCTATGGTCTTACTTCCCACTCCGACTGCATGGAAAAGTAACTTTTGCGTGTGAGCTGCTAACACCGCACAGAGAACCCTGAAGAGAACCACCAGTAATCCCTTAGCAATGTGTGTTATAAAGGAGTTCACATTTTGGTATGGGCTAGGGATTCCAGAGACATTTATCTTTATGTACTCTTTATAATAATGTGTCCTATATCCCTTTAGGAAGCTAAAAAAAAAAAAAATCTACGAAGATGGCTCAATTGCCTTCTCTCTTTCAGGAGCCCCCTGTGACTTAATTACCTAGATCTAATTTAACTTCCAGGCAAGCCGTTCTTATTTTCATTCTTACTCTTCCTGACAGACCTTCACACAAATGAGACAATCACAGCAATTAACCTCCTCAAGACAAGGGTACAGTAATAATAGCGCTAATTATCCTGGATCAGAAAATCCAGTCTATACCCTTTCAGTGGGCAGTAGGGTGTGTGAGGGAAAAACCATCAACAGGAGGCAGGAGACCTGGCTACGATCCAGTTAGGGCCCACTAATTGCTTTTGTGATATTAACTAAATTATCTCAGAGGATCTCAGTTTCCTCATCTATGAAAGGAGAGGGACGAATTAAGTGAACCTCAAAATCCCTTTTAGCTCAGCTCTGAATTCTTTTCTGCTCCCTAGAGCAACTCTCTGGAGCATACCCAGCTATGTGTATTCTCCCATACTCAATGGTATCAGCACACAACAAAAAAACCCATGGGATTTAGGATGAACTGGTCCCCACTTCAGAGGTCTTATACACCAAAATACTGCTAACCAATTTATCAATAAGCCCATTAATCAATTATTAATTAAGCAATTTATCAGTGATACTATGTTAACTCGATGCCTGTCTCCCTGCTGCTGTTCTTTTTTATGTGCTTTTACGCATTCTTACTTTTACTCAAACCTGACATCTCTTTTCCGAGCTCATCTCTCAGACTTAAACTTTTCTACACCTAGTAGCTTT
The DNA here is from genome assembly GCF_037043125.1 of Eumetopias jubatus. Classification (NCBI taxonomy): domain Eukaryota; kingdom Metazoa; phylum Chordata; class Mammalia; order Carnivora; family Otariidae; genus Eumetopias; species Eumetopias jubatus. Next base: position 55,218,052 of record NW_028274820.1, on the reverse strand, counting down.
TTTTAAATGAAGATTTTAATCATTTATTTGACAGAGAGAGAGAGCGCGCACAAGCAGGGGGAGTGGCAGGCAGAAGCAGAGGGAGAAGCAGGCTTCCTGCTGAGCAGGGAGCCTGATGTGGGGCTTGATCCCAGGACCCTGGGATCGTGACCTGAGCCGAAGGCAGATGCTTAACCATCTGAGCCACCCAGGTGCTCCTCATCACCTAGGATCTTGAAGGGCAATATCCATAAAAGAGATACCAAGCTATGGAATAGACAGAGTGGTGGGCCTAGAGTGGTAATGAGGTACAACAAACAGTGAGTAAAGTCAGGTTACCAGAGAAAAGTCATAAAAAAAAAAAAAGACCCCATTATCAAAACTCCAGTATGCCATCACGTGAGGTGGCCAGGTGATGAGATGATGCCTTTTTAAAGTCTGGCCTAAATGACTATGTTAATGGCCACCGTTAGAAAACAAGTGAAGAGAAACATATTTACTTCCTTTTTTTTTTTAAAGCCATTTATTGAAACATATTTACTTCTAAAATAAAAAGGATCTGAAACTGGAATGCCTAGAAGGATCAGCCGTATAATGAAAATGAATGGAACCAACCAGGAACAACAGCAAATGGTGGAGACCATGGTCACCTAGACAGCACATGACCTTTCCAAAGCGGTACCTGAAGCTCTCACAAACGTTTTGCTGTAATTCACCAGCTTTGAGCAATTATTTATTTTTTTTTTAAAGACTGTATTTATTTGAGAGAGAGAAAGCAAGAGCAGGTTAAGGGGAAGAGGGAGAAGCAAGATTCCTGCTGAGCAGAGACCCTCAGATCACGACCTGAGCCAAAGGCAGACCTTAACAACTGAGCCACCCAGGCACCCCTGACATAACCTTTTTTTTTTTTTTAAAGATTTTATTTATTTATTTGAGAGAGAGAGAGAGAGAGAAACAGCATGAGAGGGGAGAAGGTCAGAGGGAGAAGCAGGCTCCCCGCTAAGCCGGGAGCCCGATGCGGGACTCGATCCCGGGACTCCGGGATCATGACCTGAGCCGAAGGCAGTCGCTTAACCAACTGAGCCACCCAGGCACCCCCCTGACATAACCTTTTAAAAAAGAATTTGTAAATATCAAAAATTGTTCAAGAATCATGAAAAGATTATACCCTTTGATCAATGTCAAGAATTTATATTAAACCAATTATCAAGTTAAGGAAAAAGGACTCTCATATAAAGTTGTTTATTGCTTTAATAGAGGGGACTGGAAGCAACCTAAATATCCAATAATAAAACAACTTTCCAAGGAGCTAGTAAAAAAATAATTATATGTATGATAAAATGCATAAAAATGTGTAAGTTCTCAAAATGAAATATAAAAAAAGGTGAATTTTATGGTGATAGATGTGGAGTATTTCTATTATGATAAATTTTACGCAATGAAAATATTTTACAATCATTAGTACACCACATATTACATTCTAATTAAAAAAAATCAAAACCGTTGGGGGATGGATGAAATAGGTGATGGGGATTAAGGAGTGCACTTGTGATGAGCACTGGGTGATGTACAGAAGTGTCAAATCACTATATTAAACACCTGAAACTAATATAACACTGTTAACTACTGGAATTAAAACAAAACCTTAATAAAAATAAATGAATAAATAAAAATCACAACTGTCGTTTTAAAATATGGAGCTAGTATAATGGTTAAGAAACTCTGCTACTTAAAAACTGGGTAACCTTAGGAAAGCTACTTATCTTGACTTCAAGGGATTTTTTTAAATTATAGAATGGATTACTCATAGTACCTATAGGTCACAGTATTGCTAGGGAATTCCAATTGTAATTTTTGTATAGGCTTAGAAAAGTTCCTAGCAAATAAAAGGCACTATACAGTGCTTGTTAATTATAAGAAATAAACTAGACAGCAAATCACTGGGGAAGACTTGGGGAGAGTTCAGCTCTCCAGAGAACCCAGGTATGAAAGTTGGCCCATTACTGATTTGTGATTCCTAACATGTTGAGACACATTACAACAAAGTCCACTTGACAATAAAGAAAATCATCGGAACATTTGGACAGAAGCCAGAAACACTAAGCAACAAGGGAAGCTACATTATTTCCTTGGGAGCTTGGCAAACTGGCCACTGACATAGACTAGAGGCCAGAGATAATAGGTTTACAGGCTTACAGGACTTCTTATAAGCCACCTACTATAATTAATTAAGTAATAAAACCACCTCTGAAGTTGACACATTAGCAGGGCTTTGTAGTAAAAGTTTTAATAAATCTCAAAATGAGATGAAGATCCTTTAAAAGGGGTATAGCAGGAGCTGTTTTGAGTCTAATTGTTGACTCTTCAATAGGGATTATGGTCTTTAACATTGAGATCAAAAGCCCTTAGGACCCAGCACACTTTAACAACAAAGAAAGAAACAGAACAAAGCCAGAGGAGAGAATAAAATATAGCAAGGAACAGACCTGTTATCTCCCATCAATAGCTGCAACTAGTTTGGAGGTCAATAGCTTAGAACTAGCCTTGACTGAGCCTCTATTAAATGCCACACAAGGCACTCAACTTAGTTACCTCTTGATTCTCAAAACAGCCCATGAACTGGGCATTATCCTCATTTACAGATATGGAAAACTGAGGTTTGAAGAACCAATTTAACTGCCCCTTCAGTGTTTCCATTAGAATTGAATTGAGGTTGGTCTGAGTCCACAGTTCTTTTCCATATACTCCACCTCTTTAAAAGCAGAGAGAAACACACACATTACTAACAATCTCACAATCCAGAAACTCTAAACGGTCAAGTTAGAAGACCCGTTCTTTAATCTGGATTTCACCCTCCATTCTCAGGGAAATTCAGCAAATGATGTCATTTTTCAAGTCTCAGGTAATTCATCTAATAAAAATATCAGGGACTGGATTGAAACACAGTTCCCAAACCACTGCTGTTTATCCTACAACAATGTTCTCTTTACTGCTTCTAACAGCAAGGTTCTGGGGCCTGGGTCAGCAAGAGTTACAAGCTATTCACCTTGTCTATGAGCACACTTTCAGGGTTCCAAATGCCCTCCAACTTACCCAAATGTAAAGTATTTTTATTTTCTATGTAAGTCACAGTGTCAACACCACTGGGAGGCATTCGTCTCGATCTGAGATTTAGGTCAATCACAGTCATCCCCCTCCTCTGAGCAAGTGACCCAGAACTGTCCCAAGCAGCCCATCTCCTCTGCCACAACGATTGCTCCCAGAATGGAATTAGAACCCACCGGACCAGAACTAAGAAAGGACACCCTCTTTCCAGGGAAGTTCCTCTACGAGAAGGATATACATCTGGAGCTACTAAAAGCCATCTTAACAAGTGATGAGAAAAGTCAAACACAATGACCAAAACGGAGGCTGGCTGGGAGCTTTGAACTTATTATCTGAGACCTCTGAAACAAGCTGTTCCAGAAGCCACTGCATTCTTAGACTTGCTAGTTCACACAAATTTTTTTTTGTTTGTTTTTGCTTCAGGTTGTCAGTTGCAGCTGGAGGCGCTCCACTTCTCAGGGAAAGCATTCCTAACAACTCAAAGTCTAAGCTATAGACAGAGATTCTGCTTCTCGGGCATTTGTTTTACCAAAACTCCTTAGTGGTTCAGATGCACACCCTGCTTACAGAGCTTGCTATGGTGAGAATGTGTCTCCCCCAAAATTCATATGCTGAAGCCCTCATCACCAATGTGACTCTAGAAATAGGTCTTTAGGAGGTCATTAAGGTCAAATGAAGCATAAGAGCAGGACCCTAATGTGATAGGACTGTGACTTTGTAAGATCTCTCTCTCCACCATGTGAGGACACAGAGAAAAGGCAGCTACGGAAAGCCAGGGAAAAGAAACCTCTCACCAGAACACAACCATACTGGCACCTTCACCTGAGCCCCCGTCTCTGAAATTGTGAGAAAACAACTTCTGAAAATAAAGCCACCCAGCCTGTGGTATTTCATTACGCAGCTCAAACAGACTCAGACACACCCCCAACTGAGAACCACTGGGTTATGTGCCCTCCAAGAATCTTTTAGCTCTCAAATTATATAATATTCTGATTTTGTGGACCCATGAAGAATTAAAGTTCATACAGAATATCTAAGAAGTTGGACTAAGAAATCCAATTTTCTTAAACATTTTCTAAGTGAAGAATAGAGAAATACAAACCAGAGATTTTTAAAGATCAACTATGAATCAATTTTTTAATACAATTGCATTACTATTTTTTCGGCATTTTTTTACAGCCAGGTTCTCTTACTTTACTTTCCAAAAGTCTTCCATCAGTGTTCCTGTGGAAACCAAAGGGAAAGCTACGAAGAAAGGACTATGCCTATCTGCCTTTTATTATTTATTTTTTGTGTGTGTGGGGGGTGGAGTGGGAGAGGAGCAGATGGAGAGGGAGAATCTCAAGCAAGCTCCATGCCCAGCGCTGGAGCCCGACACAGGGCTCAGTCCCACAACCCTGAGATCATGACCAGAGCCAAAATCAAGAGTCAGATATTTAGCCAACGGAGCCACCCAGGAGCCCTACCTATCTGCCTTTTATTAAAAGCTGCCTTCAATCTCTTTGAAGAAAGGTAGGGTATTAAATCCAGTAACAGACTGCCCTTTTAATGCACTGGACTGATTTCCAGAGCTTCTCAGCCACTGAGAATAAAAAAAAATCACCTGGTCTTTGTTACCATAAAAGTCCTTTCTGAAAAAAGGAAAATGGTGTTCTTACTGTAGATTAGATTTATTTGCTCTCCATTGGTTTATTAAAACCTACCACACGGCAATGATTGTTCTTCCTTTTTTTTAATACTACATACCTGGTCAATGAAGAGATTACAAAACTTTTGCAATAAAACTATAATCCGAGCAGGAGTATTGTAAAACTTGGAATGACTCCAGATGAGGCAGATGGTATGAAATAATGGGGTGATGAGTACCCGGATCTGCGGGAATTCTGTCTCCTGGAGACACTGAACATGTCTTCTCAGGGGTCTCAGGTAAAGCTCTACATCCTGGGCTTCCAGAAGCGCTGAAAGGAAAGAAAACCACCATTAATGTGATGCAGTCTCTTTTTCTCAATTCACAAGTTCAACAAAACAATGCAAAAGAACATGGCTATACTTATGCAGTCATCCTTTCTTTTTATATGGCTTATCCCACAACTGAGCTACTATGGGTTTGCAAGGCTTTATACAGTGTCCGTGTGTAGCAGCCATTCAAGAGAGACCTGGTGGAGTTACCTACACAGCCCAAGTAAATCATGATGCAAGACTCAGTGGGAAAACATACCTTTAAGATCTAAGGAACCTTACTCAACTCCATGAAACCGCAGGGATAAAACAGGTCTGCAAAGTTGTTGTGACTTTATGGTTGGGGTTACAAGCTCATCCCTAGAATGTTAATTCCTCTTAGGTACTTGGTACCAGCACAATTTTAGCGTCTCATCCCAGTGTCCTATGAGAGTAACTCAGGCAATGACTGTGGAATTTTAGATTATTCAAAATATAACTACTAAAATTGTTAAGTACAGGTGATAAAAAATGTTTTGGAACTAGAGGTGAAGGTTGTAAGACATTGTGAATGTAATGAATAAAAAAAAATTCAACTCTACAATTCAAAATAGTTATCTTTATGTGAAATGAATTTTATCTTCATATTAAAAATCATTAAGCAGGGGCGCCTTGGTGGCTCAGTTGTTAAGCGTCTGCCTTCGGCTCAGATCATGATCCCAGGGTCCCGGGATCAAGTCCCGCATCGGGTTCCTTGCTCTGCAGGGAGCCTGCTTCTCCCTCTCCCACTCCCCCTGCTTGTGTTCCCTCTCTCGCTGTCTCTCTCTCTGTCAAATAAATAAATAAAATCTTTAAAAATAAAAAAAATCATTAAGCAGGGTGAATAAGGAATATTTCCCCAAAACGCTACATATATATATACACACACACACATATATATATGAAGAAAAATATTATTACTGCTTAATGTAATCCAAATTTTCTCTTCATTAAAATCAGTCCTTTTAGGGACTCCTGGCTGGCTCAGTCAGTAGAGCATTCAACTCGATCTCAGGATGGTGAGTTCAAACTCTACACTGGGTGCAGAGCTTACTTAAGAAAATTGGGGCGCGTGGGTGGCTCAGTCCGTTAAGCACCTGACTCTGTTTCGGCTCAGGTCATGATCTCAGGCTGTGAGACCGAGCCCCCCGTCAGGCTCTGTGCAGGGCATCGAGGCTGCTTGAGATCCTCTCTCCCCCTCTTCCTGCCCCCTCCACCCCCAACCTGCACTCTCAAAAAAAAAAAGTCATTTTAATGTACCCTAAATCAAACTGCATTTTGTTCCTGAGACTGCAAATACTTTTGACTAACTGAAAAGATGATTTACTTATGAAGGTAGGGAATGAAGTAAATTCTTATTTTCTGGTGTTATCCCAAAAGACTCCTGTCCAGAGGAGGGGGGTGGAGGAAAAAGGCAAAGCAACACAAACAAACCTGCCAACTTTTTTTGGCTGTCAGAGTCAGGAATGCACACACTCCTATTACTCCACTTAACATATAACCCATTTATCTGTCCACCTAAACAATAAAGGCCTCGGAAGAAAGAGAGCATCCAGGGAATATTTTCTTCCCTGGTTGTATTCCTGTTTTCAAATTAGTGTGTTTTTAGTCATGTCTATTTCAAAATTAAATAATCACATCTGCTAAGTGCCTTTAAAATACAATAAGCACATGTAATTTCACAAGTCCTCAAGGACATCCTTGAGAGGGGCCTTCCACCTCTAACTGACAATGGCTTTGGGCCACTCGTTCTACTGATGTCTGAATCTCGAAGTCCATGTGCTCTGAAGGCCCTGAGTACCCCTGGGATTTGTTCCTGCAGTAGCTTTATCCACAGAAAATGTTCATCTTATACTAACACAAAAAAATTCAAGCAGCTTCTACTTACTGAGGACATGCTCACTGTGTGTCTAGTACTATGTACCCTGTATATTTTATCTTCAATCCAATGGTTCTCAGCCAGGAAAGGTTTTGCCCCCAGGGGTCAACTGGCAAGGTCTGGTGACACTTTTGATGGTCACAACTGCAACAGGGGGAGCGGGTGGGGGCCAGGGACGCTGCTCAACATCCAGCAATGCACGGAGTAGCTCCCTACAACAATCATCCTGCCCAAAATGTCAATGGTGATAAACACTGACAAGATTGAAAAAAAAAAAATGACAATGTTTTGAAATATTACTCTAATCTTCAGAACAACTCTGCAAGGAAGGTGTTAATATGCCAATCTGGCCGATGAAAACCAGAGGCTCAGCAAATTTAGGATATACTGAGTGGATCTGGGACAGGAATCCTGATCTGACAGACCTTCAAACCCAAATATTCATGCTCATGATCCCTTTCCCAACAGAGCTCCTGGGGAAAACCCTGAAGAGATAACAACGAAGTGTATTTTAAGTATTTCCTAACCTCACATAGTTATATTAGAAAGAAATTAAGAACTCATTTTCTAATGTTAGAAACCAAAAAAGCTATGCACCCAAATAGCTTACATTTTCAACATTTAAAACTTCAGTCTCATATGTATGCCTTTTTGCTTAAATGTGCCTCAAGAAACATGAAGAGAAACAAGAAACAAGAGGGCTGTCAGCCCTGGGTGGAGCGGACACTGCACAGTGAGGAGACAAGGAGACTTTGCACTGGAAATTCTCGTTTTTAACCATATGCATGCACTTATTCAAAATTCAGCAAACAAACCTCCTCTATGTTTAATCCTCACCAAAACTTCGATGAAGACTTTGAGCTCTTTTAAGCTAAGTAAGCAGTGGATGCCAGGCACGAGAGACTCTATCAGAGAGCTATGGGATTAAATGTAGCCACACTGTTGACTAGGAAACCCCCATGGTGGGCTTCCACTCACCCCCTGCAAAGGCCTTGCCCCTACACACACACACACACACACACACACACACACACACACACACACACACACACACTCACACACTCCCGTTAGAACTTCTATCTGGAGCCCATTTGTTAGGTCCCCACAATCTATTCTAAAAATAGTTCAATATAACTGGAGAATGAAGTACTGATGAAGACGAATTTATCCTCAGAAGAGTCAAGGGCCATCACTTCAGAACCATGCTTAATGGCAAAAGGGTGGAAGAGTCTGAGCGGGCAGGCAGGGGTCAGATCAGGCAGGACACCAACACCAGGCCAAAAAACAAGAATCTTACCATTTTTGACAGCCGTGAAAATGTCCTTCAAAGTTGGAAAATAGCTGCTTTGTTTAATTTTCAGGATCCTAACCATGCTGAGGACAACAGGAGTGCGAAGCTAAATTGAAAAAGAAAATGTAGTAGAAGCTGGATTAATGACTAAATAGATGCATTTGGTAATAAAATACTTCAGTTCTATTCCACTCATGCACAACACACACAGCATTTCATACACAAAGACTTATCTGGTTTCAGGTTGAAATTTTTTTAACAGCATTTCTTCCTTAAGTTTGAATTTTATTTTACATTTATAGCTCTTGAGTTTTCAAAAAGTGTGTTAATTTACACTTCATGTGTAAAATGTTAAATTTTCCACATAAAATTTCTTGCTATGTTTCAGAAAATCTGAGACATGTGAACATGCAAATGAACGTCTTAGTTTTCAGAACATTAAATCAATACGTAAGGCAAACACAAGAGGAAGCAAAGTTAGCTCTTCCAAAGCTGTATCTCTCCACCAAGCAAGACTCTACTCCTTCCTAAATCAATTCAATCAACTAGATTAATTAAATTTTACCATCTTCAACATTTCCCTGGGGAACCACTCTATGCCACAGTGTTTCCAATTATCAAACGCTGTCAAAATATTCTCAAAAAGGCAAAATTACTTTTAATCCCCATTTTTACTTTTTTTTTTTTTTTTTTTGAGAGAGAGAGAGAGCACGCACAAGTTGGGGGTAAGGGGCCAAGGGAGAGGAGAGAGAGAATCCCCAGCAAGTTCTATGCCCAGCTCCAAGCCTGATGCTGGGCTCCATCTCATGCCCCTGAAGGTCATGACCTAAGCAGAAATCAAGAGTCAGAGGCTTAATCAACTGAGCCACCCAGGTACCCCAATCCCCATTCATTTTTTTTTTTTAGAGAGAATTTTTTAAAGATTTTATTTATTTATTCATAAGAGACACAGAGAGAGAGAGAGAGAGAGAGGCAGAGGGAGAAGCAGGCTCCCCACTGAGCAGCGAGCCCGATGCGGGACTCGATCCCAGGACCCTGGGATCATGACCTGAGCCGAAGGCAGATGCTTAACCATCTGAGCCACCCAGGCACCCAACCCCCATTCTTTTTTTTTTTTTTTTTTTTTTAAGATTTTATTTACTTATTTGACAGAGAGACACAGCGAGAGAGGGAACACAAGCAGGGGGAGTGGGAGAGGGAGAAGCAGGCTTCCCGCTGAGCAGGGAGCCCGACGCGGGGCTCGATCCCAGGACCCTGGGACCATGACCTGAGCTGAAAGCAGACACTTAATGACTGAGCCACCCAGGTGCCCCTCCCCATTCATTTTCAAAGTGCACACCATATAGAATTTTGGAATGAGAACTATTAAGTCATCAAAGACAGTATGTTGAACCTTTCAAGTAATTAGAAATCACTGCTCCAGAAGCCAAATTCTACAACTGACTTTGCTAATTTAGCTTACAAGCAATTTGTAAGGCTATCTACTTACTTGGTCATAAACGCATGATAGATTTTCTCTCCTCATCATCCAGAAATCCAGTTCAGTTTGAGGATTCGAGTGAAGACCATTCAGCAAAGGCTGCCCTGAATCTTTCTCTACAATCTCTTGGATTTGATGTGACCATTTAATAACCACAGACTCAATCGCATGGAGTAGTGTCCTTTCATTTACCTCTAGCGTACAAACACTGAAATGATCAATAAAATAATTCAAAAACCAATTACCTCATCCAAAGGAAGATAGGACTTGGATGGTAAGCGTTATTTTTTCCATGAACTAGTTTTTCAAATATAAATATTTCAAAGTCAGATCCTTTATTTTTATAGCCTCAATTTCAATTGTGGCATAAACATTATAAAACAAATGATCATATCCTCAAACCATTATTGCCAAAATAATTTTGTTGACATCATGGCAATTGTTACAGCTTGTTTTTTGGGCAGTCTGCTTATAAGAAGGATATTTTGTAAGGGAATAATATACAGGTGCTCTGCACAACTTTTTAAAAAATAATATAGTTCTAATAAATCTCTATCTTACTAATAGTTTTCTGGGGATATGATACTAATTGGGTATGTGGGCTCTCCATTTTTATATCCTATATAAACCATAACATTACATACTTGGTCTCAGAGTATTTCTGATCCGGGTCCATTTTCCCTGCTATCGTGGGAATTGGTAGAAGAGTTCTTCTCAACATTTTGCCCCGAAAGACATGCATTTTACTTTTCATGACTTCTACGTGGCGTTCCATGTCTTGTGAAGTGAAACAGGACCAGGATTTATGGTTGTTCCTATTAGAAAGAATTGGCACTAAAATCTACAGAAAGAGAAACATTTTCAAAAGAAGTTAATTTACAGACAATGTACTCCTTCAAAGATGTTCTTGTCACACAAAATCAGCCACAAAAGCCATTCAATTTCTTAAGTATCTTCCTAGGATATCAAATTTACAAAGAGAGGACAAAAATCAGTATCCCGTTTAGACTTCATCAATTAGACAAAATCTTTCAAAGTGGAAATACAATGCGGCTTGTTCATTCATTTATCCATTCATCAAGCATTTGAGGAGGTTCCCAATGACTCAAACGCTGCATAAACTAAGCACAACCATGTCAGGTAAATAAACAGCTTTCTTCATGCAAACTGAGCACAAAGGCAGGTACATAAATGAAAAAAATCTTTTTGAATCACATTGAGGCAAAAGTAAATTAATCTTCTCAAGCCCTGAGTAGCACACCAGTGGATTCAAGTTTCACAGTCAAAAACATTTTTATTAATCATATGGTCCTTTTTTGGAACTCCCTCTACCATTAAATTGGGAGCATCATGTATGTGACACCATGTATGTGAAAGCCTTCAACAATTATTTTTGTATTCCCAAGGCCCAGCATATGTTAACAAGAATTTTTTGAGTGAATGAAGTTATTAGCCTCTTCTTGCTTTCCCACCCCTTTTCTAATATCTCCTAATTCTCAACACTTTTCATTTTTCTGATAATCCGCCAGGTATACTGGCATTTTTCCATAAAATTGCCATTAGCTAAAATGCTCAGAATATAGTTACTCCACCTTTTCAAAGTCTATTTCGACAATACAATCACTTTTGTTTTCTGACGGTGTTGAAACAAATCTCTCCAAATTTTATTACATTTTCCTGCGTAGCACCCACTATGTGTCAAGCTAGGAAAACAGCAGAGTAAGGAATAGTCTCTGCCTATGACAAGCTCAGTGGGTTAGGTCCTTTGCTCTAAGAACGGCCATCATTCGAGGCATATTCAGGATGCCAAGTGGAGACACAAGATAAACACACCGATATATAAAAATCATTCAGGGCTCTAGAAGTAGAAGGCTTCTGGAAAACTGCCAGTCTGGCCGGCCCGGAATTAGCTTTGGGAAAGGCAGGGTAGTTCACGAAGAGTCTGGGAAACTACACGGAAGAGTTAAAGCTTTTTGGGCTTGGAACATGGCACTGACCCACTGGAAAACTTCCTTCTTGACTAAATCCCAGATCTCAAAAACTATTTCTGAACATCAGGCGTGAGGAAAATTCTGGTTATTCGGCATAGCTAATTCACTGGGTACGCTTTCAAACTTTCACTCCATTTATGATTCTATGATGAAGCCAACTTCTTTTAAAGTATTTCTGTCACATGCTGTAGATAAAACTGTGAAATTCTGAGCCATGTGCTTTGCAGAGCGATTAGTCAAAGAGCTAGAGCATCATTGTAAACCCCATTTAAAACAAATAGACCTGGGATGTGCTATTTAATTACAGAACAATTTGTTAAACTATATACAAAGTAATTCAATTACTTGGGGGTTTTGTTTTGTTTCTGTTGGAAAGATTTTTTTGCCTACTTTTTGTGGTTTAGAGGAAAAATTCCAAACTTTTTCTGAGAACTAAAATAACTTGAATGTTTACATATTCAACTGATGTACAATGTGTAACTACAAATTAAAGAACTATGGAGCCTTGGCTATGGTTTTCTCTACTTACCTTCTTTGATCTTTTTTTAAGATTTTATCTTATTCAAGCGAGCGAGCGAGCGAAAGAGAACATGAGTGGAGGGAGGAGCAGAAGGAGAGTGACAAGCAGACTCCAAACAAACTGCAGAGCCCAACCAAGGGCTCTATCCCACAACCCGGAGACCACCACCTGAGCTGAAATCCAGAGTCAAAAGCCCAACTGACTGAGCCACCCAGGTGCCCCCCTCTTTAATCCTTTTTTAAACTGGGGATTTTCTTTTTACAATGGTTCTTAAGTAGAGACTAATACCTGGTCAATACTTTCAAAAGGTAGGAGCCAGGGCCTCTCCCAGACTTCTTAAATTGTAATGCCCAAGGATGGGACCCAGACACTAACTATGGAAACCAAATCAGACTTCCATATGGGCTCAATAAGCCAAATGAGTAATAATGATAATTCACAATTACTGTTTCTTTAAGGATTAGGGTCAATATAATAAATAGCTATACAACATTTTAAACAGTTTGGCTAAATACAATACAGCTACAAACCATACCGTATGGGAACACATAATAATGTAAGAAGATTGGGAGTTCAACTTTGGATAGGTTAGGTTTGAGACATTACACACTAAGTGGCCATGTCCACAAGGAAGGTGGACATCTGAGCTTGGAATTTAGAAGAGAGATCCAGGCTGGAGAGAGAAGTTTGGGAGGCCCCAAGCACATCAGCGTCAATTCCCATTATTCTGTGGAGTGCAGTTAAACTCCAAAAACTGTTCAACATTGAATATAAGTGAGAGTATCATTTAAATGAGAAAAAAGTAAATATGAAGGCGCAAATGACCTTCCCCACCTTCAGTTCAAACACTTGGTCCATCCCTTCCTTACTCTATCCCCATTTAAGAAGCCAAACACTAGGGGGGGCATCTGGGTGGCTCAGTCATTAAGCGTCTGCCTTCGGCTCAGGTCATGATCCCAGGGTCCTGGGGATCAAGCCCCACATCGGGCTCCCTGCTCAGCGGAGAGCCTGCTTCTCCCTCTCCCACTCCCCCTGCTTGTGTTCCCTCTCTCGCTGTGTCTCTATCAAATAAATAAATAAAATCTTTAAAAAAAAGAAAGAAGCCCAACACTGGAAAACTCCTTCAGTACCTTTCAGGGCAATCACTGTTATCAGTCTCTCCTTCATTCAACAGAATCACCAATCTACCAGTGCTTGTATGTAGTGTTTCTTGTTAATGTACAAATCAGAAAGTTACAAGTTGATTAGCTTGGAATGCAAGTCATGAGGGACCACTGACATTCCATTTGACTCTACAACTTCCTAATTAAGCCTGCTCTGATAAAAACTTTCCTAGAATGTGCATTACCACAACCATCTTCCAATCAACACATGAATTTGGGCTTGGCCACCACCTTTGCTGGCAACCATCTGAAATACATGGCTCTTTTGTCTATTTGTTCGTTTTTGGTTTTTTGTTTTTTTTTTTTTTCCTAATCAGCCTCTCCGGCCTTGTTTCTCACCACCTTCCAGCTCTGGTTCCCCAATCCAGCTACTTTAATTGATTCCTTTTTAAAAAATGAACCTTCATTTCCTCACCTCTGTGCCTTCACATTGTTTCTCCCTCTGCTCAGAATGCCCTTCCTCCTCCTCCATCTAGCTCTCTCCTCCTTGTCCTTCAACACTGTGGGGAGCAAGTAATTTACCATACAACTGTGGCTGCTTTTGAGAGTACAGACACTAAAAACTATTAGCAGACATTAACTGATCTGTAACAGGTGGAAACCAAAAGTGCACCAGGCAAAGGGAGACCTTTGCTCGTCCTGTTCCAAAGTCCTCACACTCCTGCCAGCCCTCTAGGAGTGGGGAGCGCCCCGAGGCTCCCACAGCACGACTACTGTGACCTCCCCCCGCAGACTCAGCAACTGGCCTCCCTGAACAGACTGCGTCCTTTCTGAGGGTGCAAACTACATCCGTAATTGCCACGTCTGTCCAGTCACCAGCACCAAGTAGGTCTTCAATACACATGGATTAATAACTGAGATTAGCATGAAATTTCCAAGTGTCTTTTCCACGTGTCCAAAAAGATTCAAACGGAAATATCAGAGATGATGTACCAAATGCTTCTTCTCTAAAGAAATACCTTGAAGCCTCAGTGTTTTGTCCCTTATGAGAACAGGGTGTCAATTAGCCCCTAACTGACTTTCATTCGTTCAACAAGTACTGAGCTCCTACCGCATGTCAGGCAAGGTCCTTAGGTGGTTTGGGCCACAACACAGAGCAAAACAAAGATTCAGAGCAGGGACAAGGGTAAGGCAAGTGAGGCATTCATGCTGGAACTGAATTATCAAAGGGCACCAAAAACCTCAGGAATCAAGATGAGTAATATTTTAAGTTTTTTTTTTTTTTTTTTTAAGATTTACCTTACAGAGAGAGCAAATGAGTGCACATTATCACATGTGAGTGCAGGGGGGTGGGGGGCAGAGGGAGAGGATCTCAAGCACACTCCCCTTTGACCACAAAGATCAACCCTAGGCTCAATCTTATGACCCATAAGATTATGACCTGAGATAAAACCAAGAGTCAACCAACTGAGCCACACGGGCACCCCTTAAGAGATTTTTTTAAATCAAAATTAATGCAAAAAAAATTCATGATAAACAAATTATCAACATTTTAAAATAAAAACAGCACCGATACTACTTACTTTTGCCTCAGGCTCCAATATGATCTAGTATGGCACTGTTAGCGATCAGTTTTTATTTAAAGTGATTTTTTTCATTGTTTTTTTAAATACTGCACTAAAACTTCATCTTGATTACTGAGTTTTTTTGTCCCCCCTCCTTGCCTACCTGTAAATTTTGCTCTTGAAGTGGGTGCCTCATTTGCTAACCCTAGTCTCTACCCTGCCAAGGTTTCTGCCCTCCCAAAGGGTGGCTTTATTAAAAGGAGTTATTTGAGCAAAAAGACATGAAGGACATAAAGGGGCTGAGTGAATTCTGGGGAAGATAAAGAAATAGCCAGGGCAAAAGTGTATCTGAGACAAGTAACAGCAAAAAGGTCATGGAGAGGTCCGATCACAGATTCTGGACTAGGGCTTCCATCCTATAAATAAGAACCACCCAATGGTCCTGATTCAGGAGCTCTCAAGAAGGTCCTGAGATTCTACAGCTGTAACACGTTTCTAGGTAACACTGAGAACTCTGGTCTACAGAGAACGTGCCAAGTCTGAATGACTACAAGCACTTGGGCCCTGATTCGGAGTGAAAGGGAGCCCAGGGCAGGGTCTGAGCAGAGAAGTGACATGTTCTGACTCCTGCTGCAACAGAATGCAACAGAATCCCTCAAGCAGCTGTTCTGCACGTAGGTTCTAGATGGGAACCATGCAAAAGCACAGAAATCAATTATAAGACTAATGAGAGACCATGGTGAACCAGCCCTGAGCGGCAGCGGTGGAGGAGAGTATGGAGGATGATTCTGAAGGTATTTTGAAGGTAGAAGTTATATGATTTCCTGCCAGAATGGATACAAAGGTTGACACAAAGAAAGGAGTGAAGGCTGACTCCCAAGTCTTCCGGCTTGGATAACTGGAAGGATGGAGTTCACATCCACTATGCTGGAGGTAACCACAAGTAATGCAGGTTGGGGAAGATCAGTTCAACGTTTATTACCCAACAAGCATGAATTTCAGGAAAACAAGTGGATCTCCAAGTTTGAAATTTGGGAGAGCGCTCTTAGCTAGAGAGAGAAGTTTGGGAGTACCTTGCTCATCATCATAAACCACTGTCAATCAGCCAATTTTGTGAGCTATACTGGATACCAAGCAAAGACAATCCTTGTAAAATCCTTTTAAAAAAGATTTTAAAGAGAGTGAGCATGCACAGGGAGGGGCAGAGGGAGAGAGAGAATCTCAAGCGGACTCCCCACTGAGCACGGAGCCTGACATGAGGCTCCATCCCATGACCCTGAGATCTCAACCCAAGCTGAAATCCAGAGTTGAAATCAAGAGTCAGATGCCCAACCTACTGAGCCACTAGCAGCCCTCCTTATAAATGCGTTTAACCTAATATATAGCTATGCCTTACCGCCTTGTTCATACTGAATTTAAGTCTTATTCATAAATAAACCCAAGTGACTTCCTAAGTGTCATCTTACTTTTTTTCTTTAATACTCAGATTCTCAAGCATAACAGCATAAATCTTCTAAATCACTTAAACTCTGGGGTTCTGAACGGTTTATACCTATGCTAAATGAACTTGTTGACAGCTTACTTTTTTTTTTTTTTTTACTCTTTCATTTAACGTTTTCCTGAGCAGAAGGCAGACCCTGGGACTGACACAAATCCAGAGAAAGGTCAGAGGAACTTCGAAGAGCTGTGTATCTTCTGTTGCGAGACACTGATGGTAGTGTAAGAATTCCAATGAAGAGTGCATCCTTGCCCTTCCAAGCCCCAGTGGGTGGCAATCTAGATTCAAATGACCAAAAGCCATTCACATTTCATGTGAAATCCTTTCATCAGGTTCAGATCAATAAAAATTTCTTGAGCTCCTGCTACAGACCACAAAGTGCCCCAGGGGCTTGGGGGGATTGAAAGCTCTTAGTGTTTCCCTGAAATCATCTAAAACCAAGTCAATTCAAGAGGAGGAGAGGGAAACCAAGGTAGGGTACTGAAGTTGGGAGTGAAAGACCTTGGGTGGTCCCAGGAAGCAGAATAGGTGTGAAACAGGGAGAAGGGCAAATCATTAGTAATAAATATGCTGGTAATTATTCCTACCTTAAGCATTGGCCTTGGCAGGCCTGAACTGATGACGGAGATCTGATTTCTAATCCAGCATTTCCCCAAGTTTGGGACACATGAGAATCACTTGGGGATCTTTAACTTCCACCAGGCTCCAACTCCATTCTCACTTAATTGGTATTAGGAGTGACCGGGGCAAGGGTCGGTTAGAAAAGCTCCCCAGGTGATTCTCATGTTTAGCAAAGTCTGAGAACCACTGCTCTAGTTCTATAGAACCTGATCATTTGGTACATCTTTCCTCAAAGCTGGTCTGTGAACAAACACCAGAAGTAGGAGGTTAGAGGAAGAAGATAGGCCCCACCCCAGGCCTCCTGGAGGAGCCTGCCTTTAATAAAATCCCCCCGCATCCCACATTAAAAAACCCTACATTAAAAGCTTAAGTAACCTGGGTTTAGAGAGCTTTTCTCTGATTTAAGGGGAGAGGAAAGAGGAATTTTAATGCAATCATTTCAAGAATTTTGTTTCCATTACCTTTTCCCCATTATCTGACCTGAGTGACA
Organism: Eumetopias jubatus; assembly: GCF_037043125.1. Lineage (NCBI taxonomy): Eukaryota > Metazoa > Chordata > Mammalia > Carnivora > Otariidae > Eumetopias > Eumetopias jubatus. The sequence goes on along the minus strand of NW_028274820.1, from coordinate 55,200,553 downwards.
CAGAAACTAAGGGAAATCTGAAAAACTTATAATACTCATTTCCCAAGTGTCGGTTTGTCTCTAATCAACGTGAAATCTAAAACTACAGCTAATTACAAAAGCCTATTCAAGCTGCTTTTTACTTTCGTTATTTAGAAACAGAAAAAGGATGATCCTACAAATTACCATCCGTTGAATATCAGCACCAGTATCATCTCATTTCAGAAACAGTCTGTTACAACATTCCATCTACCTGGCTAAAGAGATTATTGGCTTCTACAGTTTTTTAATAGCCAGAGTTTTTCTGAATAATTCCAAGCGTCAGAGAGATAAATTAAAGATTCAAATATTAAAGACTAGTACCTCGTCTAGGAAAGCAGTTACATGTCCAAATGATGACGCAGTTAACTCTCCAAATAAAACTGTCTGAGAAAAATCATTTACTCCAATGTTTTCGGTAATCTTCTTGGCAATATAAACAAGTTTATGTTTTGCATCTCTTGGAATCTGAAACAAGAGCAAGATAATTAGTTTAAGTTCCCAGTATAATTTCCATGTTAACAAACAGGATTTGCTGTATCTAACTTGTAGCTGGATCGCTAGAAAAAGAAAAAACCCTGGCATCTTGCCTACCTTTATAAATAAGGTAGTTCTGCTGCCCTTCCCCCCTTTCTACAAAATGTATACAGTTTTCTTTGTTCTTTTATAATGCTAATTTAATGGCATTACTGGTGTGGAAGTATTGCCTTTAAAGGGCATGTCAATTACCCAAGATCATTACCTCCCATAACATCTCGTAACTAAAAACAAATTCAAGGAGAATTTAGAAGTTTTCTATCTCAGGAAAGGTTTATTCCTTTTTATAATCTTTTTGTTGTTTGGAAATTAGCCAAACTGAAATGAAGATCAGGCACAGGAGGTTAATTTTTATTTCTATTCTCAAGATAAAGTGCTTAATGAAGATATTCTACCATTTCCACAACTACTGCGTTATTTCTTCAGATATAATCATTTAACTTGGGTAATGTTGGAGTTAAGTGTCCTACTTCCTTCTCTGACAAATTTTTTTAATTAGTTATAACTGCAAAAGTAGGAGAACAAAAACTCAAAATCCTAAGGCAGACTCCTGTTCTTCTCTAGGATTCCATTTCCCAACTATTAAAGTGACCACATCTAGTGATGATAAAAAACACTTTTATAACATTACACTGAGGCACGGTACAACACTGAAGACTGTAAATCATGTTCCAAACTTTTCACTTAAAAAAAAAAATCTGAATACAAATGCTGTACTTGTGATACCTTAACCTTCGAGCGGAGGAGCAGTCTAAATTTTCAAAAAATTAAAAAAAAAGGGGGGGGAAGGGAGGAGAGCAAAGAAAAAGGTAAAAAGATGGAAAGAAAGAAAAAATTTACCACGGTTGCTAAATACCATGTGTGCGCAGACTGCCCGGGGAACTCCTTCTTTAAGGACTAAGTATTTTATTCGAGATGAAATGTGACAAAGCAGTCAGAATGAGCACAGAACAAATTATTCAGACTCTACTAAACATTTTTTAAAAGGCAGGCCCCCAGACTGACCCAAGAGCGACTGAAACGGAAGTTATCGGGAACCGAGAACCCACCTTGCACCTAAGGCCCACGCAGCTAAAGAAAGCGCAGCTTTTCCTGCTTTATGCCGGTCGAACAAGCCGACCTTCTAAAAAAACTAAACTACAGCCGCTTAACTGCAGAGTGGGCGCACGTGGGGGATTTTGCAGACTCCGGGGTAAGAGCTCCAAAGAAAGTGTTTTAAAGCGCCCGAGTGCGTGCCCCACGGGAATCCAAGGAGACACGACGGGTCTGTCCCCGCTATGCAGGGCAGGCGGTAAGACCAGGTCCCTTTGCCTGTCGCCCCTTACCTCCCGGGAGACCGCGAGCGGCCCCGCGGTGGCGACTCTGAACACAAGGCAGGCGGGGCTAGGGCTCTCCAGGAACTCCCCCAGCACCTGCCGGTGGTCCTCGCTCTCCAAATACTGGCTCCATTTCTCCGCCGGGAGCCCCAGCATCAGCTCCAGGCGGCCGCCGAGAAAGCGCACTCGCGCGTCTCGGGCGAAACTCCGCGCTCTTCTGGCCGCCGCCGCCTCCTCCTCTTCCTCCTCTTCCTCCTCTTCCCCTTCTTCCTCCTCTTCCTCCTCCAGCTCCATCACGCCCGCCACCTCCAAGCCAGCGACCGGGGTTAGGCGAAGGCCCAGGACTTCTGGGAAGCGGCGCGCCTCCGGGGCAGCCATCCCGCACTTCCGACAGGACGCGGGACCGGTCGGCTCCACGCGCTCGCCCCTGACCAGCCTGGGGTGGGCGAGGACGCCTCTTCCCTCCCACACGCGTCGCGAGAGGCGCCCACCTCCTCCGGCGATTGCAAGTAGCTGACCCCTCGTCCCCACCTGCTGCTAGTTGGCTTGAGGGCGTTGCTCGCAGTGCGAGACTGGCCGGCGGAGGCGCTGGCCCGAGAGGAGCTGCGCGTCCCGTTTCCCGGGAGACGGCGTCCCCGCCCCAGCCCGCTGAGGGCGGGGTCAGCGCCGGGGGTGGGGCCTTCGGGCTCCGGGCTCCGGGCTCTGAACCCCGCGGGAGAAAGGGCCTGTCCTCTGCGGGTCTGAGCCTCTGGGTGGGCCGCCGCTTCTGTCCTCCGGCTGCTTGGCCTACTGGATGTTCCGAGAGGCTCCCAGCGAGCGAGAGTTAACAGCCCAGCACTGATTAATCTTGGCTTAAGCTGTGCTTTCTGGTGCCGAGCTCCATGCTAAATCCTTCACCTTGATTATTTCATATAATCCCTAAAAAGTCAGGGCTCCAACTGATCAGCTTGTTTTATGGGCAAGGGAACTGAGTGACAAAGTGGCTGCCTAACGAGGAGAAAGTGAAACGAATTCAGGCCCAGTGCTGCGGGCTTTTATTCACCTTGCTGAAGGTTGTCCAAATATTACCAGAAAAGAGCTAACCTGGCAATGCAACTTTCCCAGTTGTGGAAATAGAAGATATAGGTATTCGAAGTCCTGATTCTGATCCTCACCGGCCACTTACTAGAATGTTAATACGCCCAATAAGAAAATGCATACCGCTCTTTGTACACTACAGCGTAGTACTTAGAATTATCACGCAATCCAAGAGTAAAAGGTTTGGGGAGAAAAGTTCCAGATTAAAGACAGTCTCTGTGATATTGCAATGGGATTTCAGTATGGCCTATTAAGGACATTTGTTGAGACTATTAAGGAAACTCCGAATACTGAAGTAGCCAGAATTTTGAGGGGGGTTCCTCGAACTAAACTTTTTTTAATGGGTCCCCTTTACTTGTTCATTTCAAAATAAAATCTTAAAACCCCAATTCTCTCATTGTAGCTCTGAAGGAGGGTTGCCCTCAGTAATCCATTATAATAACTGATGACTGATAAATAGTTATTTCTAGCAAGATTTGGAGCCTCAATAATTTCTCTTTTTGGGGATCTGAGTCTGATGACAATCTGTAAGATTTTCTAGTGACATGATCAGATTCTTGAATTAACACAGGCTCCTGGAAAGCCTTTATAACAACTTCAGGCCATCAAGGGTGCTGGATATGGGCCACAGCAATCCTTGATCCTCCAGTGGCTAGGGTGCAAGTCTGGGAATCACTGCAAACACCTTACAATGGGCTTCTTCATCTCTACTCTCACCCCTGCATTCCAGCTTTGCATCCCTTACCCCAGAGAAACAGAAATTCTGTAAATAAGAGTTGACTTAAATTAAAAGTGAAAACCCACTTTCAGATTCAGGGAAAAAAACAAAACTCGATTACAGTGCTAATATTAAAGTACAATTTTTAAGAAGTTAAATATGTAACTCAATATAGAGAATGAAGACATGTCAAAGATATATTCAATTCATTATTGAGGAAACAAAATGGTGAAGTTGTTCCACAGGGAATTAGAGAAAAAGATTTCTTGTCCGTGGAGGAAGACTGTTAGATTACTAGGTTAGATACAGTACTCCTTAATGTCCTTCAGAACACTATAACATTAACTTTTGTTTGGGGGCTTTTCAAAAAATCATTTGATTTTAGAAATATTTAAATCCGTAATGAACAAAAATCTGTAAATAAAAATATAACTTCATAGAGTTCAGATATGTAATCAGTAGTAAATAGTGAGTCAATGATCTCAGGGTCCTTAGATCAAGCCCCACTGGGTTCCAAGGAGTCTGCTTAAGATTCCCTCTCCCTCTTCCTCGGCCCCCACCCCTCAAATAAACAAATAAATCTAAAAAAAAAAAAAAAAATGAGTCAAAAGAGGTACATTTCCCTAGATAATTAAGTAATCTTTTGGTTAAATGATGTTCCAACGTGACACTGAAAAGGCTGCCTTTCCTTTACCTTCTTCCCAAGTTTTGAATAATTTTTCTTAATAATAGCTAACATTTATCAAGTACCAACCAATCAAGGGCTATGTACTGTGCTGAGTTCATTTATTTGCTCCACAAATATTTACTGAATGCCTTCTAAGTGCTAAACACTGTTCTAGGTGCAGAGAATACAACAGACTAAGTTCTTGCTCTCATATCACTGGTATAAACTAGAGTTATATTGGCTAGACGAGAACTATACCAACTGGATGTGCCTTCACTTCCACCCGTATTGAGTATGTGACCTTGATCAGCTACCTACCTTCCTAGGGGCCTCAGTTTGTCATCTAAAATAGGAATAATAAAATGGCAGATTTGATGATTTTTCAGTAAACATCCCCTTCCCCCACCTTCATGATTGAGTATACTTTTCTGTTAACACTTTCAAGTTGTATTTGGTCATATGACTTACTTTGGTCAATGGGATGTTAGCAGACATGACACAAAGGCTTGAAATGAGTTTGCATGGTGGGGCTCGCCCCCTTGTGCCCCTGCCATTGTCATGAGCAGAAAATCCTCGGCTAGTTCTCTGGTGCAAGGAACCAACCTGGACCCAACTTGAGCTCAGAGGCAAGTCCAGCTAAACCTGCTCTCAATCAATCTACCCTCGGTCAACTTACAGATACAGGAACAATAATAAATGATAATTGTTTTAAGCCTCATAATTGTGATAGGTTTGTTATGTAGCAATAGCACGGCAAGAGCCAATGGAGAGCGTTGTCCTGAGAATTAACTCAGTTTAAATATACAGAAAGCATGAGCACTTAGGTCAGTGCCTGGTACACTTAAACATTACAAAGAGTTTATCATTAATTAGGGAGTGCAAAACATGAGAAACTGAACAAGCAAAGGTGAAATATGTTTATTACGTCAGATAATGATAGGTTCTAAGAAGAAAAGCAAAGGGGAGGCAAGAGTTGGGAAGGACAAGGCTAATCAGTATCAGTGCTCAAGAAAGCAGAAATTTAAGTGAGGAAGTGAGCCATGGATTCTGGGAGAAGACTATTCCAGGTAGAGGAAAAAGAAATAGACTCATAGAGATGATGCTTGGTTTTTAGAGAAACAGCAAGACCAGTTAAGAAGGAAAAGAGTAGGAGATGCAGATAAAGAAGAAACATGTTGGGGCGCCTGGGTGGCTCAGTCGGTTGTGTCCAACTCTTGATTTCGGCTCAGGTCATGATCTCCGGGTTGTGAGATTGAGCCCCTTGGTGGTCCCACATCCGGCTCCACATGGGCACGGAGTCTGCTTAAGATTCTCTCTCTCTCCCTCTGCCCTTCTACCTCTGCCCCTGCTCTCTCTCTAAAAAAAAAAATTAAAAAGAAGGAGAAGGAGAAGAAACATGTGACCAAATCATGTAGGGCAATGGTGATGGCTGGGTTTTTCTTAAAATGAGATGGTGTGGCAGAACTGTCCCCACTGTCCACTCACCCTTTATTCCTTCACGTAATAGAACACTTACACCATTCCAGGTTTCAACGGAACTCATGGTCACCCAACTGGAAATTTCACTTCCTAGTTTCTCTTGTAACTAATAGAAAGTGAAAGTTACGAGGTACAACTCATGTGTCATGTTCTTAAAAAGAATCTGCCAACCCTCCATTTCTTTTGTCTCTCCAGCTTGCTCGCTAGTATCTGAACATGGTATACTGAGTCATATTCATTCCCACAAATGATCCTTAAGCATATGGAAAGATGCTCAACCTCCCTCACAAAAGAAAAATACAAATTCAAACTATAGTACAATACTATTTTTTTTGGTTACTAGCTTTAAGACTGACATATTCTTGGTATGAGTAGGGAAACAGGCACTCACATCACTGCTGGGAATTCAAAATGATACAATCCCGGAGAATTAGTCAATTTCTAGAAAAATTACCTATGCATTTGCCCTTTGACCCAGCAGTCTTTCCTCCAGGAATCTATGAACAAAGCTAGTTATCACAGCACTATATTTTAAGTAGAAAAGACTAGAAGCTACCTAAATGCCCAGGAATAGCTGACTGGTTAAATAAACTACAGAACATCCAAATAATGGAGTAATATGCAGCTACAAAAAGAATGAGTATACCTCTATATGCTTTAGTGGAATGATTTCCAAGACATATTTTCTTTCTTTTTTTTTTTAAGATTTATTTATTTATTTGAGAGAGACAGCAAGAGATCACGAGTGGGAGGAGCTTAGGGAAAGGGAAAGAGAGAATCTCAAGCAGACTCCCCAGTGAGCATGGAGCCGGACTCGGGGCTTGATCTCACAACCCTGAGATCACGACCTGAGGCTTAACTGACTGAGCCACCCAGGAGCCCTTCCAAGATATATTTTCAAGTGAAATATGAAAGGGAGAGAAAAATGTGTATGTTTTGCTACAATTCATCTATGAAAGTGGAGATGGTACACCCCTGCCCTCCCCATAGTATTTGTTTATGTGAAAATATAATTACCACAGGGGCGCCTGGGTGGCTCAGGTGTTAAGCGTCTGCCTTCAGCTCAGGTCACGATCCCAGGGTCCTGGGATCGAGCCCCGCATTGGGCTCCCTGCTCCGCGGGAAGCCTGCGTCTCCCTCTCCCACTCCCCCTGCTTGTGTTCCCTCTCTGGCTGTGTCTCTCTCTGTCAAATAAATACAGAAAATCTTAAAAAAAAATAAAAAGAAAAAAAAAGAAAGAAAATAGAATTACCACAATGGGAGAATAAGCCAAAAAACTTTTTAAAGGTTTACACATGAGAAAGGGTGGAAAAAACAGGGACAGAAGCTAGACTTCTGAAAATATACACCATTTTCTATAGTTGATGGGAATCATGTAAATATTTTGCATAATTAAAAAATAAGTTTAAACTTAAACCTTGAAAATAAAAAAAAATGAACCAAATGAACTTACCTAATTATTGAGTTGTTGTCATAACCATACAGAGAGGAACTATTTCAAGTGATTTTAAAATAGTAATTAGCATATCCCTAAAAAGATAAAACCTAAGAACAAAAAGAAGTACACAAGATAAAATAAAAATGATATAAACAAATCATTTTAAATTGTTTTCAGTAAGTATGTTGCTAGTAACAGTATGGGTAATATTACTGTAAAAATGACAGTGCATTGTGAGTACAAAGCTGCCATAGATTGGATTCTTAGATAAATAGATTCTAAGGCTCTGTGGAACTTGCATGCAGATCATTTACTAGGGCGTGTGCTCAGGAAAAAAAAATATCTGTAAGGGAATAGAAGCAGCAGGACTGGGCAGAGGGAGCAGTTGAATTGTCAGGCAGTTGCAAGAGAAACTTTGGTTGATCCCATGGGGAGCTTTCTTTTTTTTAGATTTATTTATTTATTTATTTGAGAGAGAGAGAGAGAGAGAGAGAGAGAGAGAGCAAGCAGGGGGTCGGGGGTCAGAGAGAGAGGGAGAGAAGCAGACTTCCTGCTGAGCGCAGAGCTCAATGCACAGCTTAGTCCCATGAGCCTAAGATCATGACCTGAGCCAAAATCAAGAGTTGGACACCTAACCAACTGAGCTACCCAGGCACCCACTGTGGGGAGCTCTTTTTTTTTTTTTTTTAATTTTATTTATTTGAGAGAAAGAGAGACAGAACATAAGTGGGGGGGAGGGGCAGAGGGAGAGGGAGAAGCAGGCTCCCCACTGAGCAGGGAGCCCAACACAGGGCTCTATCCCAGGACCCCGGGATCATGACTTGAACTGAAGGCAGATGCTTAACCAACTGAGCCACCCAGGCACTGCCCCCGCCGCCCCACCACGGAGAGCTCTTAAACTGTGATGGCTCTTTAGAGATGTCCCAGATTGAGGCAAGAGAACCACACCTTTGTAGCCCCATATTGTACCAGGGAGGAGGTATAATCTTAGCCAAGTCAATGCCCTCTGGCTGAGGGGCAATTCCTGGGGAAAGTCTCAGCATGATGTCTCCACAGGCAATATTTCCAGCAGATGGGGCAATGAGTTCCTTACTCCTGAAGGGAAAGATCTAGGCAGCATGCACTATAAAAGCAAATGAATGATTACACTGGTGTCCTTGGAAACCAGGAATCGGACATAGTGAAAAAGAGAAACAGACATAAGATAGATGAGGTTAAGTAAAATGTTAAGAAAGGCAAGAAAACACTTAGTTGGGGCACCTGGGTGGTTCAATCAGTTGAGCATCCAACTTGTGATTTCGGCTCAGGTCATGATCTCATGGGTCATGAGATTGAGCCCCAGGTTGGGCTCCATGCTCAGTGGGGAGTCTGCTTGAGATTCTCTCCTTCTGCCCTCCCTCCAGTCACAAACACGTGTACACTCTCTCTCTCTCTAAAATAAATAAATCTTAAAAAAAAAAAGAAACACTTAGCTTATTTCACAAATTACTATTAATAGCGTGTGTGGTCTATTTAGAGAATATAGAGACTGTCGGAGCCACAGATACAAGGGGAATGTGTACCCACCCACTCATAGGCTTTTTTCCATGCACATGGCAGAATTCTTACTAAAAACATTCGGTGAGAGTCCTGAGAGAAGCTCCTTTGCAGTTCAGGCCTGGAGAAGGGGAGCAAGACCCCACTTGTACCCTTCTCCCCTGTCTCGTCTATGGTAGTTTCCACCAGCACTCCTCCTCCAGAAGAAGATCATATTACAATATATAAATGTAAGATATCAATACATCATACACTTAAAACTTACACACTCTTATATGTCAATTATTATTAATGGAATATATAAGTAATTTTGATTATTATTGATAGAACAAATAAGTAAATAAATAAGTACCCTCTCTTGACCCTCCACAACTAATTAATTAAGTGACCAATCAACACCCCTTCTGTCCAGAACATGTAGCCTAATTCCCCTCTCCTTGAAGGTAAGCCTGGATTTAGTCACTCTTCTATTGAATGGAACATGGCAGAAAGACCTAACGGTGAAGCAGACATTGAAAACTACTTTCTGGCAAATCAGCTCCATCCTAAATACAAACTAATGTTATAGGAATTTGAAGCTTGGGGTGCCCTAAGCATAACCATAGCAACAATAAATCTCAAACCAGGTCAATCACACACACCATAACAGAGATGAAGAATGCTTATAAGTGCATCAGAAGACTCAACACATCTGAGCAAAGAAGCAGTGAACGTGAAGATAGGTCAGTATAAATTACCCAAAATGAAACACGAAGAGAAAGGAGCATAAAAAGGAGGACTGGGCGCCTGGGTGGCTTAGTTGATTAAGCATCCAGCTCTTGATTTTGGCTCAGGTCATAATCTCAGGATCCTGGGATGGAGCCCCACATTGGGCCCCACACTCATTGGGAGTCCGCTTAAGGATTCTCTCCCTCTGCCTCGCTCTTAAATAAATAAATAAATTTTAACCCCCTCCCCCCCAAAAGAGAGGACAGATCATCCAAAAGCTGTGGGCCATTATCAAAGAGTCTCAAACATGTAGTGGGAATCTCAGAAAAAGAGAGAGAATGAGGCCAGATATATATGTTTTAAATCATGGCTGAGACATATTTTTCAAAATTAATGAACAATACCAACCACACTGGTAGGAAACTCAGAGAACACCAAGCAGGATAGATACCAAACAAAGCAAAACAAAACCAACAAAATCCCACGTACACACCTAGGTGTATACTATTCAAACTGTTTTAAACAAAAGATAAAAAGAAAAATCTTAGAGGCAACCAGAGGGGGAAAATACACACGTGGTACAAAGGAAAGAAGTACAACAGATTTGTTTTCAAGCCATAAGATAGTGGAGTGACATCTTAAAGGACAGGAGAGAAAAAAGAGTTAAATCAGAGTTCTATAGCTGGCAACAATATCTTTCTAAAATGAAGGAGAAATAAAAAACTTTCTCCGATAAACAAAAACCAAGAGGATTCATTGTCAGCAGACCTGCACTACAGGAAGGTGGCAGAACAAGATAGACGAAACCTGGCTTTCAGGATCAATTGATGGAGCAGTGCTGCTCATCCTTCTGGACTTCCTTCCCTCATGGCTTTGAACTTCTACAAAAAAGAGAAATAACTTTTTCTTTTTAACTGTATTTTGGGTCTCTGTTAAAGCATTTTAGCCTATATTCTAATTTGTACAGATGAGAGCCAGCTAGGGGGTTCTTTAAGCAAAAGAGTGACATGATCTCAGGGACGCCTGGGTGGCTCAGTCATTAAGCATCTGCCTTCGGCTCAGGTCATGATCCCAGGGTCCTGGGATCGAGTCCTACATTGGGCTCCCCGCTCAGTGGGGAGCCTGCTTCTCCCTCTGCCTCCCTTTCTCTGTCTCTGATGAATAAATACATAAAATCTTTTTTAAAAAATTAAAAGGATGATTCTAGCTGTTTGCTGTGACGATACAATAAAGAACCAAGGATTATAGCAATAACCCAGATGAGGGATATTGGTGGTGATATTTAGTAGTGGAAGTGGTGAGAAGTTATGAGAAGTGGTCAGATTTTTGAGTATCAAGGTGAAGCCAACAGTATTTCTTGAAAGTTTGGATGTGGAATATATGAAAAGAAATAATTATGGATTAATAGAATTTTGTTTTGTCTGAGAAGATGAGAGATGGATTTGAGATGTGCTGAGATAAAGGAGCCTGGAGATAAAACACATTTGAGGAAGGAAACCAGGAGACTGGCTTTGGACATGTTAAATGTGGGATGTCTAATAAATGTCCCACTGGAGATAATGAAATGTCAGTTGGATATATAGTCTAGGTTCAGGGGGGAGATGAAGCTAGAGAAATAAACTTTAGAATTATCAGCATAGAGATAATATTTAAGGTGATGAGACTGGGCAACCTGGGTAGCTCAGTCGGTTGAGCATCTGACTCTTGGTTTCGGCTTAGGTCATGATCTCAGGGTCATGGGATCGAACCCTGGGTCAAGCCCCATGTCCGGCAGGGAGTCTACTTCAGATTCTCTCCCTCTGCCCCGCCTCACACTCGCTCTCGTGCTTTCTCTCTCTCTCTAAAATAAATAAATAAATCATCGACAAATAAATAAATAAAGTTATGCGACTACAGGAGATCATCTGGGGTTATCTGAGGAACAAACCCTGGGACTGAGGAGGAACCAGCAAAGGAGACTGAGGAGAATCTAACAATGTAAGAGGAAAATCTACAGAAAGCAGAGTTTTAGGAGCCAAGACAGAAAAAATATGTTTCCAGGAAAAGGGAGTAGCCAACTGTACAAAATGTTTCTGAGAGGTTGAGGTAAAGACTGACAATCAGCTGTTGGACTTAGTCAGACAAAGGGGTCATTAAAGACCTTGAAAAGAGGTTTGTCAAAAGAGTGGTAAAGTCAAAAACCTGGTTGGAATGAGTTTAAAAGAGAATGGAAGAAGAAAATTTGGAGACAGTGAGTATGGAAAACTCTGTTTAGGAGGAGCAGAAAAATGGAGTAGGAAGTAGGTGTGGGAAGAATTTTCTTTTTCTAGATGTTTTCTTGTTTTCTAAATATATCAATGCATTTTTTTTTTTTCTGATGAGAATGGTGTAATAGAAAGGGAAAAGTTGCTGATGCTGGAGAGAAAGGGAAAGGATTGCTGTCTTTGAGCAGGTAAGTAGAGGCTGGATTCTAGCTTTAAACAGGGGTTTGCCCTAAATAGGAACACAGAGATTTCATCCACAGAAGCAGAATAAAAGGCAGAAGTAGCTTGATACATGTAGGGACAGGAATTTATAGAGGTTGTCTTCTGATGAAGTAGGAGCAAAGTCATTATTGGAGAATGCCAAATAGGGAGGTTCAAGGTTTGAGATCAGTGAAGGTGTGAAAGAGCGGCTCAGGAGACTGGAAAAGTGAATAAACTATCCAAGTATAGAGGGTTTGCAGAACAGCACTAAAGGCCTACTTGAGTTTAACTGGTATCAGTTTGGGGGTTTTTCTTCAGCCATATTCAGCTGCCTGGTTTTTGAAACTAAGTTGGCTGGATTTAATCTTAATTGGTTGGTTTTTGCCAGGATAGTTTGATGAAGGGAGTTTGGGGCAGGAGAGTTGAGGGTGTATGGAAATTAGTGATTAATATTTTACTACGAATGCAATATCACCTTACACCTGTTAGAAAGTCTTGTAAAAAAGACAAGATAACAAGTATTTGGGAGAACGTGCAGGAGAGAGAATCCTTGGGCACTGTTGGTGGGAATGTAAGTTGATGCAGACACTATGGAAAACAGTATGGAAGTTCCTCAGAAAATTAAAACTAGAACCACCATATGATCCTGAAATCCTACTTCTGGGTATATATCTGAAGGAAATGCAACCACCGTCTCACTATCTTGAAGAGATATCTGCACCCCCATGTTCACTGCAGCATTATTCACAGTAGCCAAGACATGGAAACAACCTAAATGTCCATCTATGGATGAATGGAAAAAAAATCTCAGATGTATATATATATTTATAAACACACACACACACACACACACACACACACACACACACACACACAGAAGGAAATCCTGCCTTTTGAGACAACATGAATAGACCATGAGGGCATTATGCTGAGTGAAATAAGTCAGACAGAGAAAGATAAATACTGTATAATACCACTTGAATGTAGAATCTAAAAAAGCTGAACGCATAGAAATGGAGAGTAGAATAGTGATTTTACCAGAGCTGGGGGTTACCAGATATGACGAGATGTGGTCAAAGGGTATGAATTTCCACTTATAAGATGAATCAGTTCTGAGGATCGGGCATGATGAGCGTTAACAATACTGTATTGTAATCCTGAAAGTGGCTAAGAGAGTAGATCTTAAATGTTCTCACTACACTTAAAACAACAACAACAAAAAAGGTAATTATGTGAGGTGCTGGAGGTGTTAACTAACCTTGTGGTGGTAATCATTTCACAATATATACGTGTATCGAACCATGACATTGTATCTTAAACTTACACGATGTTACCTGTCAATAAAGGTGGAAAAACTATTTTATTATGGTACCTAAGCTGAGTAAGGCGAGAAATGAGGGGTGATGGGGCAGTAAAAAGGTAACAGAACCAATGGATTCTGATGGGGAGAAAGGTGAATAACTTGCCTAGAGCGTGTAAATATTCAGTTTCTCCTCTGGGAAAGTAGGATTTCTGCTAAATACGTCCAAGGATGAATTCAGATTTAGCCTTCAGAACCAGCCTCATAAGTAATAGTATGTGACTATTTTCAGTGTCTTAAAAAGTTCTCCTCTACTGTTTGCTAATGCCCCAAATCCCCTCAACCCATTTTGCTTCAATCACACAATTATTCTGTGAGGGTAAGTGATCCAATTTCACAACATTTTTCCAAGCATGATGAATAGAGTATTTAAAAGAGCAGGAGGATACCCAACAAATGAAGGAGAAAAGAGTGTCCTGAGGAGAAGAGTAGAGGAGAATGACAGTGAAAATGAAAAACAATTTAACGATCCCATCACAAGCGATATGTCAGGGAGGATGCCTCACTTCTAACCACAGTTAACCAAAACCCCGACTGATAGTGGCACATAACAAGGACATTTATAACCTCACAGAAGTCTCATTGTAGTGAAGTCGTTGATTGGTTAATTCAGTGACTCAGGGATGAGACTTTGTCACTCTTTTCTGTGGTCTCCAATAGGTCAGTGATTCTCCTAGCACACTGCTAGGTGGCAACTGTGCTTTTTAGCACTCCGTGTAGGTGACAATATCCAAAGGGAAGAAAAGGGAACATCTTCATTTCTGAGTGGAGAAAACTTTGCAAAGTCTCCCAGAAGACTTCCCTTTACATCAAATCAGCTAGAATTACATCTCATACCCACGTCTCAACCTTGCACTTCTCAAGGGAAAATGAGAACTCCTCAGTTAGTTTAGCTAATTAAGATCCAACTCCAGCCTCCCCTTAAGGATATGGCCACTAGGAGGAGCCTGAGCAAAATCTGGGTTCTGTTCGCGAGGTAAAAGGGAAAAGTAAGTGTCCGTTTGGTAGTTAACCAAGAGAGGTATTGAAGGTGTTTTTTTTCCTCAGAAGCCACTAATAACGTAAAACATCATGGGAAATACCACCTTACGCTAACACAGTTTCTGATGAATTACAGAGACGTTATCACCTTTTTTTTTTTTAAGTGCAGCTAAACATTTTTTTTTTTTTAAAGATTTTATTTTATTTGACAGAGAGATAGAGAGCACAAGTAAGCAGAGAGGCAGGCAGAGAGGGAGAAGCAGGCTCTCCGCTGAGCAGGGAGCCCGACGCGAGGCTTGATCCCAGGACCCCAGGATCATGACCTGAGCCGAAGGCAGCCGCTTAACCGACTGAGCCACCCAGGCGCCCCGCAGCTAAACATTTAATGAAATTAATTCTTCTAGAATTCCTTGACTGAGGCCATCTTAAGATTTTGGAAGGAGAAAAAGAAAAACAGGGTAAAACTGAGAAAACCATGCAATTTGAGGAATTTTATTACCTGGATTTTCAGAGATATCGCGACATTAAAACAAGTTGATGAGAGAAAACTCTAACAGGGAGTCGCTGTCTCAGCCCTAATATGTGTAACACAGGCATAGAGAATGGGTGACTCACGGGTGAAGAGACATGCAAATCAGACAGGAATGGAAACTCATAGGGTCAAGATCATTCAAAGCAGATCTAAACCAACAGTTTAGTTATATTTTCTTACCACTGTTGGGTTTGATTTAAAAAACAAAACAAAACAAAACAAAACAAAACAAAACCACTTAAGGCATCTTTCCAGAATATAAGCCTGAATTTAAGAGCTAAAGGCAGAAATACAGTAGAAAACGAAAGGATTTACAGAAAGAATAATTTCATAATACTTAGAAAATACTGAGTTGTACTGGAAATGACAAAAGCAAGCGAGGAAGCAAACAAGAACCACAACACTCTCAGGAGAGGAAATCCTCACCCAGTACTTGGTGTAATCTCTTCCTGTACCATTGGTCATGCGCTCCACTTGACATTATAGTTATCTGTGGACGTTTCTTATTTTTTTCTTATTAGCAACTAAGCCCTTTGAGGGCAGGAACTATCAGGGATGGGGCCATTTATTAATTTACTTTATCCCTTACAGCATCTAGCATAAACCTTTTAGCAATACTATTGTTCAAATATTTGTTGACTTGAAACAAGCCCTTCAAAAAAAAAAAAAAAATGCCAGCAAAGGAAGGACTTCTGTTCCCTAAGAAATTTTAGTCAGAGAAAATGTTAGTCTTTGAAGAAAAAAATAAATCTGTAAAAAGAGATTAATTCAATTACAGGTGATCAGAACAAGAAAGCAGCTTTATGTTAGGAGCACTAGTTCCAGAGGAGGAAGAAGATTTAGAGATTACATAAACTCATCAAAAGAATATGAAAGGCAGTGAAGTTGCAGGGGGTATAAACACAATTATTTCTGAATATCTTCTAAATCACATTAAACATTATTATTTCTATTCCTGTTTGTTAAACCTTTCCTTGAAAACAGAATAAGGAGAAAGCCCAGAGAAAGTGCTCAGCTTAGGGCGCAGGTGGGAATTAAATGAAGATTGGTGATCCCTCCCAGCGTGGAGGCAGCAGACATGTATTAATTAAGCCTTACGCTCAAGTTTAGCGCTCAGCAGTTTACAAAGCCCTCTCATGTAAGATATTCTATTTAGTGGAGAGGGATTTAAGGAGGAGAGCAATGTGCTTAGGTCAGATAAATCTTTTTCTTTTCATATTTACATTGCTGATGTACCTAAGGTTTGTAATGTTGCTAAGGTTTCTCTCTGAACCGGTAAGCAATTGTTTGCTTTTCTCCCTAAATATATATTTATATTCCTAATAGGTTAGTAGTGAATTGTTCCAGGATACAGAATTCCTCGTAAAACTAGAATATTCCCGAATCTCCAAGGATGATCATGCCCTCTTATAATGCCCAAATTTTGCCAGCACCAAAAAGCCCCTACCACTTTCCCAGCAATTCCTGCCTCTTACAGAAAGGGCATCCTCTGTGACTCTCCAAGGGTTGCTCGGGCTGGGACAGCTTAGAGTTCATAAAGTGTTCTTTCAGGTCACACCAGCAGCCCCTTTCTCAGCCGCCCAAGCCCTTGGTTTCCCATATAAACAATCGTGCAAATACAGCAACCCCACACCATGAAGCTCAGTACTTTTGCCCTGAAATGGTCAATAAAACTGCCATTGGCAAGATCAAGGTCTTCGAGAAGAAAGGGGGTGGATGAGAGCAGAAGGGAAATCACAAACATAGCTTAAAGTGTATTTCATCAATTGTGTGGTGCACATGTTTTCACGTCTCTGAAATTGGGGTGTGTCTTACATTTGTGGACTGCCGAGAACCGTGTCTGTTGTTATTAGTGCCCCTACCATCCATCTGCAGCAAAGCTTGCAGAGAAATTCCTGGAGATAAAAGTGAAGCCTTCTTTTATGAAATGCTGCATCATTAATGCTGTTAATGTCACAGAAAATGATATTGGTTGAAAATTCATGATTCTTGGTGTATTAGTTATCTACTGCTGCAAAACAACTCCCCAATGTAGCAGCTTGAAAGGACAAACATTTGTTAGCTCATGCAGTTCCTGTTGGTCAAGAATCTGAAAGGACTTTAGCTGGGTGCTGCGGCTCAGAGTCTCTCATGAGGTGTAGTCAAGATGGTGTCGGGGGCGGTAGTCATCTGAATGCTTGACTGGGCTGGAAGATCCACTTCAAGGTCACTTACATGGCAGTTGTCCATAGGTCTCAGTTCCTTACAGTGTGGGCCCCTCCCTAGGGCTGCATACAATATGGCAGCTGGTTTCCTCTGAAGTGAATAATCCAAGAGAAGAACTAAGAAGGAAGCCACAGTGACTTTCTACGTCCCAGTCTTGGAAGCCCCACACTGTCACATCCACTTTATTTCTGTTCATTAGAAGCAAGTCACAAAGTCCAAACCACACTCAAAGGGAGGGAAGTAGGCTCCACTTATTGAAGGAAGGAATATCAAAGAATTTATGGACATAGTTTTAAAACTACCACTCTTGTGCACAAACGTGATTGAAAAGTGAGTCACTGCATATGAAGAAACTTTCATTTAGATTATTTCATTTAGATTATTTAATTTTTTAAAGTAATTTCTACACCAAATGTGGGACTCGAACTCACAACCCTGAGAACGAGAGTCACATGCTGCCCAGACAGAGCCAGCCAGGAGCCCCTAATTGAGATTCTTAAAGTATGTACAGGAGTGATATATGAGAAAATATCTAAATAGTCTAATAGAGCTCTTTCATAAGTGTAAAATAAAACTTCTAAGTAATATTAAAGCATGGTGTTGTAGTGTTATTAGCAGGGATTCTTTTGTGATATATAAATTAATATATATAGAATAACCGATTGTGTCTCAGATTCAAGAGAGTTAACAGGCTTTTAAAAACGAGTGAAAATAAAGTTTAGGAAGCAATCACCTTTGTTGCTGTAACAAACCCTTTCTCTGACTTGCCTTTTAAAATTATTTAAGTCATTGTAACCCCCAGAAACTCTATCTTACACAAATATCACAGCAAGTTTTTCAATCAGTCTTGTCTTTAAGTGAAATGACTCTTCCAATTGCATTCTTCTTTGATTTTCGTGTGTCTTAGTAAAATGCTTATGTAACTGCTCGAGCTTTTTCGTGAATTCAGCAATTAAAAGGATAATTTGGGGGCTGGGTTTTCTATCCATACATTTGAAGTTCGGAGGATAAATGCACTGTCCAGGGCTCACATTCAGTGGTATAGCCGCAGTGGTTATTAAGAAATTGAGATAATTCCATACCAAGAAGTATATAGGCACTGTGGTTCCTCATCCCCCTCTTACCACCCCATGACCGCCCTAGGATCCAGCAACTGCAAGAGTGTTGCCTGGCACCAAGGGGTTGGGTAGGGTGTGTGAGAATGGACGGACAGGAGGGACTCTGGGACCTTCCTCCATTACTATGTCTAGCATCTCTTCTGACTGATGCATGCTGTGTTGTGACTGTTATAAATACCTGGACTATCAAACCGGTATCTATGGTAATGAGAACCAATAATTGCTTTTGTATTTTTGTTTAAGAGGAATGCACTGAACTTGGAACAGAGTAATTCTCAGTTTGACATCGAAATATGTCTGAATTTTGATTCCATGTTGTAGATTCCTGAAAACAAAGCACTGTCCTCTGGATTCACTAGCTGGATGTACTTTAGGTCAAATTATAGCTCAGCTACAAAAAATAAAATTAAGCAGGGGGGTTACTTGATGTTTTTACAGATCATAATTATTTTGGAAGTATTCTGAACAAAGACAGAGTTTAAAAACATCTTATACTTTTCTAAGTAAGAGATTTAAGTACTTAAAGCAGAAATCTGACAAGCATTTCTATTAGAATGCAATGTATAAACTGAAGACGCATATTTTATTTGAATATATTCTTTGGTGATTCTCAGCTCTTTTCTCATACCAATAATTCCTTAGAGAATTTTTTAAGATCATGGATTCAAATAAGGATAATATTTAAAAGAAATATTTTAAAAACTTTTTATAAACAAAGTAACACTTCTCCTAAAAATACAGAAAATGTATTTTATATCTGCAAAATGGCCAATTTAATAAAAATTCTTTAGGTAGGTTTGCCCTTCCCCCCGTTTTTTAATAGATTTTATCCCTAGGAAATCTCTACATCTAATGTGGGGCTTGAAGCCACAATGGTAAGATGAAGAGTTGCACATTTCACTGACTGAGCCAGCCAGATGCCCCCTTTTCCTTTTTTTATGTCAAAGTCTATATTTACAATATGATGCAAGGATAAAAGTAAAATAAAAGGACTTGGTGGACATACTTACAAAGACTTTTAATACAAATTGGCATCCCCACTGTTCTGAAAGACAAAACAAACAAGAAAACATATGAAGAACTGAGGCTCTTTCATAGGTCCCCAAACCCCTTTCTAGTCATGATTTATTCAATAAAAGTGAGGATTAAAATAAGCTTATATATTATCATCAGAAGAGGGCTTATTTTTTCTCACAGTCTTTTTGTCCACATAATTATAGAAAGTGAGAGTAAGCAGCTATAATACAAAACCACAGTAACTTATAAATTTACTTCTGACTTCTGACTGTATTTAGAAAGAGACATGATGCTTCACCAAACATGCATGCACACACACACATTTCGTATATACATATATAAATTCGACAAAGAATAAGCTGATATAAAGAGAGCTTCAAAGATCTCAAACAGTTAAGTTAAAGTTGTAACCATTTACAATATTCCTGAACTGAGGTGGAATCTTTTTTCCAGTTAGCTTATTGTTTGCCTTTATTTTCCTCAACATGTTTTCCAAACTTGTTAGGGTGCCCAAACTCTTGGAAGCCATGATGCCCTTTGCATAGCACCATTAATTACTGATGTACTTAATTCTAGCATAAAATTATACAAGCTAGGAAAGATTTTACCAGCAGAAGATATAACCTTTATTATGGCTTTCACATCTCAAAAATAATACTACTATCAATAAAATATCTATTAAACCACATTTCATAGCAAGATAATAAATAACACAATTTGAGCCAAGCCAACCATCTAGAAATGCATGATTCAAAGACAGATGGGTGATTGAGACAACTGCTTATGCTTAATTTCTTCCTCTTCCCTATAATTTGCTTTTTGTCTGATCTTTGCTTCCAGGGTCTGATTTCTTGGCTGACTCTGACTTGAAACCTTTTCATCTTAACTTGGCCCAACATGATCTGAACCTTGGCACCTCCCTGAAGATGCAGGCTATTTTAATACACTCCCATCTCTGCAAGTGCTGGCCAGCAGGTCCCTAGGATTGTGGCAAAAGGATCTTGAGGTGCTCTAGAAATCTAGCTGAGATACGGATCCAAGGAGACAGGGTTAGTGCAGAAAAGATGGATAGCATCCCTTGTGCCTGAACGTGGCATACAATAGGTGCTCAGTAAAGTACTGGCTGATTGGAAAAAGCATCTCCAAAAGTCAGCTTGGGAATGGAAGGGGCAAGTCAGAATTAAGAACAGGATCTGAGGTCAAGGTAAGACAGTGAAAGAACAAGGCAGGGGAATTGGAGAGCAGCAACTAGCCCCCTGAGCCTGGCAGGACACTAAGCCAGTTTGGACAATTTATTTATCTATATCCTATCTTATTCCACAAATAATCTGAACAACTAAGTGAAAGTAGCTTGGAGCTCAGAAATGTAGAGCATCCTGTTATTCTTTTTCTGAATCAAGTCTGAAAGGCAGTTGTCCAGGATAAGAAAACCTTTGGACACCAAATTGCACATTTTCTTTTTGTGGCTGTAATTTGGTAGGGAGCTGAAAACACAGGAGTACTTTTGCCCTGTAAGCTTGGATTCATTTTATCTATTTAATAAACATAGGGAATGATTTTAAATATAGAGCATTTTCCATACATGTCTACAAAATGGTTACTGAATACATGGGCAGCTGTTTTTGTTTTTCACTAATTGGTTTGCTTCTGTTCACTTGTTTGGTTGTCTGCTATCACTTTGGAGGTAGGCAAATTGTAGTTGGAATTAACATTTTAAAATTAGGAAAAAACTAGGGGTGTCCGACTCTTAGTTTCGGTTCAGGACACGGTCTCAGGGTTGTGGGATCGAGCCCCACATCAGGCTCTGTGCTCAGCAGGGAGTCTGCTTCTCTCTCTCTGCCCCTCTCCCCACTCGCTCTTTTTATCTCAAATAAATTAATAAATCTTAAAATTAGGAAAAAATGACTTGAAACTTTAATTTTGTTTACATTGGGAAAACATGACTAGCCTCTAATTTTGAGATAGAGCATCCCAAACTAGCTCATAAGCAGACAGTTTGAGAAAAATATACAATTGAATCAAGAAATTCCCACTGAGGGGCACCTGGGTGGCTCAGTCATCAAGTGTCTGCCTTCGGCCCAGGTCATGACGCTGGGGTCCTGAGATAGAGCCCCGCATCGCGCTCCCTGCTCGGCGGGAAGCCTGCTTCTCCCTCTCCCACTCCCCCTGCTTGTGTTCCGTCTCTCGCTGTCTCTCTCTGTGTCAAATAAATAAAATCTTAAAAAAAAAAAATTCCCACTGAAGTTCTTCCCTCTCTTTCCTTTGTGGGATATTGAGAATTAACTTTATAACATATTATTGTTGACTTCCAAAGCTTTTCAGTATTGGTCTGAGACATATTCCATGTCCCTTCCCCCACCTTTTGAATTAATTTATAATGAACGATAACTTCTACTGAACACTATCATCTCAGGGGCTTGGTAGAATTACCTTCCTTGATCCTTTAACAGATCTGTGAGGTATTATCCCCCTTGTGCAAAGGAGGAAAAGAGCATGCAGAAAGGTTAGTTTGCCCAAGGTGGTGTGGTGAGTAAGCGGCCAAAGCGGGAATGAAGCCCACAACCCTCGGGCTCCCAGTTGGTCATCTCTGGAGCACAGGGCTTTGCTAGGACCAGGGACATCAACCCACTTGATTGTCAACAGGCCTTTACACTTGGGCCCTGCAGGATGCTGCTGTACTGATGCGTCTTCTCTCTCTCCTACTGCCTTTTGGCCCCTCTGGACTGCCGTGCTTTTGCCACAGTCCAATCTTAGGGCTCATCCCTCCGGCTGGAGTCCTCTTCCCCCAACTTCTCCTCAGATGCTCATTTGCAAGGCTCGCTTCCTCACTCAGTTTTGCTCTGACATCACTTCAGGAAGGCTTTGCCGCCTACCCTAGTTACAACTGCAGCCTTAGCACTCCTCACCTTTATTCTGCTGGTCCTCCCTCGCCCTTACCACTCTGCAATACGTGTGGTCTCCAGGAGGGCGGCGATAGGGCTTCTGGCTGCTCTTGGTCTCTCTCTGCCGCCAGCATTAGTGCCTGGCACAAAGTAGACAATATGGGTTCAATGAGTGGAGACTCAAAAACTGAACCTCTTAGCCTTTACTATTGTTAAGTCCTATAGCAAATTAATGTTCAGAAATACGGGGACTAGATAAAAAGGTAGTTTCATGGAAACTGTTGGTGCAAATCTTCATATAGCGTTCATTTTAGGCCATGTGTGTACGTTTAGTCCTAACTGTAATTTCTTATGGTCTTTCCTAAAGGATCTTTAAAAACAAAGTTTTATTCTGAAGCTTTAACTTTTTTAAAAAAAGATTTCATTTATTAGTCAGAGAGAGCACGTGCACACAAGCAGGGGAGCAGCAGGCAGAGGGAGAAGCAGGCTCCGATGTGGGACTCGATCCCAGGATCCTGGGATCATGACCTGAGCTGAAGGCGGACGCCTAACCATCTGAGCCACCCAGGCATTCCTGAAGTTTTAACTTCTTAATCCAACCCAAATGTTATGATATATATCTACAATGTTACACATAGCATAATCTATATACATGTACTTTTTATTAGAATATAGGGAACATCGGGGATCAGGAAGCAGGTACAGCAGGTTAGGAGGTGCCCAGCATGGACAAGCAGAAGCCCACGTGCACTGTGCTGAAAGAGCTATAGCACCCCACTGTAAAACTGAAATCTTTTGGGAATTAAAAAAAAACAAAATGGGGGGGCAGAGCAAGATGGCGGAGGAGTAGGAGACCTGGTTTTCGTCTGGTCTCAGAAATTCAGCTGGATAGGGATCAAAGCATTCTGAACACCTACGAACTCAACAGGAGATCGAAGAAAAGAATAGCAACAACTCTCTGAACAGAGAAGCGACCACTTACTGGAAGGTAGGACGTGCGGAGAAGTGAATCCGAGGCGATATTCGGGAGGATAGACAGCGGGGGAGGGGGCCTCTGGTGGCTGCTTCCGGCAAGTGATAGACCCGCGGAGCACAAAATCAGACCTTTTAGAAGTCGGCTCCGCTGAGGGACGTCGCTCCAGTGGCTAAGCGGGGGGTGGAACCCTCGCGGGACAGTGTGGTCTCAGGACCCTCGGGGTCACAGAAAGACCGGGGGTGCCTGAGTGCGGCAGAGCTCCCAGGTATTGGAGCGGGGAAGCCGGCTGCAGAGATGGAGCCGAGGCGCGGGCTCTCAGCTCGGGGTTGCCATAAACTGTGATCGGTGACAGTTGGGCCACTGCTCCTCCAGCAGGGACCCAACACGCGGCATAGCCAGGGAGACTCCCCTTCCTCCTCTGGGAGGAGCGGTGTGGGAGCGCACCGCGGGGATCTGCTGGGTTTGGAGACTCCACACGGGGTTGGGTGCCAGAGATAGAAACACTCGGTCACAGGCCGGGTGAGCACGGAGTGCGGCTGGAGACCGGGGAGACGGGAGTGATTGACTGCTTTTCTCTGGGGGCACACTGAGGAGTGGGGCCCCGAGTTCTCGGCTCCTCCGGGGCGGAAATTGGAGGCCGCCATTTTCACTCTTGTCCTCCAAAGCTGTACCGAGAGCTTGGAGGGAACAAAAGCTCCGGAGAGCAAACCCAAGCAGATGACTTAGCCAGGACCAGCAAGGGCGGGGCAATTCCGCCTCCGGCACAGACATTTGGGAACCATGGCAACAGGCCCCTCCCCCAGAAGATCAACACGAACAGCCAGCAAGCCAAGACCAAGTTTACCGATCAATGAGAACGGGAGAACTCCAGCGCTAGGGGAATACTGCACATAGAATTCATAGCTTTTTTTTTTTACCATGATTCATTAGTCTTTCAAAGTTAATTTTTTTAACTTTTTTTTTGAATTTTTCTTTTTCCCTTTTTCAACCAACATCTTATCAATCCCTTTTAAAAAAATTTTTATTTTTCATTTTTAGTCATATTCTATCCCTTCATAGTAGTTACCCTTATTTTTGGCATATATATATGTTGTTCTCTCTTTAAAATTTTGAGATACAGTTTCTTCTAACAGATCAAAATATACCCTAAATCACCAGTGTACGGCTTTGTTCTAGTCTCCTGCCTGATCACATTCTCTCCCTTTTTTTAAAAAATCTTCTTTCTTTTTTCCAACAACTTATCTTATCAATTCCTTTTATAAAATCTTTTATAATTTTCATCTTTACAGTCATATTCCATCCCTTCATTGTATCAACCCTTATTTTGTACATATATGTCTTTCTTCCTTTAAAATTTCAGGAGGCACTTTCTTCTAACAGACCAAAATACACCCCAAATCTAATGTGTGGCACTGATCTATGCACTAGCCTGATCATATTTGATCCTATTCTGTTTTTTTTTGTTTTGTTCTGTTATCTTTATCTTTTTCTTTTTTTTTCTCTCTTTCTTTTTTCTTTCTTTCCCTTTCTTCTCCCCTGGTTTCAGGTCTTTTCTGATTTGTTTAGAGTATATTTGCTGGGGACGTTGTTAACCTGTTAGCATTTTGTTCTCTCATTCATCTATTCTCCTCTGGACAAAATGACAAGATGAAATATATCACATCAACAAAAAGAACAAGAGGTAGTACTGTCTGCCAGGGACCTACTCAATACAGACATTAGCACGATGTCGGACCTAGAGTTCAGAATCATGATTTTAAAGATACTAGCTGGGCTTGAAAAAAGCATGGAGGTTATTAGAGAAACCCTTCCTGGAGAAATAAAAGAACTAAAATCTAACCAAGTCAAAATCAAAAAGGCTATTAATGAGGTGCAATCAAAAATGGGGGCACTAGCTGCTAGGATAAATGAGGCAGAAGAGAGAATTAGCGATATAGAAGACCAAATGACGGAAAATAAAGAAGCTGAGAAAAAGAGAGATAAACAACTACTGGATCAGGAGGGCAGAATTTGAGAGATAAGTGATATGATAAGATGAAACAACATCAGAATAATTGGGATCCCAGAAGAAGAAGAAAGAGAGAGAGGGGCAGAAGGTATATTGGAGCAAATTATAGCAGAGAACTTCCCTAATGTGGGGAAAGAAACAGGCATCAAAATCCAGGAGGCACAGAGAACCCCTCTCAAAATCAATAAAAATAGGTCAACACCCCGACATCTAATAGTAAAACTTACGAGTCTCAGAGACAAAGAGAAAATCTTGAAAGCAGCTCAGGAGAAGAGATATGTAACCTATAATGGTAGAAACATTAGAATGGCAACAGACCTATCCACAGAGACCTGGCAGGCCGGAAAGGACTGGCATGATATCTTCAGAGCACTAAACGAGAAAAATATGCAGCCAAGAATACTATATCCAGCTAGGCTGTCATTGAAAATAGAAGGAGAGATAAAAAGCTTCCAGGACAAACAAAAACTAAAGGAATTTGCAAACACGAAACCAGCCCTACAAGAAATATTGAAAGGGGTCCTCTAAGCAAAGAGAGAGCCTAAAAGCAGCATAGACCAGAAAGGAACACAGACAATATAGAGTAACAGTCACCTTACAGGCAATACAATGGCACTAAATTCATATCTTTCAATAGTTACCCTGAATGTAAATGGGCTAAATGCCCCAATCAAAACACACAGGCTATCAGATTGGATTAAAAAACAAGACCCATCAATATGCTGTCTGCAAGAGACTCATTTTAGACCCAAAGGCACCCCCACATTGAGAGTGAGGGAGTGGAAAACCATTTACCATGCTAATGGACACCAAAAGAAAGCTGGGGTGGCAATCCTTATATCAGACAAATTAGATTTTAAAACAAAGACTGTAATAGGAGATGAGGAAGGACACTATATCCTACTTAAAGGGTCTATCCAACAAGAAGATCTAACAATTGTAAATATTATGCCCCTAACATGGGAGCAGCCAATTATATAAGGCAATTAAAAACAAAAGCAAAGAAACACATTGACAACAATACAATAATAGTGGGGGACTTTAACACCCCCCTGACTGAAATGGACAGATCATCTAAGCAAAAGATCAACAAGGAAATAAAGACTTTAAATGACACACTGGATCAAATGGACTTCACAGACATATTCAGAACATTCCATCCCAAAGCAACAGAATACACATTCTTCTCTAGTGCCCATGAAACATTCTCCAGAATAGATCACATCGTAGGTCACAAATCAGGTCTCAACCGGTACCAAAAGATTGGGATCATTCCCTGCATATTTTCAGACCACAGTGCTTTGAAACTAGAACTCAATCACAAGAGGAAAGTCGGAAAGAACTCAAATACATGGAGGCTAAAGAGCATCCTACTAAAGAATGAATGGGTCAACCAGGAAATTAAAGAAGAATTTAAGAAATTCATGGAAATCAATGAAAATGAAAACACAACTGTTCAAAATCTTTGGGATACAGCAAAGGCATATCTCAATATCATAAAAGCCATCTATGAAAAACCTACAACGAATATCATTCTCAATGGGGAAAAGCTGAGAGCTTTCCCCCTAAGGTCAGGAACGCGGCAGGGATGTCCGCTATCAGCACTGCTATTCAACATAGTATTAGAAGTCCTAGTCACAGCAATCAGACAACAAAAAGAAATCAAAGACATCCAAATTGGCAAAGAGGAAGTCAAACTCTCACTCTTTGCAGATGATATGATACTGTATGTGGAAAAACCCAAAAGACTCCACCCCAAGACTGCTAGAACTCATACAGAATTCAGTCAAGTGGCAGAATATAAAATCAATGCACAGAAATCAGTGGCATTCCTATACACCAACAAGAGAGAGAGAGAAATTAAGGAGTTGATCCCATTTACAATTGCACCCAAAATCATAAGATACCTAGGAATAAATGTAACCAAAGAGGCAAAGGATCTGTATTCAGAAAACTATAAAATACTCATGAAAGAAATTGAGGAAGGCACAAAGAAATGGAAAAACGTTCCATGCTCATGGATTGAAAGAACAAACATTGTGAAGATGTCAATGCTACCTAGAGCAATCTACACATTCAATGCAATCCCCATCAAAATACCATCCACTTTTTTCAAAGAAATGGAATAAATAATCCTAAAATTTGTATGGAACCAGAAGAGACCCCAAATAGCCAGAGGAATGTTGAAAAAGAAAAGCAAAGCTGGCGGCGTCACAATTCCGGATTTCCAGCTCTATTAGAAAGCTGTCATCATCAAGACAGTATGGTACTGGCACAAAAACAGACACATAGATCAATGGAACAGAATCGAGAGCCCAGAAATTGACCCTCAACTCTATGGTCAACTCATCTTTGACAAAGCAGGAAAGAATGTCCAATGGAAAAAAGACAGTCTCTTCAACAAATGGTGTTGGGAAAACTGGACAGTCACATGCAGAAGAATGAAATTGGACCATTTCTTTACACCACACACAAAAATAGACTCCAAATGGTTGAAAGATCTAAATGTGAGACAGGAGTCCATCAAAATCCTAAAGGAGAACACAGGCAGAACTCTTTGACCTAAGTTGCAGCAACTTCTTCCTAGAAACATCGCCAAAGGCAAGGGAAGCAAGGGCAAAAATGAACTATTGGGATTTCATCAAGATAAAAAGCTTTTGCACAGCGAAAGAAACAATCCACAAAACCAAAAGACAACCGACAGAATGGGAGAAAATATTTGCAAATAACACATTAGATAAAAGGCTAGTATCCAAAATCTATAAAGAACTTATCAAACTCAACACCCAAAAATAATCCAATCAAGAAATGGGCAATGGCCGACAGACTCATGAAAAAGTGCTCAACATCGCTCGGCATCAGGGAAATCCAAATCAAAACCTCAATGAGATACCACCTCACACCAGTCAGAATGGCTAAAATTAACAAGTCAGGAAATGACAGATGTTGGCGGGGATGCGGAGAAAGGGGAGCCCTCCCACACTGTTGGTGGGAATGCAAGCTGGTGCAACCACTCTGGAAAACACTATGGAGGTTCCTCAAAAAGTTGAAAATAGAGCTACCATACAATCCAGCAATTGCACTACTGGGTATTCACCACAAAGATACAATGTAGGGACCTGAAGGGGTACATGCACACCGATGTTTATAGCAGCAATGTCCACAACAGACAAACTGTGGAAAGAGCCAAGATGGCCATCGACAGATGAATGGATAAAGAAGATGTGCTATATATACACAATGGAATATTATGCAGTCATCAAAAGGAATGAGATCTTGCCATTTGCAACGATGTGGTTGGAACTGGAGGGCGTTATGCTGAGTGAAATAAGTCAATCAGAGAAAGACATGTATCATATGACCTCACTGATATGAGGAATTCTTAATCTCAGGAAACAAACTGAAGTTTGCTGGAGTGGTGGGGGTGTGGGAGGGATGGGATGGCTCCGTGATAGACCTTGGGGAGGGTATGTGCTCTGGTGAGTGCTGTGAATTGTGCAAGACTGTTGAATCACAGATCTGTACCTCTGAAACAAATAATGCAATATATGTTAAGAAAGAAAAAAGATAGCAGGAGGGGAAGAATGAAGGGGAATAAATCGGAGGGGGAGACGAACCATGAGACGGTGGACTCTGAAAAACAAACTGAGGGTTCTAGAGGGGAGGGGGGTGGGGGAATGGGTTAGCTTGTTGATGGGTATTAAAGAGGGCACATTCTGCGTGGAGCACTGGGTGTTATGCACAAACAATGAATCATGGAACACTACATCAAAAATTAATGATGTAATGTATGGTGATTAACATAACAATAAAAAATTTAAAAGTAAAATATAGGGAACATCAGGACACCTGGGTGGGGCAGTTGGCTCAGGTCATGACCTCAGTGTTGTGGGATTCAGCCCCATGTCGGGCTCCACGCTCATCACGGAGTCTGCTTAAGTTTCTCTCTCCCTCTCCCTCTGCCCCTGCTCTTTAATAAATAAACCTTTTAAAGTATATATAGAGAACAAAAAACCCCTATGAATTATGTTTACATTGAACAAAAATTTGAGACAGTGCCAGCTATGCAAGGGGAGTATTTTTAATTGGGGGAAATCCAGCTACTGTTTCCCTGAATAAAATTTTTTATTATGGTATTTTGTTTTTATGGAATATTTCACATATAAGTTTACATGGAAATTTTGCTTGACTGTCACCCAATTTTCCTGGTTGACTTCACTAAGCAACGTACAATGTACTTAAGGCTTCAGTATCTGCACTTGATTGTGGGCAGAATAGTGATACATGATTTATCATAAAACTACCTTTTCTGTTTAAAGAGAACAGATTTTTATGTCTGTATGGTCTAATACATGCACTGCTAATTCAAATCCTTATTGTAAATAGTTGCACTGTATGTACATACATACTTAAATTCCTTTTCTGGGCCAAAGTATTACAAGCAGCATATGTATTTTTTTAATACATGAAAACTTGGGAGTATTATTAAGATTCTGAAATCTAGTAACCTAAACTTAATTGGAACATTTTTTCTTCCAGGAGAAATTATCCAAACTATTACGTTAGACAAAAATAGAGGTTTACAAGATCTATCTTCTTTCCTCTCTTCCCCTCTCCTTTTATTTGTACTTGAGATTACTCGCAGGTATCCAAAAATAAATTATTTCATTGCCACCTGCTATTAGGAGGAACACAGCCAAAGATGCTTATTAGCAAATCTGAAAAGAATGAAAATACATACCTTAAAAATCCTGCTACACAATTACAAATTGGTTGTGTGTATATCAAACATATTATTGCTTGGGTAATAAATACAGTTAACACGATTCAGATGTATTTAAGAATAATTTCGCATTTCTTGCACACACGTTGAATCTCTGCACCCCTTAAGCATGTGAACTTTTAAATACTAAACAAATGATACTATCTCTTTCCCTGCCTTGCGGTTATCCTCACCACCAGCACTGTGAACCACACCGTATTATAGTGCGGTCTTGCTCTCAGCATTGCTTCAACTTTCCCAGCTTATTATACCCATGTCCACAATCTAGGAGAAAGTAAAAAGCATTACTTTCGTGGTCTTTTCTTTCACTCATTTTTGTTCATAGTTATGTGGCTGAAGTTCCTAGAAATCCCAAGAATCCATCTGGTACTATCATATTAATAAACAAAATTTTAATTCTCTAATTTCATTATCACCTCTTTTATGTAGTATCCTGAAGCTTCCAAATGTGAATTTTTCTAATAATTTTATCATCTTTCGTTTTGATATCAATTTTTTGAAAAATTTCTTAGTGGTCTTGTTTGGCAGAATAGCATAATTTAACTGTTTCTCAATTCAGGCATTGTTATGAACACATATTACATGACACGGAGTTGTGACATAAACATACCTTTACCTTCGGGCTTTCCTGTACAAGGCAATCTCCCCACACACTATTTAGCTCCCGATTACTATAGATGTAAAAAGACTCTTTGTGGAATCTTCTATCAGTGTCAGTGTACTTCCCCTGCTGCATAACATCCCCGGCCCCTCGCGTGGCTATATCATCTAATCTGGCCTGGGCTTGGAAATCTGATAACTGAAGTTGTTACAATAATGTATTCATTATGTTAGCAAGGTTCTTCATGGTATTTGCTGGGTTCTCCCCTGAGGAAAAGACAACAGCTTTTGCTTACAGATTTTGTGGCATTTATGTGGCACACACTGCTTCTCAGTGTTTCTGTGAGCTTAAATATTTTAATTATGTTTTCATTTTTAGCTCTTCCTACAATGTCCTAACATTTACTGCTTAAAAATATTTAAGTAAAAAATGTCCCTAAATCAAATTTTAATTTCCATAAATGTCTAGAGCAATGGCTACAAATTAACATGAAATCTGCATTGGTGTTCTTTGGCAGTATGTTCAGAGAAATGGTGACCAGATCTTAATATCAGGAATTACGAAGAGTTGCCAATACGTTTTCTAGTGAGAAGCATTTTACTTCCTAGTGTTCATCGTGATAAGAAGGTTGATACTTCAAATAATTTATTGCTGCTTTATAGTATACATAATTAAATGAAGAAACATGTTAAACTCAAGGGAATTTTTAATAGTTACTTGCAATTGTTATTGCAGGCAACAACTTGTACATGATTTTATTTCCAAATCCACAAAAAACAAATTTTATACAAATCAGCACTGTAAAAATGTCAATTACAGCCCCAGAGGCTTTGCTGGCAGAATAATTGTCTAAATTCTAGGATATGGGAAACAGGTTTTTTCTGGATTCATTTTTTTCATTTTCAATTTTTTTACAAAAAAAATTTACAAGTGAAATGTTACTACAAAACTTTTTATAAGGAATTTTTGTAAAACATTTACATTTTACCATCAACTATTTGTTTTAAAATCATTATGTAGATTTAATACCCTATGCTGCACATCAATTTATGTGGGATGACAACTTAGTGACATGCATAAAAAAACACCACAAGGCATTAAAATGAAGACTTAAATACAAATATTGTTGCAATAAAACAGTTATAAAATTGAAAAATAGGACCTAAACATCATGCTTATCTAAGTTTGACAAATTAACTTTTTCTCCTAGATTACACACTTTTATTACTGCTCTCATGAGAGTGTGATAAATAATGACTTAACATCAAGTTCTAATGTAATCAGCAACACATACACAAACCTAACCAAAGAAAGTATACTGTAAGAAAAAACTATTCTAACACTGGAGTTCTACCATGATAAATACATATCTTTGCACTGATAATTACAATAAAGAAAAGTTTTATAACGGTGGCAAAGGGAATGAACAGTGAAATGCCATTAAATATGACTCTACTGCACATCTGTGCCCTATTACTTATAACAGCTATATCCCACTGAGTCAAATAAAGGACACTGAAATTTACGATTCTTATAAGACAGAAAAGTGGATTCAGAATGGTATGCAGAACAGACTGTCAAAATATTTCTAATTTCAGTGGTGAAATGTGCACCTGCTAACACAAATTAATATATTTTATATGCTATAAAGCTATCCAGATTCAGTTTGTTAAATTTATAATAGGCCTCATTGTTGATTAAAAAATAACTTCCATTTCTGATGAGCATACACAGGTATGCATTAAAACTGGTTCATGGAATAATGGTGCAGAGAGCTCATACTTGGTATTAACAACAACAAAAAGTGTCACTTTGAGGAAACATGATTCAAACATTAGGAAAGTTTCTTTGCATAAAAAAATTTATAGCACTGATTGTGTAGCATAATGATAGATAAAATATATATTTGATGTTTCAGCTCCTATATAATAAAATTAAAATTAACACTACCAAATGCTCCTCTGTACCAAACAAAACAACAAACTGATTCTGATGTTTTAAAGCCAGATACATCAGTTGTTAAGAGTACATTAAATAAAATATACAAAACAATTTACAAAATCCAACTAAAATTTAAAGACTTTGTTACAAGTCTACAAAAGCTTTAAGAAACTTGAAATTTATAACCACAGTGTAAAAATTTTTTTTCCTTTAATCTCAAAGCTTTTTTATACAAACTGAAAGCACAAAAGACCTTCAGTTTTATATAACGCTACAAAGGGCTGGCCTAAAGTGTACATAGTGTAAACAGTGATCATTACAGTATTTCTCCTTCATCAAAAATACAAGAAACATTATAATTTTGGAAGAGAATTCGCATGAGTAGTACTTTTCCTGAAATAATAGAGAATGCACAAGAAAACACGTACCTTTATTCAAACGGTTCCCAAACTAATAATGTTAATAAACCAGGCAGTTAAAAATTTTAGTTTTCCAATGGTCAATTCCAATTCCATTAATGTTTCCATGTAAATACATTTTTAAAGTAAGAGATATCTTACTAATACATAAGCTGTTGGTATAATCCAAAATTTTTCATGAGACTTTTGGCCATCTTTCCTATAAGACCCTTGCATAAACAATAAAATACAATTTTTTCCTTTAGTCACTTATTTGAACATTATTCTGATTTTTTAAAAATAACTTGCTTCGTAATATCACATTGTTATATATTTGTTAGGCTGTCTTTTTAGGGAAAATTCAGTTATCGGCATAACATAAAGACATTTCTATGTTATAAATTCGTAACCAGCCTTCTAACAGAGTTCTAGAAATAAATGAGATTGGCTAAATTTTAGTAGAGAGGAAAACGGAATTTGAAATGTAGTTAAAAGATAATTTTCTGCTGGCCTTAAAAAAAGGTGTGATAATTCCTTCTTTGGCTACCAAGTCAAAGCATAAAGAATTCTGCACATTGTCAACATAAATCATATTTACAGAATATGAAACTACAGAATGATTTATACTCTATGCAAATATTTCCAATATAAACATTTAAAATGAATTTTGTGGTTCAACCTAGGGTTAGGAATATAATCAATCCTAACTTCAAAACCTTACATGTTAAGTTGCCTCATTTTATTTTTCTGAAGCTATTATGAATTTTGTTTTAACCACCCTCCCCACCCCAGTATTTTTCTAAGGTTTCAATCTAAAATTTAACCTAAAGTTTAGCTCTAAGTTCCTCTTGTGTCTCCAAATGGAGAAAGTAATTGGACTTCACTGATTGTCTGCATACACACTACTATAATGTAGTGGTCATAAAGATCTGAGCTGCATCTCAGATTACTTTTTTGGAACTTACTCTAATTCAAATGTTGAAGAATTTCTAACATTTAGAAAAGACGGCCAAAACTATTTTCAGTTGATTTTCCAAAAACAAGCTAAGGAAATAAAGTATTATCCCTATCATTAGTTAACTGTTTTCTGTGCTATACGGAAAAAAAAAAAACCCTACATAAAAATATTACTGACTGAATTTGTAACAAAGTACTTCCAAAGAAAACAAGTCCAATTAAGGTCCAGCCTGCAAACACTGAGGTCTGTCTTTTTAAACATGTTAACACATGATGTTAAGAGAGGGGGAAGATTCAGTTTAAGGATTATGTGATCTATTTCCAAATAACTACAACTTATAGTATGGAGGAAATACTTTTCTGTTTCTAGTACATCAGTTTGCTTTTTGTATTTTTAAAAATTCAACATTTTATGTGTTGACCCAAAATCTTGGAATACTTAAAAGAAGCCAAGAATGAAAACATGATTTCCTACTCTGTAATCCACTTGACCAGCCCATTTCCAGATTTTCAAAGGTGTGTAAACTTAAGTGCAGCACTAGAGGTCTCTGTTATAAATAACTTTTCAGAATTCTTCCATGTTGGTTGAAACATTGGGAGTTGCTGGGTTTGAATCTTGAGAAATGGCTGCAACTGTGACAATTCTTGGGGAGCCAAGCACCTCTGTAACAGATGAGTCCAGTTCTCCCGAGGTAACAATGGCAAGAGCTGTCCCACCACCTTTCTTATTCTGGTGCGTTTTGACATGTTTGGAGAGATGATCACTCCGCATAAACCTTTTGGAACATTCTGGGCATTCAAATCTCTTTTCACCTAAACAAAAAAAATAGTAATGAAATCATACACATTTTATTTAAATGAAATTATAATTTTAAATAATTTCTCTTCAGATCATACTTTGCTTTTGTTTAACTTTTGACTAGCTGCAAAATATCTTCTTTCTGTTTTTATTTGAAAATGCCATCAAACAAGGGGTGCCTGGGTGGCACAGTCAGTTAAGTGTCCACTCTTGGCTCCGGCTCAGGTCATGATATCAGGGTTTCTCTCTCCCTCTCCCCACTGTGCTCCCTGCTCTCTCTCTCAAATAAATAAATCTTAAAAAAAAAATAAATAAAATGCTATCAAACAAGCAGTGCAGTATAGAAGAGCATGTGATGGGGAATAAATGACCTGAGTTAAAATCCTGATTCTACTAAGGCCTGGAAGTAAAAGCTGGAGCAAGTTAAGTACCACTCAGTTTCCCCATCTACGAAACAAGAGGATTTCTCTTTTTTTAAAGATTTTATTTATTTATTTGAGAGAGACAGCGAGAGAAGGAACACAATCAGGGAGATTGGGAGAGGGAGAAGCAGGCCTCCCGCTGAGCTGGGAGCCCGATGTGGGCCTTGATCCCAGGACCCTGGAATCATGACCTGAGCCAAAGGCAGACGCTTAACGACTGAGCCACCCAGGTGCCCAAAACAAGAGGATTTCTAACAGATGATCCCAAAAATCTCTTACAGGTGTAACAATATATAATGTTCGAGGCTTATGTCCACTCTTCCTTAAAAACTACTGTCTCCAGGGAACCTGGGTGGCTCAGTTGGTTAAGCAACTGCTTTTGGCTCAAGTCATGATCCCAGAGTCCTGGGATCGAGTCCCACATCGGGCTTCCTGCTCAGCGGGGAGTCTGCTTCTCCCTCTGACCCTACCCCCTCTTGTGCTCTCTCAAATAAACTAAAATCTTAAAACAAAACAAAAAACAAGCTATTGTCTCCATTTTAATTATAATACCTAGAGGCATAAACTATCTTAGAACTACTTAAAATAAAATCAGTTAACAATTTAACACTGTACCAAGTTTCTTCACAAGGGAAAAACGAGTCCGGCAAATACTCCATTTCAGATTTAATAGAGTTTTGAGGTGTCACAGAATAAGGCAGTTAGGTTCTTGTATACAAATTGATCCTTACATATGCTCTCCTTAAGATGTAAGATAATTCCACTGGAACTAACTACTTCGCTATTTTGGAATAAAAACTAAATTTTAACTAAAAAGAAAAAATGCATTTCACTTCTGTATATAATGGGTGGAGTGCACAAAAATTTGGTTAAGTGGTATATCATCATGTTCACAACAGATCAACTATTAGCTTTAGTCCTTCCCTCTAAAACTTGTTACTTAAGGGAAAGAAATGTTTTCAATTTGATACTAGAATTTGAATCCTAAGAAAATTGAGTTTGGCTGACTTCTTTACTTAGCCCTACTTTTGACTTATCAGTAGAAAATCTAGAGGCTCAACTTTGTCCATATCAGATAATCCCCCCTCTTCTTTGTGTTTGCTTTTATTTTTAAAAAATTACACTGACAGTATTTCATTAAATTTTTCTCTTTCAGTCTTGAAAAATTAAATGAAAGGATAAATATATGGTTTAAGCAAAATTCTCAAAAACATTTGCATTTTCTGAATGCTGATACTTAGACAAGGGCAAAAAACGATTAAATGCGGGTGTTAAGGTTAAGATAATCTTGAATTCTTCCAACCTTTCAAGTCTCCCATTTTATTACAAAAGAAAAATTCACAACTTACAAATTTTAAAGTTAAAAGAAATCTTAAAGATCTTATTTTACATTTTTCATTTTTTAAGTTGAGGCTCAGAAATTAATTAATCTTGGGAATCATACAACTTATTAATATCACAGTGGGATTCAAGGCACTGTACTTCTGGTTTGTGCTTTTTGTTCTAATCATCAAAGTGCAATTATAGACCTCCTTTCTTTATAGCAACAATGGCCAAGGATAATCAGAAAAAAATCAGGTGGTGATGGCTCCAAGACACATCATTTAGTAAGCACTGAATCAACTGGATGATTAACCTGCACATAGCTGTTTAGTAAGTCTTCGTTAGCTGTGATGCTCATGAACTCAATCATTTTGAACAAATATTTGTGCAACATCTACAATGTACCAGGCACCAGTGATACAAAAATGAACAAGTGAGAGTCTGACACTTTAAGAAGATTCTATTATCTTGAGATAGTCATTTGCAACCATGTGGAGCTATCAACACCAATTAAGAAATTTAAGTCCCAGCCAATCTAGTGGCAAACTGGGATATCATGGTGACAGGGTATGTATGTGGACCTTTTAGTCTGTCTATTCCTAACTGATGTGGGTGTGAATTAATTTTAAGCAATAAAAGTTGGCTAGAATCTCAAATTAAGTAAATTACATTGCACAATTAAACTAACATTATGGAAATGACATTTCAGTTTGCTACCCTTTTCCACAAAGAAGTACGTTTTCTGTAGTATCAATTTCTAAATTTCTTACTATTAGCAAACATTATTATCCTTTATCTCAAGGTCAGAGTTCTTATACTAATAGACTACAGTATCTTCCTTATATTTATAATTATCTTATTTTATAATTATTCTCAGGTTAATACTTCTGTAATTAGTATAACTAATTATTGAAACTTGATACTAGTTACTTATGATAAGCAGGAATGGCCATGCCTTAATCCTTGGAATTTGTGAATATGTTTTATTACATGGCAAAGGGATATAATGAAGATTACAGATGTTAATACAGAGAGATTATTCTGATTTATCTGAGTGGGCCCAACCTAATCACATGAGCTCTTAAAAGCTGAGTTTTCTTCAGCTGGAGTCAGAGTTGCAGCAGGAAAAATCAGAGAGATTAGAACTGAAAGGGACTTGACCTGCTATTGCTGGGAGGGTGCCACATGGAGAATATGACAAAGAATATGGACAGCTTCCAGGAGCAAACAACAGCCCCCAGGTGAAAGCCAGCAAGGAAACAGGGAACTGCGTCCTACAACAGCAAAAACAATTTGGTTGAAAGTGTCGATGAGTTTGGAAGCAGATTCTCCCCTAGAGCCTTTGACAAGGAGTAGCCCAGCTGACACCTTGATTTTGACTTTGTGAGATGCTAGGTGGAGGACCCAGGGCAAGCCTACTCAGATTTCTGACTTAAAGAAATTGTGATATAATAAATGTTCTTTTAAGCTGTTAAATTTGAGATACTTTGTTGTTATGGCAGCGACAGAAAACTAAGAGATATATATGGTATAATCTTGAAAAAAGTAAGGCCTAATAAGGAAATAAATGATAAATGATCTATCACATGATCCAAAATCTGTGAAGTATTTTCATTACAAGTATCCAAAGCATGTCAAGGACAAATCCCATATTTTACTTCTGTAAGAAAATATCAAGAACATAACCCAAACAATTTTGGTTTAATAAACTTGAGTATAGAAAAAAAGAACTGCTTGGGGTGCCTGAGTGGCACAGAGTCAGTTAAGCGTCTGACTCTTGGTTTGAGCTCAAGTCGTGATCTCAGGGTTGTGGGACTGAGCCCCAAGCTGGGCTCTGTGCTCAGCGCGGAGTCTACTTGAGATTCTCTCCCTCTCCCTCTGTCCCTCCCACTCATGTTTTCTCTCCCTCTAAAATAAATAAATAAATGAATGAATGAATAAATAAATCTTTAAAAAAAGAAAAAAGAATTGTTACTTTGACCTAGGTTATCAAGAGAATGCCATGTTGTATTACATGACTGTAAAATATAGTCTTTAAGGGGACGTAAATAGAAGACTCATATTTAGAAACTACTTTAGATTACTTCCTAGCATAATATTAAGAGTAATTTCTCTCAGAAAAGCTGCTGAGATTGTCAATGGAATCACAGATTTGAATAAATGCAACAAATCAGATTTTTTTAAGCTTTATTTGAAGTACCATCAAGAGCCAACTATCTTGCTGTCACAGTTCTGCCTGTATTCTGGTTTTCAACATGTTGCCCTCAAATCAAGCTAATACAATGTATAAAACATACCTTATGAATTATTTGTTTGTCATAACATATTTATAAATTAAAATTAATTTTTATTATATTTATAAATTAAAATTTACAAATTAAAATTAATTCCAGGAGCAAACTAAATGACTGTATTAGTTTCCCTGGATTTTTTTTTTAAGAAAGTAACACAAATTGGGTGGCTTCTAACAATATATATTTATTCTCTCACAGTTCTATATGCTAGATGTCCAAAATGAAGACGTCAGTAGGACAATGCTCCCACCAGACTCTAGAGAAGAATCCTTCCATGCCTCATCCTAGCTCTGGTGACTTCTGGGCAATCCTTGGCATTCAGTGGCTTGGAGCTGCATCCCTCCAATCTCTGCCTCTGTCTTCACATAGCCTTTCCCCATGTCTCTGTGTCTTCTTCCCTTCTTACAAAGATTATCAGTCATTGGATTTAGGGTCCACAGGTCCTGAATTTTAGGCACTAGGCATGGTAAGACCTCATCTTTAATTTTATCTGCAAAAAAACCTATTTCCAAATAAAGTCATATTCATCAGGGATTAGGACTTTGAACATCTCTAAGAGACACAATTCAACTCACTACACAGGGACACTTTTAAATGTCTGGCATTTGTTACAGCTAAGTAAAAAACATACCCCTTGGCTCATGAATAACTTTCACCAAATATCCATGTATAGCATATACAGTTGACCTTGGAACACCAAGGGGTTAGAAGCACTGACTCCCTATACCTGCAGCAGAGGTGAAAATTTGTGTGTAACTTTTCACTTCCCCAAAACTTAACTACTAATAGCCTATTGTTGACTGGAAGCCTTACCAATAGCACAGTTAACATATTTTGTGTTACACATATTATATACTGTATTCTAACAATAAAGTAAATCAGAGAAAAGAAAACATAACTAAGAAAATCATAAGGAAGAGAAAATGCATTTGCAGTTTATTTAAAAAAAAAACACAAATCTACGTATTAGTGGACCTGCACAGTTCAAACCTGTGCTGTTCAAGGGTCAACTATATACAATTTTTAAGTAACAATAACCACTTTTATAACCCACATTAAAGAAGTAATTTTTTTATTTGTTCTAAGAAGCCTAGTTACTCAAACTGTGAGGCTTGTTGGATCCCTCAAGTCCACCCCTCCAACACCTTCAACTTATTAGTCTCTCCTGGACACTCTTCTTTTACCTACCCAGCCTAGAATATCTAAATGAATCTTTTCATGAGTACCCTCAATTCTATTTTTACCTGTGGATAAAAGTAAATTAAAAGGGGGAGCAATGGTAATTTCCAAAAAGTTCCATGGCTTATATTCTTGATGTAGAAGAACTGGGAGTAAAGGAAGGTTGAGTGGGAAGGGCAATGGAAATAAGACTTAAATATTTTTAAGTAATCCCCACCCAACACAAAGCTCAAACTTACAACCCCAAGATCAAGAGTCACATACTCCACCAACTGAGCTAGCTAGGTCCCCCAACAAAATTTAGATAATTATTAAAATAATGAGGAATCTGACCAAAAAAATAATGTAATGCTACTCTGACTGATGGGCTGAGATTTGAGTCTATGACTTTATAGGGACATCAATTTGCAAAATGAGTAATTTTTCATTTACTTCTTAAGCAATTATCTATTTGAATATAGAAATCATTTGATCAATTTTATCACAAATGCTTTTTAAAAGTAATCTTATCTAATCTAATAGTTTTAACTATGATCTATAAAATGGATAATGGCATCAAGATTCAGATTCCTAAATCAAACTGAATTTCACATCTCTTATATGTGCCATACACATCATTCAATGTGTTACAAAATTCATCACTGTTTATTAAAGGAAAATGGCTGAATCTTGATTAGTACAGCAAATTTTATGGTATTTTAACTTCCCTAATTCCATTTTAAATTCCCCAGAAGCCTAGCAGCTACCAGAGGGAGAACAGAGCTGGAACTCTTTCAAAACCTCATTTCCAAGGAAATGATAATGGGATCTGTCTGTGGTTCTTCAGAAGACCTCACTTAAAAGACTATTGTATTGACCCTGACTTGGAGACAGCCCAATGTGAAAAGTCTTTTTCCAGGGATGGAAAAGAACGTGTGTTTGTCTAAAACAACTGTAGGTAACTGTTTTAACTTCATGGATGCCCAGGGCAATGGATAATACTTGGGACAAACAATAAAAAGACTTAACAAAAAGCTTAAAAGGAAAAACTGGGAGTTAAAAATATCCCATAGTGGCTTTGAAAAGTTCTGGCACACTCCCTGGAATCTAGATGACCACATACATGCTTTAAAGCTGTGAGCATGCTCAGGAAAGACCTGAGAAGGCCCAAACTCTCATGTGTGCTTAACTGTTGAGGGTCTGCATAGGCAGGAAGTGAAAGCTAAGGCAGAGTTGTCAATTGAGGGCTGAGGGCATTCCAACATACACACAAAACCTCTCAGCAAGGGGGAGAGATTTATTGATCCAAGATATTTAAGAATATCTGCAGAATATTTACAAATATTTGCAGAAAGGATAGCCAAATACTTCTCAAATTGATGAAAAACATTAATGTATACATCCAAGAAGCTCAATAAACCCCAAGTAGGTTAAATGCAATGAGATTAACACTGAGACATATCATAAACTGCTTAAAGTCAAAAAACAAAGAGAATCTACAAAACAGCAAGAAAAGTGATGCATCACCTACAAGGGATTGTCGAATAATAATAGCTGATTTTTTACTGGAGTTCATAGAGGCCAGAAGCAGTGGGATGATACCAGATGAAAGGAAAATCTTGTCAACCAAGAATTCTATATACAGCAAAACTATCTTTCAAAAATGAGCATGGGGGGGGTACCTCAGTTGTTCAGTCAGTTGGGTGTTTGACTCTTGATTTTGGCTCAGATAGTGATCTCAGAGTCATGGGATCAAGCCCTGCATTGGGCTTCTCACTCAGCAGGGAGTCTGCTAGAGATTCTCTCTCTCCTTCTGCCCCTACCCCAGCGTGCTCCTTCTCTCTCTCTCATATAAATAAATCTTTAAAAGAGATGAGGAGAAATTGAGACATTTCCAGATTAATAAAAACTGAAAGAATTTATTGCTAGCAGATTTGCACCTAGACTATTTTAAGATGTGAACTGTAATCCCCAAAGCAGGCAACCACTAAGAAAATAAAATATCATATTAGTATTATAGAGAAATAACAAGGGGATTAAAATAACATACAAAGAATATTTAACACCAAATGCTAATAACATAGGAATACAGGAACAAAAAAGAAGACACGTAGAAAACAAATATCAAAATGGCATTAACTCCTCATCAGTAATTGCATTAAATGTGAATGTATTAAATGTTCCAATTAAAAGGAAGAGGTTGCCAGAAAGAATTACAGAAAAATATGATCCAACTATACACTATCCTAAAAGAGGTTCACTTTAAACTCAGACATGAATAGGCTAAAAGTAAAAGTTAGAAAAAAGATATACCATGCAAAAGAGAGCTGAAATAGTTATATTAATAACAGACCAATATGATAAAAATAGTTACTACAAAGACACTTTACAATGATAAAAGACTCAATCCATCAAGAAGATATAGCAATTATAAATATATGTGCACCTAACAACAGAGCCCCAAAACAAACAACCATGAGAAACAAAACTGAGAGAACTGAAGGAAGGTAGACAATTCTACAATATACTTATCCTTCTGTAGTCTCCATTTCAACTGGTAGCAGTTATCACTGGTACCTATTATCTCTTTTCTCACATTTAATAATCACCAAGTCCTGTCAATTTTATTACACAATCATTTCTTGACCTGGTCCCACATACTCTTAAAACTTTAAAAAAGAAAAAGAAAAACTTTTGTTCTAGTTAGGATCGTCAACAATAGCTATTGTCTTCACTAAATGGTCTCAAAATTATTCCCTATAAATCTATTCTTCCTATATATACCAAGTGGTCTAAAATAAAAAGATGACCAATCTGATTAACTGCTGAAAACTTTCAGTGGTTCCCCATTTCCTAAGGCTGTGAAAAAAACAAAGTTAAATAGTTTATAACATACAATGGTAACTAACCTCTGCCTATTTTTTTTTTTTTAACCTATTGTCACAAATATTATGGTTCCAAACACTGAACTGCTTGCAGGTCCTGACGTATGATACTTTTGTTTTTCGTAGGAATTGGATTCTAGCTCAGGATTAAAATCTTGACTCTGCTCTACCTACCAGCCATGTAACTTTGGGCAACTTCTCTCGCCAATTCTCAGTTTCTTCATTTCTATTTTTTATTTTTTTAAAAGATTTTATTTATTTATTTGACAGAGAGAGACACAGCAAGAGAGGGAACACAAGCAGGGGGAGTGGGAGAGGGAGAAGCAGGCGTCCCGCCGAGCAGGGAGCTTGATGTGGGGCTCGATCCCAGGACCCTGGGACCATGACCTGAGCCAAAGGTAGACACTTAACGACTGAGCCACCCCGGCGCCCCAGTTTCTACATTTTTAAGTAGGAATAACAGAGATACCTATTTTGTGTTACTGTTCAAAGGATTAAATGAGAAAATGAATGAAAAAGAGCATTTAGAAAAACTCCCACACAATGAAAGGACTCAGAAATGTTAGCTGTGACTGTTATTGCCTGTCTGAATTTGTTTACTCTACGAATCCAATGGCTCATTCTTACTCATCACTTATCACTCAACTTAGTTCAAGGAACTAAGTTTGGGCCTTAGTAAAGAAATCAATCAACCTCCTAAGACTTCAGTTTAGTCCTTATTTATAAAATGATAGGGTTGCACAAA
The DNA here is from genome assembly GCF_037043125.1 of Eumetopias jubatus. Taxonomy (NCBI): domain Eukaryota; kingdom Metazoa; phylum Chordata; class Mammalia; order Carnivora; family Otariidae; genus Eumetopias; species Eumetopias jubatus. The sequence goes on along the minus strand of NW_028274820.1, from coordinate 55,157,230 downwards.
ATCGTTTTTAGGTATTCCTCTGGCTCTAAATACTATTATTCCTGGAAGAGTTAAGAGAAGTACTGTATGTTACTGAGGCATATATATGAGGCTGAAAAGAAAATGGTTTTGGATTCTCAAAAAAGAAGAAAAATCTCTCTCCCTTTTTACATTAGAATTTCTCAAAAATGAGTTTGTCTCCCACTTTAAAACCTTATGTTTTCATTTATACAAAGTAAAATTATTCTTTTTGGGACACAGCTCTATGAGTTTCGACAAATACATGAAATCATTTAGTCATCACCAAAATAAAAATATGGAAGTTATGGCTTTCAAAAATTCCTTCACGATGCCTCTAGTTGAATTCTTTTCTCCCTTATGCCCTAGAAAACAATAATCTGTTCTCTGTCTCTATGGTTTTTATTTTTCCATGTATTGTCATACATAAATAGAATCATATAATAGGTAGATTTTGATGCTGGGATCATTCACTTAACAACGCATCTGAATTTCATCACTGTGGTTGTTTATATTAATAATTCATTCTTCTATGTTGGAGAGCAATACTCTGTTGTATATATCTATATGTTGGTACACCAACTGGTCCTGTACACAAAGGGTAAGGAGAAAACAAAAAAGGCAGACCATTCCACATTGGTAGGTGGCAATTTTATAAGAAAGGAAACTTGGGGCGCCTGGTTGGCTCAGTTGGTTAAGCGACTGCCTTCGGCTCAGGTCATGATCCTGGAGTTCCAGGATCGAGTCCCGCATCGGGCTCCCTGCTCAGCAGGGAGTCTGCTTCTCCTTCTGACTCTCCCCCCTCATGTACTCTCTCTCTCTCAAATAAATAAATAAAATCCTTAAAAAAAGAAAAAAAAAGGAAAACTTATGAGGCTTGTTTTGGATGGCCACCAGATGAATATATCTCTACATCTACCTGCCAAATCTTAAAAGTTTACAAAGCGGTCTTAACTGGGTTCAGTCATATATACTGTCCAGATGGTTTCAACATCTTTCTCTCTCAAGGTTACATCCTTCTAACAGCTCCCATTATGGGAACAGTGGGCAGAAAGTATATTCTAAGGACAGGGGACGGGGTGAGAAGCCTCTGATTACCCAGGTCCAACCTGCAGGTCAACCAGCAATCAAGTCTGTTGGATTACCTCCTCCAGCAAAATACCACAGCTCTTTAGCCATTCAACCAGCTGAAGAATATTTGGTTGTTTCCAATTTGGGGTGATTATAAATAAAATCTGCTATATATATTCATTGCTTTTTGTGTGAACATAGTTTTTATTTCTTTGGGGTGAATACTCAAGAGTGGATTGCTAGATCATAGCCTAAGTATATGTTTAAACTTTTATAAGAAAATTCCAAAAACGCTGTGCCATTTTGCATTCCCACCAGCTTGGCATTCTTGCCGGTTCTTCTAATTGTCAGGATTTTGGTGTCCTTGTTTTTAATTTTAGCCATTTTAATAGATGTGTACTGGTTTTTCACTGCAGTTTTAATTTGCATTCCTCAAATAAAGGTGATATAAAATATCTTTACTGTGCTTGTCAGATGTACATCCTCTTCAGTGAAATGTCCAAATCCTTCGCCAATTTTTAAAAAATTGGGTTGTTTACAAATTGTTGAGTTTTGAGAATTCTTTATAGATTCTGGATGAAAGTACATTGTCAGGTATGTTTTTCAAATGTTTTCTGTCTCTGTCTTATGTTTTCATTTTCTTAACAGATCTTTAACGGAGCAAAAGTTTATAGTTTTTATCTAGTCCCATGTATCAGTTCTTTTATGGATTGTGCTTTTGGTGCTGTATTAAAAACTCTAGCATACCCAAGGTCACAAAGACTTTTATATTTTATTAAAAAAATTTTATACTTTCAGGTTTTAGTCTGAGTAATTTTGAGTCAGTTTTTGTAAAAGATATGAGGTATGTAGCTCAAAGTTCTTTTCCTGCATGTGGCTTTCCAATTCTTCCAAACCATTTATTGAAAATAATTTCTCCATACAATTATTTTTGCATGATATGTGTGTGGGTTAATTTCTGAATTCTCTATTTGGTCTTATCTATGTGTCCTTTTTTTCACCAGAACCTCATACTCATAGCATTGAAATACTGTAGCTTTATAGGAAATCTTAAAATCATTTAGTGTCAATTGGCTGACTTTTTGTATTTCTTTCAAAACTGTTTTGACACTCTAATTGCTTTGCCTTTCATATAAATTTTAGATCAGCTTACTATTATCTACAAAATACTGCTGTAATTTTGAGAAGAACTGCACTAGATTTGTATATATATCTGGGAGAACTGACATCAAAACAATATTGGGCCATGGAATCCACTAACATCATCTTCAATTCTCTCATCAATATTTAGTTTTCAGTATACATATCTTGCATATATTTTGTTAGAGTTCCAGTGAAGTGTTTTACTCTTTTCACCTTATTAAAAATGACAGTATTAAGCTACTTGTATCCAGTTGTTCATTGCTAGTATGCAGTAAGACAATTCATTGTGTATATTAACCTTGTAATCTTGAAATCTTACCAAACACTTATTAGTACAAACAGCTTTCTTGTAGATACCAGGGTGTTTCTAAATAGACAACCAGGTTGTCTGCAAATAAAGACACTTATTTCTTTCTTTAGAATCTGCGTTGTGTCTTTTTTTTTGCTTTATTGCACTAGGTAGGACTTCCATACCAGTGTGAAGAGAGTGATAAAAATCAGTCATCTTGAGGCACCTGGGAGGCTCAGCTGGTTATGTGTCCAACTCTTGATCTCAACTCAGGTCTTGATCTCAGGGCTGTGACATCAAGCCATGTATTGGGCTCCATGCCAACTTAAAAAAAAAATCAGACATCTTTGCCTTGTTCCTGACCCTATGGATAAGTATTAGGTCCTTCATCAGTAAGTATGATGCTAACTATAGTATTTTAACAAATGCCCTTTACTTGGTTAAGGATATAACCTTCAATTCTTAGTTATGTGAGAATTTTTATCAAACTGAATGCAGATTTTCCCAAATACTTTTTGTATATATATTTAAGTAATCATGTGATTTTCTTTACTTCTCTTGTTCATATGATAAATTACATCAACCGATTGATTTTGGAATGTTCAGACTTCCATTCCTGGAATAAACACAACTGAGTCATGATAAATTATTCTTTTAATGTATTACTGGACTTGGTTTGCTATTTTGTTGGGGATTTTGAAATTTGTATTTATGAGAATACTGATCTGTTAAGTTTTCTTTTTCCCTAGTAATGTCTTTATCTGGCTTTGGTATCATGGTAATGAAGGCCTCATAAAATAGTTAACAAGTGTTCCTTCATTTATTCTCTAAAAAAGATTGTGCAGAATTGGTATCATTTATTACATAATAAAGCACTTTCCAATAAACAATCTGAGCCTAGAGTTTTCTTTGTTGAAAGTTTTTTGCTAAAATTCAATTTCTTTAATAGATACAGTACTATTCATATTATCTATTTCTTCTTGAGCAAGTATTGGTCAATTGTGTCTTTTAAGGAGCTGGTCCATTTCACCTAAGCTCTTTAATTCAGAGTGTAGAGTTATTCATAGCATTCCTTTATTATTATATTGTCTATAGGGGCTCTAGTGATATGCCCCTCCTCTTCCATTCCTGGCATTGACTGATAAATTTTCTTGGCCAGTCTAGCTAAAGACTTATTAATTCTATCTTTTCAAAGAAAAACAGATTTTGGTTTGACTGATTTTCTCTATTAGGTCATTTGTCTATTTTCAATTTCATTTATTTTTCCTATTTATTGCTTCCTAACTTCCTGTTTTGGGTTTAATTCGTTTGTTTTCTAGTATTTAAGATAGAAACTTATTCTACTTAAGAATTACTAAGGGATGCCTGGGTGCCTCAGTTGGTTAAGTGTCTGCCTTCGGCTTAGGTCATAATCCCGGGGTCCTGGGACTGAGTCCTGCATCGAGCCCCTTGCTCAGTGGGGAACCTGCTTTTCCCTCTCCTGCTGCTCCCCCTGCTTGTGTGCTCTCTCTCTCTCTCCCTGGCAAATAAATAAAATCTTAAAAAAATAATTACTGACTAAAACCTCTGTTACTAATAAAAGCACTTACTGCCATAAATTCCCTCCAAGCACTGTTATACCTATATCCCACAAATTTTGATATGTATTTTCATTCAGTTGAAAATATATTTTCTAATCTCCCTTAAGGTATCTTCCTGACCCAGGGAGTTAATCAGAAATGCAGTGATTAATTTCCAAAATATGGAATTCTCAGTTATTTTTGTTACTGACTTCTAGTTTAATTCTATTAATATCTGAGAATATACTTTGTTAAGGTGTAACTTATGGCACAGAACAAAAGTTCGAGAATGTTCCATGTATTTATGAAAAAAAGTATTCTGTTGCAATTGGCTTGAGTACTCCATGAATGTCAGTTAGGGTAAACTGATAATGTTCTAAACCCTTTCTACTTTTCTGTCTACTTGTATCAATCACTAAGAAAAGAGTGTCAACTCTACAAGAGTAACTGTGGATTGCTTTATTTTACCTTTTAGTTCTGTCAGTTCTTGCTTTTTATATTTTAGAGCTCTGTTGTTAGGTGCCTATTACAACCAAAATTGTTATCCCTTCATGTAAAATGAGCCATTCCATCATTATAGAATGTCTTGTCATATCTAGTACTTTTCATTGTTTTATCAAGTCTATTTTGCCTGTTATATTAATATAGCAACTTTGGTTTTCTTTTGATTAGTCTTTGTATGGCATGTATGTTTTTCCTATCCTTTTTAATTTATCCATATAATATTTAAAGTGGGCTTTTTGTACACAATATATAATCTGGTGTTTTTTTAATGCAATTCAACAATGTATATCTTCTAATGTTAGGTTTAGACCATTAACATTATATATAATTACTGATTTGTTTAGATTTAAGTCTATTATTTTGTTGTCTGTTCTCCATTTGTCCTCTGTTTTTTTTCATTTTTGTTTTTCCCTTCTCTCCTTTCTTTTGGATTATTTGAATATTGTTTAGCATACTAGATTAATTTATTCCCCTTTCCCCCCTGAATCTCTGTATTTTTGGTAATTGATAAAGGGATTACAATATACATAGCTAACTTTTCACAATACATATACACTGTGTTCTATATTTTCACCTGAAAACAACCATACAGGTTTCTTTACCCTCCCCACTTTATTTTATATTCGCATACATTGAAAATCCACCACTACTAAAATTTTTTACTTTAAAAAACATATTTTTTTAAAACTTAAGCAGAGGATTAACAGCCTGCTATATTTACCCAGGTATTTACCATTTATTTTGTTCTTCCGTATTAAATTCCCAATTTCCCGCTGGTATCATTTCCCTTCAGCCTAAAAAACTTCTTTAGCCTTTCTTTTGTGGCGCAGATCTGATGACAAGAAATTCTTAAGTTTCTCTTCATCTGAAAATCCCTTTGTTTTGCCTTTCTTATTGAGGACACTTTCACTGGATATAAAATGCTGAGCTGGCAATTCTTTTCCTTTTCCATCCTTCATAGTTTCTGAAGAGAAATGATTCATCATTCAAATTTGTATTCCTCTATACATAATGTGTAATTATCTTTAGGCTCCTTTCCAAATTTTTTCTTTACCTTTAATTTTTAGCAGACTGATTTTCATGTATCTGGGCATGACTTCCTGTCAATTCCTGTTTGGGATTCAATAACCTTCTCAAGTCCATAATTTACACCTAATATAGGAAGTCACAGCCATTATTTCGTCAAATATTTTTCTACATCGATCTATCTTTTCCTTTCTTCTGGACTCAAATGACACTAATTTTGTAAGTTCCACAGTTCCCTGAGACCCAGTTAATGTTTTCCTCCTGATCTTTTTCTTCTTTGGTCTTCAGACTGTATAATTTCTAGTGATCTGTCTTCAACTTCAGTGACGCTTCTATTATCTCTATTTGCTCCTGAGCACACATAAGGAATTTTTAACTTTGCAATAATGCATTTTTTTCCAGTTCCAAGATTACCATTTAGTTCATTTTTAGAGTCTCAATTTTGCTTCTGAAAATTTCTGCCTTTCTTTTTATTTCAAACATGTTTACCTTTACTCCATGGCTGATGGTTATAATAGCTGCTTTATAGTCACTGGCGGGTAATTCCAACATGAGGATCATCTTGACACAGTCAGATTTACTTGGATTCATAGTCTGTTGAATAATTTTGGGTTGTATCCTAGATATTTTGGATATTATATTGTGGTGACTCTGGGTCCTGTTAAAGAATCCTCTGCAAAATGTTAAGTTTTTGTTTTAGCAGGTAATTGACCCATTCAGTTTCATACTAGTTCTATCTTGCCTTCTTTGGGCATGAGTTCCAATATTAATTCATTTTCAAGGACTTTGTCATGTTTACGTCTGCTCAGCATATGCTGGCAATCAGGTGATGGTTTATAAGATAGTTGAGTTCTTGAAGCCTTTGCTATGGTTCTTTGGGTCTGTTCTGTGCATGTGCAGCTCAGGAATGAGCCCTGTATTTTTGTTCCATTAATGAAATTAGGGATCACCTTTTACAGATCTCTGCAAAATTTTCCTCATGCTTTCTCAACCTCCAGGTGTCCCTTCTTCTTGGTTCCTCTGGCCAGAAAGAATTGAGGCTTCCTATACCATTCTGCACATACATATGACTGACATAACTGTCAGAGTAAAATGGCAAGAGAAAAATAATAGTGATTCCCTAACATTCAATGGAAAAGAAGGTTCTGGTTCCTTTGGCCAGAGATATGGGTATTTTCTCAGGTTTTTAGTGTCTCTGCTGCCACTACTGCAGTGGAAAGTACAAAGAGGGCTGGCCTTAGAGCAAAGGGGCCTTTTTTCTCAGTCCTCTGGCTGGATGTGTATGGTGTTTACACCTGTTATTCAGGGCCCACAGGGTCAATGCTAGGAGACAAAGGAGGAAAAAAATCCTGTGAAACTCACTTGTGTTATGCAATGTTATACAAATTTTGATTGCATCAAATTTCTGCAGACTAGAACAGAGATTATTAAGAGGATATATCTAAAGAGAGCCAATCTGTCTTCTGTAGAATTATGTAGAAGTCTCAGACTCAAAATGGTGAGAGGGAGATATAAAACATAGAAGAGTAAATTAAAGTCTGTACATGGATTATTAATCCTACTATCAAAAAATTGGGTCGGAATATTTGATGATTTGTATCCACAGAAATGTGGTCCCACAGTTTATTACTGTATTTTGGTAATTATGTATCTTGCAGCATAACTCACAGTGTCCCTGCCCAATTGTCTAAAATGAAAGTCACCAGTCCATAAAGCTTTCTCCTTTACCTAAACATAGTTATCAGTCATCAGCATCAACTTGAATAAAAGCCAAGGACCACTGCACAATTCAGGAAAGCCTATAACATCAGAAAAAAGCAAGGTACAGAGAAAAAAATTACCTTGGAAGAAACATAAGTATTAAGAAAAAATATCTAGCTGGAAAACTCAGAGATTTTCAGTGAGCTCCTGCATCTCTACAATGAGAAGAGTATGCTATAAAAAAGGAAACAATAGGGGCGTCTGGGTAGCTCAGTCGTTAAGTGTCTGCCTTCGGCTCAGGTCATGATCCCGGGGTCCTGGGATCGAGCCCTGCATCGGGCTCTTGCTTGGCGGGAAGCCTGCTTCTCCCTCTCCCACTCCCCCTGCTTGTGTTCCTTCTCTCGCTGTGTCTCTCTCTGTCAAATAAATAAAAAATCTTAATAAAAAAAAAAAGGAAACAATAGAAAGCACTCTTGGAAATTAAGAAAAAATTCAAAAGAAATATCTGAATATAAAGTTTAGAAATCTCACAGAAAATAAAAAAAGTAAAAAGACAAAAAAGAAAGAAAAGCTGTAAGATATAAAAAAAAATCAATATAGGGAGGCCAACTTACACAAAGTAAGACCGCAAAAAGAATAAATAAAAAAGGGAGAATGGGGGGTTAGGAAGGGGATGGGGGAGAAAGAGTTGAAGAGCCCAACCAGTTTGCACAATAAATGAAAAACTACGCAACGTACATAATTATGAAATTAACAGAACATAAAGATTAACAGAAGCTCTTATGGTTAAAACAAACAAACAAAAAAACCAGGAGTATGTCAAAAGGACAGAGGAGGAAATCTAAAAAGACTTCCAAATGACCAAAGATGGAACAATTTGAGCAAGAAAATAATGACAATATTGAATTATAACCCAAAAAATAAAATACTCATGGGTCCATAATGGATTATAAATAAATGATTAAATACACAAATAACTGGGGAAGAAGGTATAACTCTTCCCTGCACAAGAATCAAAACTAAACACTGTACAAGCAAAGAGGGAAAGAGAAAATGACCTTTAAAACAAGGTAACTGCTGTAGGCAGGAAAATAATGAGGAATGCTAAAAGGGAAACCTTAGAATTATCTTGACAGAGAAACAGGATATTTGCATAGACTCAAAGAATCCACCCTCTCCACCCTGCCCCACACATTTACTAATCAAAGTGGTTGTTTTACAGTACATCCATAAATTCCTTGCCACTCCTCCCTCCAAGAGGTGGAGCTTACTTCATTGCCCCTTTAGTATAGACTGGACTTTAGTGACTTGCTTCTAATAAACAGTGTATGGAAAGGAAAAAACAATAACTTCACAGTGGTGATACCTGGCGCACACTATCTTAACCAATTCACCAGCAGTAAGACACTGACATTGTCTACTTCCTAATATGACGAAATGAAGAAGGGCAATGGTGTCTGTGATATTTTTCCTAACAATTCATAATCTCAGTCTAATCATGAGAAAATAAACCCAAATTGAGGGATATTCTACTAAGTACCTAACTTTCAAAACTGCCAAGGTAAGAAAAAACAAACAAAAACAATAACAAAAAGTAAAAAGAGTAAGGAAATTTCAGATTACAGGAGACTAAACAGCCATGATTAATAAATGCAATATGGTATTCTGGATTGAATCCTGGAACAGAAAAAGTATTATTTGTGGAAAAGTCAGTAATTTAATTACTAGTAGTATACCAATGTTAACTTCTTAGTTTTCATAAATTATGTGGATATGGAAGTGGTGTAGTATTAGAGGAAGCTGTGTGAAAGGGATAGATGAACGCTCTATACTATCTTTACAACTTCTTCTGTAAATGTAAAATTATTTCAAAGTAAAAATATAAATAAATAAGTAAATAAGCTCTTAAAAGTTGACAGGGGAAAATTAGCTCACCTACAAAAAAGGAAGAAATGGACTTCATATTAGTAAAAGAGCTGCAAGAAAACGACAGAGCACTGCCACTAATATTTTGAATATCATTTTCAACCTAAGATTCTGTATTAGCCAAGCCATCTATTAAGTTGGAAAGCAGTATAAGGACACTTTCAGACCAATTTACTCCCTAGAGCTTTACTGTAGGAAGCATTTCACAATGTTTTTCAGCAAATAAGTAAACCAAGAAAAATGAAGGCAGGAGATCTTGAGACTAGTGGATCAAAACCAATACAGCAGGGAAGAGAAGTCTCAAGATTATACCTATGCAGCAAGAAGAATCAGACTGATTAGAAAGCTGGAACCTCCAAAGAAAAGGAAAAATTGGATGAAGCTGATATTATTCTTTAAAAGGCGAAATAACAAAAGGAGGTGACAAAGTTAGCCAATGCAAGGGGGAAAAAGGCAATTAGAAACTTCAAGAAAAAAGAGGAAAGGATATGTAATTACACTCACCACATCAGAGTCATATCGTAATTATTGTTTATTGGTTTTCCATTTTACGAACTAAGCTACTAGGGTGCCTAGGTGGCTCAGTCAGTTAAGTGTCTGCCTTCAGCTCAGGTCGTATCTCCAGGGCGAGTCTGGGATCAAGCCCCAGCCCTGAAGAGAAGTGGGGCTCCCTGCTCAGCAGGCAGTCTGCTTCTATCTCTCCTTCTGCCCCTCCGTTCCCCCCTCACCTCCCCAGCCCTGCTGCTCATGCTCTCTCAAATAAATAAAAGCTTAGAAATAAAAAAGAACTAAGCTACTAAAAAAAGGAACAGTGCTTATTGGAGAGAAAGTAAACATTTTAACATCAAGAGAAAGAGAAGAGAGATAGTAAAATTTACGTAATTCTCGAGAAGTTAAGAGGTGAAACAATATGGAATGAAGGACATACATGCTAATATCTGTACCACAGAGTGGTGAGTCAAGAGATAGTGTTAGGCCTGCACTCAGTTAAAAAAAATGTGAATGTTGCCGGATGGTGTAAATTGAGGTAAATTCTTAACTCGCAATGCAAGAAGTCAAGAGACAGTGTCTACCATTGATAGATCAGTAACAATAAGCATATTTAGCTATATAACAATCATCACAGGAAGAATACAAATGCAAAAACAATTACAAAATTAAATATGGTTCTCTTGGGTATTAAAACAAGGGATGGGACAAAGAGTCCCCTAAATATTTATAAATGACATATCTAAAATATATAAAGAATTCTTAAAATTTAACACCAAAAAAAAATCTGATTTAAAAAATGGGCAGAGGACAAGAATAGACATTTTTCCAAAGACAACATACAAATGGCCAACAGATACATGAGAAGATGCTCAGTATCACTAATCATCAAGGAAATGCAAATCGAAACTCCAATGAGCTATCACCTCACAACTGTCAGAATGACTGGCATCAAAAAGACAAAAAATAATTCTTGGTGAGGATGTAGAAAAAAGGGAATCCTCGTGCACTGTTGGAGGAAATGTAAACTGGTGAGGCCACCGTGGAATATAATATGGAGGTTCCTTAACAAACTAAAATAGAAATACCATACAGTGCAGTAATTCCTCTTCTGGGAAGAAAAGGAACACTAACTTGAAAAGACATATGCTCCCCTACATTTACTACAGCATTATTGACAACAGCCAAATCTGGAAGCAACCCAAGCGTCCACTGACAGATAAATGAATAAAGATGTGGTACAGACTGATAACGGAATATTACTCAACCAAAAAAAGAATGAAATCGTGCCTTTTGCAAAAGATGGATGAAACTAGAGGACGTTATAAGTTAGTCCGAAGACAAATACCATAGGATTTCACTTATATGTGCAATCTAAAGAACAAAACAAACAAAACAAAACAGAAACAGAATCATAAATCCAGAAAACAAACTGGTATTTGCCAGAAGGAAGTGGGGTGGAGAGAAATAGGTGAAGGAGAGGCAAAATAAGTGAAGGGGATTAAAAGGCACAAACTTACAGTTATAAAATAAGTCACAGGAATGTTAAAGTATAGCAGAGAAAACAGTCATAACTGTACAGTGACAGACAGTAACTACTTACTGTGGTGAGCATTTCATAATGTATACAAATGACAGATCACTGTGTTGTACACCTAAACTAATATATAATGTCAACTCTACATCAAATAAAAAAATTAATTAATTTTTAAAAGCCCCTTAACATTGTAACCTCTGATTTAAATTTTTTTGTATATTTTATTTTTTAAGTAAACTCAACATGGGGCTTGAATTCACGACCCTGAGATTAAGAGTCCTGTGCTCTACTGAATAAGCGAGCCAGGTGCCCCAATGATTTGATTTTTAAATACCAGGTACATGTATCATTTGGAAATTCAAAAACATTTTTTTCCTAAAAAGCAAAAAAATTGGCATTATTTTCAAAAGTGAATAAAAATAACTCATATCTTCATTCACAGTAGGTACTGAGTTTCTACTCAGTGTAGTGGTTGGCCTTTAAATAAAACATCGTTCTTGCAATGAACGGCCAAGGCTTTCAATTTAACTTTTAAATGCTTAATCAATACTTATTTGTTTCAAAAGATACTGTTTCATATTCTCTTCAAAAATTTTAATAAATACTTAGAAGTTACTATATTCAGTCACTAGAAGTCATTTAAGTATACTGACATTAAGCTTGACAGTTTTCAACATAACGTTTAATTACACAATTTTGTGTATGATGTATTCAAGATGTTTGAAACACTGAAAGTAAGCTTAAAATACATTCAATTCTGAATTATTCCAGCTTGTAGATTATAATGGTGTGAATCATTAAAAAACAAAAGAAAATATGCCTTCAAATCATTAGTAATTTGATATTGAAGTATATGTGTTTATAAATCCTTGGATAAATTTTTGTGTATCTCTATGAGTGTGGATAGGGATAAGAGAGACTTTAGAGTCTCATATTTCTCAAATAAAATGATGAAATCACAATGTGAGTTTCCAAATCAAAGAAAGCGGCAATTTTTCTTGTTTTCCTTAACTTGTCCCACTGCTAATCCAGAGTGGAAATATTGCATCCTAACATAATGACATAAACAGCGGAATATTTTTTTTAAAAACAGACATCAATACTGTTATGGGATTAATCACAATATGTTTGCCAATATCAATGGTGAGGTGGCATTATTAGAAGCCCCAATGCAATACCATAAGGAAACCTTTTAAAACTTAAAAAAAAAAACAAACTAAAATTCTTAGTTTTAGTATTATGCTAACTCAGGAATTCAGCCAGTATACTGAGACTCATTTGCCTATTAATTTATTTACATATCAAACTAAACTTTTAATAAATTTAACATCTATTTTTTGTTTTCTGAGACAATTATCTGATCTGTAAAATGAAGCCAATTATCTATCTCATAGTGTTACCGTTAGAATCAAAGGAGATAATTTATTTGAAACATGTAATGCATATTAGCTGATCAATACATGTCAATTCTATTTCCTTTTCTATCCCCCATGTACCTAGGTATAAGTTAAAGGTTAAAGTCTAATTAGAAAATTTATCCAAGGGGAGGAGCAAGATGGTGGAGGAGTAGGAGACCTAAATTTCGTCTGGTCCCAGGAATTCAGCTAGATAGGTATCAAACCATTCAGAACACCTATAAACTCAACAGGAGAGCGAAGAAAAGAATAGGAGCTACTCTCTGAACAGAAAAGCGACCAGTTTCTGGAAGGTAGGACGAATGGAGAAGTGAATCCGAGGCGATATTCGGGAAGACAGACGGTGGGGGGAGGGAGCCTCCATCAGCCAGCTACTGGCAAATGATAGAGCAGCGGAGCACAAAATCGGAACTTGTAGAAGTTTGCTCCACTGAGGGATGTCGCTCCAGTGACTAAGCGGGGGTGGGGGGTGGAACCCTCGCTGGGACAGTGTGGTCTCAGGACCCTCGGGGTCACAGAAAGACTGGGGTGCCTGACTGTGGCAGAGCTCCCAGGTATCGGAGTGGGGAAGCCAGCTGCAAAGACGGAGCCGAGGAGTGGGCTCTCAGCTCTCGGTTGCCATAAACTGATCCGTGGCACAGTTGGGCCACTGCTCTTCCAGCAGGGACCCAACAAGCAGCCCATCTGGGGAGACTCCCCTTCCTCCCCTGGGAGGAGCAGCAAGGGAGCGCCAAGCAAGAATCTGCTGGGTTTGCAGACTCCAAATGGGGTCATGTGCCAGAGACAGAAACGCTCAGTCACAGGCCGGGTGAGCACGGAGTGCAGCCGGAGACCAGGGAGACAGGAGTCATTGACTGCTTTTCTCTAGGGGCGCACTGAGGAGTGGGGCCTGAAGCTGTCGGCTCCACCGGGACCAGAAATTGGGAGGCCGTCATTTTCATTCTCGTCCTCCAAAGCTGTATAGAAAGTTTACAGGGAACAAAAGCTACTGAGAGCAAACCCAAACAGATCACTTAGCCTGGCCCTGGCAAAGGCTATGCAAATCCGACTCCCACAAAGACATTAGAGAATCACTGCAACAGGCCCCTCCCCCAAAAGATCAGCAAGAACATCCAGCCAAGACCAAGTTTACCGATCAATGAGAATGGCAAAACCCTAGCGCTAGGGGAATATAGCACATAGAATTCATGGCTTTTTTCCCATGATGCCTTAGTCTTTCAAAGTGAATTTTTTAAAATTTTCTTATTTTTTTCTTTTTCTGTATTTTTATTTGAATTTTTCTTCTTTTTCAACCATCTATCAATTCCTTTTTAAAAATTTTTGATTTTTCATTTTTACAGTCATAGCTCTTCATTGTATTTAACCTTATTTTTTGTATACATGTAAGTTTTTCTTTCTTTAAAATTTTGGGATACAGTTTCTTCTAATAGACCAAAATATACCCTAAATCTAGTGTATGACGTTGTCCTAGTCTCCTGCCTGATCACATTCTTTTTTTTAAAAAATTTTCTTTTAAAGATTTTATTTATTTTTTTTTGAGAGAGAGAGAAACAGCATGAGAGGGGAGAGGGTCAGAGGGAGAAGCAGGCTCCCCACTGCACCGGGAGCCTGATGTGGGACTTGATCCCAGGACTCCAGGATCATGACCTGAGCTGAAGGCAGTTGCTTAACCAACTGAGCCACCCAGGCGCCCCTCTTTTTTTAAATTTTTTTTCATTCTTTTTTCAACTTCTTATCAATTCTTTAAAATTCTTTTTAATTTTCATCTTTACAGTCATATTCCATCCCTTCATCGTATTTACCCTTATTTTTATATATATGTAAAAGTTTTTCTTTCGTTAAAAATTTGGGAGGCAATTTCTTCTAACAAACCAAAATATACTGAAAATCTAGTGTGTGGCTCTGTTCTATTCACCAGCTGATCATATTCTCTCTCTTTTTTTTCCCTTTCTTTCCCCCGCCCGTTTTGGGTCTCTTCTGATTTGTTTAGTGTATATTTTTCTGGCCTCATTGTTACCCTTTTAGCATTTTTTTTAGCATTTTGTTCTCTCATTCATCTATTCCCCTCTGGACAAAATGACAAGATGGAAAAACTCACCTCAAGGAAAAGAACAAGAGGCAGTACTAACTGCCTGGGACCTAATCAGTACAGACATTCGTAAGATGTCGGAACTAGAGTTCAGAATGACGATTATAAAGATACTAGCTGGGCTTGAAAAAAGTACAGAAGACACTAGAGAATCCCTTTCTGGAGAAATAAAAGAACTAAAATCTAACCAAGTCAAAATCAAAAAAGCTATTAATGTGGTGCAATCAGAAATGGAGGCTCTAACTGCTAGGATAAATGAGGTAGAAGAGAGAAATAGTGATATAGAAGACCAAATGATGGAGAATAAAGAAGCTGAGAAAAAGAGAGATAAACAACTACTGGATCATGAAGGGAGAATTCGAGAGATAAATGACACAATAAAGTGAAACAACATTAGAATAAATGGAATCCCAGAAGAAGAAGAAAGAGAGAGGGGGGCAGAAGGTATACTGGAACAAATCACAGCAGAGAACTTTCCTAATTTGGGGAAGGAAACAGGCATCAAAATCCAGGAGGCAGAGAACTCCCCTCAAAATCAATAAAAAATAGGTCAACAACCTGACATCTAATAGTAAAACTTACAAGTCTTAGAGACAAAGAGAAAATCCTGAAAGCAGCTCAGGCAAGAAGTTGGTAAACTAAAATGGGAGAAACATTAGATTGGCAGCAGACCTATCCAGAGACCTGGCAGGCCGGAAAGGACTGGCATGATATATTCAGAGCACTAAACGAGAAAAATATGCAGCCAAGAATACTATATCCAGCTAGGCTGTCACTGAAAATAGAAGGAGAGATAAAAAACTTCCAAGACAAACAAAAACTAAAAGAATATGCGAACATGAAACCAGCCCTACAAGAAATATTGAAAGGGGTCCTCTAAGCAAAGAGAGAGCCTAAAAGTAACATAGACCAGAAAGGGACAGAGACAATATACAGTAATAGTCACCTTACAGGCAATACAATGGCACTAAATTCATGTCTTTCAATAGTTACCCTGAATGTAAATGGGCTAAATGCCCCAATCAAAACACACAGGCTATCAGATTGGATTAAAAAACAAGACCCATCAATATGCTGTCTGCAAGAGACTCATTTTAGACCCAAAGGCACCCCCACATTGAGAGTGAGGGAGTGGAAAACCATTTACCATGCTAATGGACATCTAAAGAAAGCTGGGGTAGCAATCCTTGTATCAGACAAATTAGATTTTAAAACAAAGACTATAATAAGAAATGAGGAAGGACACTATATCATAGTTAGAGGGTATGACCAACAAGAAGATCTAACAATTGTAAATATCTATGCCCCTAACATGGGAGCAGCCAATTATACAGGCCAATTAATAACAAAAGCAAAGAAACACATCGACAGTAATACGATAATAGTAGGGGACTTTAACACGTCCCTCACTCAAAGGGACGTATCATCTAAGCAGAAGATCAACAAGGAAATAAAGCCTTTAAATGACACACTGGACCAGACGAACTTCACAGATATATTCAGAACATTCCATTCCAAAGCAAAAGAATACACATTCTTCTCTAGTGCACATGGAACATTCTCCAGAATAGAACACATCCTGGGTCACAAATCAGGTCTCAAACAGTACCAAAAGATTGAGATAATTCCCTGCATATTTTCAGACCACAATGCTTTGAAACTAGAACTCAGTCACAAGAGGGAAGTTGGAAAGAACTCAACATGGAGGCTAAAGGGCATCCTACTAAAGAATGAATGAGTCAACCAGGAAACTAAAGAATTTAAAAAGTTCATGCAAACCAATGAAAATGAAAACACAACTGTTCAAAATCTTTGGGATGCAGCAAAGGCGGTCTTAAGAGGAGAGTACAGAGCAATACAAGCCTTTCTCAAGAAACAAGAAAGGTCTCATATACACAACCTAACCCCTACACCTACAGGAGCTGGAGAAAGAACAGCAAATAAAGCCTAAACCCAGCAGGAGAAGAGAAATAATAAAGATCAGAGCAGAAATCAATGAATTAGAAACCAAAAGAATAGTAATACAGATCAACAAAACCAGGAGCTGGTTCTTTGAAATAATTAATAAGATGGATAAACCTCTGGCCAGACTTATCAAAAAGAAAAGAGAAAGGACCCCAATAAATATAATCATGAATGAAAGAGGAGAGATCACAACCAATACCAAAAAATACCAACGATTATAAGAACGTATTACGAGTAACTATATGCCAGCAAATTAGATAATCTGGAAGAAATGGATGCATTCCTAGAGATGTGTAACCTACAAAAACTGAACCAGGAAGAAACAGAAAACCTGAACAGATCCATAACCACTAAGGAAATTAAAGCAGTAATCAAAAACCTCCCAACAAACAAGAGCCCAGGGCCAGATGGCTTCCCAGGGGAATTCTGCCAAACATTTAAAGAAGAATTAATACCTATTCTTCTGAAGCGGTTTCAAAGAACAGAAATAGAAGGAAAATTTCCAAACTTATTTTATGAGGCCAGCATTACCTTGATCCCAAAACCAGACAAAGACCCCATCAAAAAGGAGAACTACAGACCAATATCCCTGATGAACATGGATGCAAAACTTCTCACCAAAATACTAATAGGATCCAACAGTACATTAAAAGGATTATTCACCACGACCAAATGGGATTTAACAACTGCAAATCAATCAATGTGAAAGAATACATTAATAAAAGAAAGAAAAAGAACCATATGATCCTCTCAATAGATGCAGAAAACGCATCTGACAAAGTACAGCATTCTTTCTTGATTAAAACTCTTCACAGTGTAGGGATAGAGGGTGCATACCTCAATATCATAAAAGCCATCTATGAAAAACCCACAGTGGAGTATCATACTCAATGGGGAAAAAGTGAGAGCTTTTCCCCTAAGGTCAGGAACACGAGAGGGATGTCCACTATCACCAATGCTGTTCAACATAGTACTAGAAGTCCTAGCCACAGCAACCAGACAACAAAAAGAAATAAAAGGCATCCAAATCGTCAAAGAAGAAGTCAAACTCTCACTCTTTGCAGATGATATGATATTTTATGTGGAAAACCCAAAAGACTCCACCCCAAAACTGCTAGAACTCATACAGAATTCAGTAAAGTGGCAGGATATAAAATCAATGCACAGAAATCAGCTGCATTTCGATACACCAACAACAAGACAGAAGAAAGAAAAATTAAGGAGTTGATCCCATTTACAACTGCACCCAAAACCATAAGATACCTAGGAATAAATCTAACCAAAGAGGCAAATGATCTAGACTCAGAAAACTACAGAATACTCATGAAAGAAAATGAGGAAGACACAAAGAAATGGAAGAACGTTCCATGCTCATGGATTGGAAGAACAAATATTGTGAACACGTCTATGCTACCTAGAGCAATCTACACATTTAATGCAATCCCTATCAAAATACCATCAAGTTTTTTCAAAGAAATGGAACAAATAATTCTAAAATTTGTATGGAATAAGAAAAGACGCCGAATAGCCAGAGGAATGTTGAAAAAGAAAAGCAAAGCTGGTGGCATCACAATTCCAGACTTCAAGCTCTATTACAAAAGCTGTCATCATCAAGACAGTATGGTACTGGCACAAAAACAGACACACAGATCAATGGAACAGAATAGAGAGCCCAGAAATGGACCCTCAAGTCTATGGTCAACTAATCTTCAACAAAGCAGGAAAGAATGTCCAATGGAAAAAAGACAGTCTCTTCAACAAATAGTGTTGGGAAAACTGGACAGCCACATGCAGAAGAACGAAACTGGACCATTTCCTTACAACACACACAAAAATAGACTCAAAAGGAATGAAAGACCTAAATGTGAGACAGGAATCCATCAAAATCCTTGAGAACATAGGCAGCAACCTCTTTGACCTCAGCTGCAGCAACTTCCTCCTAGAAACATCGCCAAAGGCAAGGGAAGCAAGGGCAAAAATGAACTATTGGGACTTCATCAAGATAAAAAGCTTTTGCATAGCAAAGGAAACAATCAACAAAACCAAAAGACAACCGACAGAATGGGAGAAGATATTTGCAAATGACATATCAGATAAAGGGCTAGTATCCAAATCTATAAAGAACTTATCAAACTCAACACCCAAAGAACAAATAATCCAATCAAGAAATGCGCAGAAGATATGAACAGACAATTCTGCAAAGAAGACATCCAAATGGCCAACAGACACATGAAAAAGTGCTCAACTTCGCTCGGCATTAGGGAAATCCAAATCAAAACCTCAATGAGATACCACCTCAGACCCGTCAAAATGGCTAAAATTAACAAGTCAGGAAAACACAGATGTTGGAGAAGATGTGGAGAAAGGGGAACCCTCCTACACTGTTGGTGGGAATGCAAGCTGGTGCAGCCACTCTGGAAAACAGTATGGAGGGTCCTCAAAAAGTTGAAAACAGAGTTACCCTATGACCCAGCAATTGCACTACGAGGTATTTACCCCAAACATACAAATGTAATGATCCGAAGGGGCACATTCACCCCAATGTTTATAGCAGCAGTGTCCACAATAGCCAAACTATGGAAAGAGCCTAGATGTCCATCAACAGATGAATGGATAAAGAAGATGTGGTGTGTGTGTGTGTGTATATATATATATATATATATAATAGACACTATGGAATATTATGCAGCCATCAAAAAAATGAAATCTTGGGGGGGTGCCTGGGTGGCTCAGTCATTAAGCATCTGCCTTTGGCTCAGGTCATGATCCTGGGGTCCTGGGATGGACCCCACATCAGGCTCCCTGCTCAGCGGGAAGCCTGCTTCTCCCTCTCCCACTCCCCTATTTGTGTTCCTGCTCTCGCTATCTCTCTGTCAAATAAATAAATAAAATCTTATAAAAATTAAAAAATGAAATCTTGCCATTTGGAATGATGTGGATGGAACTAGAGGGTATTATGCTAAGCAAAATAAGTCAATAAAGACAAGTATCATATGATCTCACTGATACGAGGAATTTGAGAAACAAGACAGAGATCATAGGGGAAGGGAGGGAAAAATGAAACCAGACGAAATCGGAGAGGGAGACAAACCATAAGAGACTCTTAATCTCAGGAAACAAACTGAGGGTTGCTGGAGTGGAGCGGGGTGGGAGGGATGGGGTGGCTGGGTGATGGACATTGGGGAGGATAGGTACTAATGGTGAGCGCTGTGGACTGTGTAAGACTGATGAACCACAGACCTGTACCCCTGAAACAAGTAATACATTATACGTTAATTAAAAAAAAAATTTTATCCAAATTATTAATCTATTCAACAATTAAATAGTGAAACCCAAATGTATATCAGACACATTCTAAGTAAAAGGTAGTTGTTCTATGCAAAACTTAGAAAAAGAGACAAAACTTACAAAAAAGAAAACTTTAAAGCCATTAGAAGAAAATGTTTTTAAAAAGTTTACGATCTTGAGGGGCACCTGAGGGCTCAGTCGGTTAAGCATCTGACTTCAGCTCAGGTCATGATCTTAGGGTCCCGGGATCTAGCCCCAAGTCGGGCTCCCTGCTCATGCTCTTGCCTGCACGCATTCTTTCTCTCTCTCTCTCTCTCAAATAAATAAAATCTTTAAAAAAAAAAAAAACAACTTTATGATCTTGGGATAAGAGAGGATTTCATTAAAAATAAGGAAAGCAAAGGACAAGAAAACATATCTAACTAAATAAAAATGTACAACTTCCATGTGGGAAAAAATAGCAAAAGGACTAGCAATATAGGGGGAAATTTCAACATGTAAATCAGTAAGAAAAAGGAAAACAACCCAAAAGAAAACTGAGCGAGGAAATAATGAACAGAAAAAAATATATAAATGACCAATAAACATGAAAAGATGTTTTAGCTCATGGATAACCAAGAAAACTGCTACTTTAAAAAATGAGAAACCATTTTAGATTTACAAAAACTTTTTTTTTTTAAGCAATGCGCATGTTTTTATTTGTTTTTTAAAGTAGTTTCCACACCCAACGTGGAGCTTGAACTCACCACCGTAAGAGTTCCATGCTCTACCGACTGAGTCAGCCGGGTGCCCCAGACAACAATTTTCAAAGGCTAACACTACTGAGTATTGGTGAACACACAGAAAATTGGAAACTCTCAGTCACTGCTAGTGAGGCAGAGGTGGTTAACAGCCATTTTAGAGATTCTTTAGCAGTTATCTAGCAAAACACATAAATTCTCTGTGATCCAATAATTCTACTTCACATACATGTTCACTGTATGTTCACATCAGCAAAGTTTGTGATAGCAAAAAGCCTAATCATAATAAGCAATAGAGGGAATGGATTAATACAGTATGGTAGAGTCAGGTAACAGCATACTATATAGCAGTAAAAAAGTACTACAAACATGCATATATTCATTTATATGTACACATATATGAGCTCAGATCTTAAAACATAATGATAAATGAAATTATACTATATCATTTATGTAAAATTTCATAACACATAAAATAATATTTTACACATATGTCTATGAACCATATATGTAAGAGTATTAAAAACAGTACTAAAAACTTACACTTTAAATTCATGGTAGCTATTTTCCTTGAGAGGACAAATAGAATGTCAACTTTGTATAATTTGCCTTATTAAAAAATAACACATAGATTAACAGCTGTCAGTTCTAGGGGAGAGGTATATATTTGTTATATTAATCTTATACTTTAGTCAATTTTCTAAATTGTAAAAAAACGCAAAAGCTAGTAAAGGTAACCAATAACATTATAATTCAACTCTCTTAACCTATTTAAATACTGACAAAAACGAATATATGTGAATTCAACCTGCTAATACAAGATAAGCAAATGGAAATGAATATATTTCATGTTACATAATTATGCTGATAAACCTTACAAAAAGTAGAATAAAATATATCTCAGAAATGTTGTAAAAAAATTCGATCTTAAACATCTTTCATAAAATCACTAAAGTGAATTGTAGCTAAACTATCTTACAATTTTCACTTAAACACTAAAAAATAAGTAAAATGTACAAGCCCTAAAAAATAAAACAACTAACCTGTATGGGTTCTTCTATGTCTCTGAAGCTCATCACTCCTTGTGAATCTTTTGCCACAAAACATCCAGTTGCATACAAAAGGTCTTTCTCCAGTATGCCAGCGAAGATGTGCTCGTAGGTGAGATGTTTTGCCATAAACTTTTCCACATCCTTCAATATGACAGATATGCTGTTTCTTTTTTCCTGGTTCATTACTGCCTCTAACAAAAACAAAAACCAAACGTTAATTACACTCCCAAACACCAAGCTTGTAATTATGGAAAAAAAATAAAAGGGAATCAAGGTTCCTAAATGATGCATTTCTGAATGGGTTTTTAAAATCATGATGCCACAACTGTAATTCAAAATCAGAAAATTTTCAATTAAAAAAAGTTATGTACTAAACTCAAAACTGCTATGAAAACATGTTTATCCCACAGAGTTCATGTTCTACCATGGACTTCATGTTCCTTCCCTAATAGGCTCTTCCCTTGGGGGGAAAAAAAATCTCTAAGCTTTTCAAGACACTTGAAAATTCTTCTCTAAAAACCCAAAGAATGGTAATCCCCATTTAAAAAAGTAAGGTTCAGAGTTTCACTTCCAGCAAGACAGCCTGAAGAGTTTCATGGGCCTAGTCCCCAGTGAAAATTATTAAAAAACAAACAAAACAAACAATGAATCATGGAACACTGCATCAAAAACTAATGATGTAATGTATGGTGATTAACATAACATAATAAGGAAAAACAATTAAAAAAATTTTTAAAATAAAAAACTAAACAAATACCATATACAATCTCTGGAAATGGTTCTATGAGCATACAGCACATAAATAAATAAATATTCAAGAAAATAAGAGTAAGAATAGTGAGGGTCTGTAGTAACTGAACCAAAACCCAACCCTCTCTGAGGGTCTGTCCCGTCACCTCCTCCGACATAGAAACACTCTAGATGGTGCAGCCAAGAGCAGGGTTCCCTTTTCTCACTTCTCAGTTGGAGGGTTATCTCCCCAGGAAGGGGCAAGATATCAGAACTTCTCATTCTACTACTCCCAGTTATCTGTTGCTAAGGCTAAGTTCCAGGCAAGTATGGCTGACAGATAGGGAACTCTGTTCTCCATCCAAACCCAACTCCTGAGACCTCGGCTCTGCCTTGGATAGGGCACAATGAGCATAGTGCAGTACAGATCATCCTTGACTCAGCTCATTTTTAGTGTATACAGTAGAACTGCCAAGTCAGCAGAGGCAAGGCAAGAAAACCCGAGGCTACTGCTGCTCACTTGCCAACACTCAGCTCCTAGAGCAGGGATGCTGCTCAGAGAGAAATGTGCCACTATCCCAACCCCAAGTTCAGGAGCCATGACAAAGAGATCTTGGCCAGGGAGAGAACACAGCATAAAACAGAACTCCAAATCTCTTCCCAAAGGAATTGAATTCATTTGCAAACAAAGTGTGAAAAAGTTTGAGCCTAAGGGCGCTCACAGCGGAGACTGCTGCAAAACACAAATGGGAGGAGACTAATAGATACATTGGAGAAATAGGCAAAACTATAGGCCGACTAGGCTGCCAGAAAGAAGGGAAAAAAGAGGCAGCTGGGAGTGGCCTTCCAGAGTCGGAATAAATCTCAAACACAGACCTGTTGATCTAGTCCTTAAGAAGAATCTGAATAGATCGGTCTGTAGAGTAATATATGTTACAGGGCACTGTTGAAAACAGTAGAACAATCAGCTGACAGTGGAGTTTAATAGCTGGGTGTGGTCAGGGACAGGACAGTCAAAGTCCCTCCCAAACCACTGTCATCCAGGGTCACTAAGCATACCCAATTCTGCATCCACTGAGGAGCAACATGCTTCATGGGGCGGGGAGGGGGGGCAGTAGGGGCATTCACCAAAATAACCCAGCCAGTCACTAAATAAGCAAGCAAACAATAACAATAAGCCAGGGGTGGGGAAAGGCAGGGGAGGCAGTACAAAGTTGCTACAATATATTAAACCATCCAGTTTCCAACCAAAAGTATGAGACATGCCAAAAGTAAAATAGGGGAGTATGACCCATACACTAAAAAAAAAGCAAGTAAAACTATGAGAGCAAACAGATTTAACAAGACTTCAAAGCAGCCATTAATAAATATATTTAAATAACTACAGGACACCATGATTGAAGCGAAGTATAATGACAGTATCACATCAAATGGAGAATATCAATGAAGAGTTACAAATGATTTAAAAAAAGGGGGGGAAATTGTGGAGATGAGAAGTACAAGTGAAATGAAAAATTTACTAGAGGGACTCAAAAGAAATAGCAAAATTCAACACAGATCCATAGAGATTGTGCAATCCAAAAACAGACAAGAAAAAGAACAAAGGAAAATGAACAGGGTGCCTCAGAAATGCAGGACACCAAAGTAATGAGTGAGGGGAACAGAGAGGAGAGGAGAGGAGAGGAGAGGGGGAAGAGAATGCAGCAGAAAAAATACTCAAAGAAATAATGGCTGAAAACTTTATTAAACTTACTGAAAAACATGGATCTACATATGCAGGAAGCTCAACAAACTCCAAGTAGTATAACTGCACAGATCCACAAATAGACACTTTATATGCTAAAAATCCTGAAACCCAAAGACAAAATCTTGAAAGCAGCAAGGGAAAAATAACTCCTCATTTACAAAGGAACTGCAGTAAAAGAAAGAACTGACTTCTCAGCAGAACAATGGAGGTCAAAAGGCAGGGTGAAAACGTGCAAAGTACTCATGAGAAAAAAACTGAAACAAGAAGACTCTATCCAGCAAAACTACCTTTAAAAAATGAACGTGAAATAAAGATATTCAAAGATAAACACAGAATTTGTTTTGAGCAGACCTACTTTGCAAGAAACTAGACTAAAGAAGTTCTTCAGGTTGCATTAACTGAACCCAGAAAGTAATTCAAATGTACACAAAGAAACAAAATAGCACCAGCAAGGGTAATTGTGTAATTATAGAGGACAGTGTAGTGTGTATTTCTTGTCTTACCAGATTTAAAAAGTAGTTTTATAAAACAATATGTGTAAAATGTATTGTCAAGCCCATAACATAAAAATGTATATATTTAATACATTTGCAGTAACAGCACAAAGCATTGGGAGATGGGAGCAAAGCTGTAGTGGGCTAAGAATATGATGCCAGAAAGGAACTCAAATATCAGGAACAAATAAAAAGAACTAGTGATAAAATTAACATAGCAAAAGTTATATATACTTGCTCATCTTCTCTCAACTTCTGGCCCCCCCCCCGCCCCCAATGTCAGAGTTCTTGGTCAGGCATGAAAACACTTTAAAACAAGTCCTTGGCAACCTCCAGATTATTCTTGGTGATCCTATATCCCTCTGGCCTCTCAACTTCTGTTAAAGATACAACATTATATAAAGTAGTAATTTATAACAATATATTGTTGGATCTGTAACACTTACAGACATAATATGTATTATAATAATATACATAATATTACACTATAATAACATCACAAAAAGAAGCAAAAGGGAATAGACTTATAAAGAAATAACTTTTCTATAATTCACTGGAATTAAGTTACTATTATTATGACAAGACATATATGGTAAGGTCAAGAGCAACTACTATGGAAATAACTCAAAATAATATAGTGAAAAAAATCATTAAAATTAAAATGCTACTTTACAAATTAAAGTGCTATATTATATTCACCTAACGCAAAAGAGGGCAGTAAAGGAGGAAGAGAGAAAAAGACATGAGACACAAAAAAAACAAAAAGCAAAATGGAAGACATAAATTCAACCATATCAATAACATCAAATGTAAATGGATTATACAATCCAATCAAAAAACACATTTTGTCAGACTGGATTTAAAAAAAAAAAAACCAACAGGAGCACCTGAGTGGCTCAGTCAGTTAAGTGCCCATCTGACTCTTGGTTTTGGCTCAGGTCATGATCTCATGGATCATTGGATCAAGCCCACATCGAGCTCCACACTCAGCAGGGAGTCTGCTTGAAGGTTCTCTCCTTCTGCCCCTCCCCCCACTCTCATCCTCATTCTCTCTAATAAATCAATCAAAAAAAAAAAAAAAAAACCAAAACTAAGATCCAATTCAAAGACAAAAAGATACAGTGAGATTAAAGTAAATCAATTAGGCAGAAAAGCAACAAGGAGACAGAAGACTTGATAAACTTGACCTAACAGACATCCATAAAACACTCCACCAAACAGTAGCAAAATACACATTCTTTTCAAGTGCACATAAAATGTTCTTCCAAGATAAATCATACACCAGGCCATGAAACAAACCTCAACAAAAGACAGAAATAATGGCACAGTATGTTTTCTGACCACAGTGTCATGAGAGTAGAAACCAGTTATAGGAGGAAACTGGAAAATTTACAGATATCTAGAAATTAAATACACTCCTAAATAACCAGTGGGTCATAAAAGAATCCAAAGGGAAAGCAGGAAATACTCTGAGAAGAATGAAGATACATCATATCAAAATTCATGGGATACATGTAAAGGCAATACCTAGAGAGAAATTTTTAGCTGTAAATGCCTACATTAAAAAAGATCTTAAATCAATAACCTTCCATCGTAAGACAATGGAAAAAGCAAATTAAATCTAAAATAAAGCAAGCGGAAGGAAATAAAGAATAGAGCAGGAACTAATGAAATTGAGAATACAGAAACAACAGAGAAAAATCAATGAAACCAAAAGCTGATGTGACTTGATTTTTGAAAAGGTCACCAAATTGAACAAGGCTTTATTTAGGTAGACTGACCAAGAAAAAAAGAGAAGACACACATTACTAGAATCTGAAATGAAAGAAGACTCATTACCAACCTTACAGAAATAAAAAGAATTATAAAAGAATACCAAGAATAATTGTATGCCAATTACTTAAATAACTTAGATGAGACGGATAAATTCCCCAAAAGACACAAAGTACCAAAACTGACTCAAGAATAATCAATCAATCAATCAGAAAAAACCCTTACCAGTAAAGAGATTAAATTAGTAGTCAAAAAAATACCCGTAAGAGAAGCCCAGGACCTAGACAATTTCATTGGTGAATTCCACAAAACATTTAAAGAATTATTACCAGTTCTTCACAAACTTTTTCAAAAAATAAAACTGGAGGGAACACTTCCCAACTCATTCTATGAGGCCCATATTACCCTTACCAAAAGCAGACAAAGACATTATAAGAAAACTACAGACCAATTATCTCTCATGAACACAGATGCAAAAATCCTTAAGAAAATACTAGCAAACTGAATATAGCAATACATAAAGAATTATGTACCACGACTAAGTTGGATTTATTCCACAAATGCAAAAGTACTTTAACATCCGACAATCAATTAATATAACACACCATACTGACAGAATGAAACACAGAAACTATGTGATCATCTCAACAGATGCAGAAAAGCATCTGACAAAATCCAACAACCTTTCATGACAAAAACACAATGAAGTAGGAATGGAAGGGAGCTTTCTTCATCAAGGGCATATATGAAAAGCTCAGAGCTAATATCATACTTAATGGTGAAAGACTGGACCCTTTTCCCCTAGGATCAGGAACAAAACAAGGATGTTTGCCACTTCTATTCAACGTTATACTATAGGTCTGGACAGAATAATTAGGTAAGAAAAAGAAATAAAAATCATCCAGAGTGGAGAGGATGAAGTGAAACTATCTCTATTTGCAGATGACATGATCTTACATATAGAAAAATCCTACTGAATCCACTTAAAAACCATTAGAACTGATAAAAAGATTTCAGTAGGTTATGGGATACAAGATCAATAAACAAAAATTAACTGTATTTCTATACACTTGCAATGAACAATAAAGAAAAAGGTTCCATTTACAATAGCCTCAAAAATAATAAAATAGGAATAAATTTAACAAAACAAGTATAAAACTTATAATCTGAAAACTACAAAATAGTGTCAAAGGAAATCAGAGATCTAAATAAATAGAAAAACACATATGTAAAAGGATCAGAAGACAATAGTGTTGAGTTGGCAATATTCCTCAAACGGATCTGGAGATTCCATACCACCCCCCCATCAGAATCCCATCTGCCTTCTTGGTAGAAAGTGACAAGCTGATTCTAAAATTCACATGGAATTACAAGTGTCTCTGTCACTATCAAGAAAGTAAAAAGACAACTCTCTGAATGGGAGAAAATATTAGCAAATCATGTAACTGATAAGGGACTTGTATCTAGAATATATAAGGAGCTATTACAATTTAATTAAAAAAATCTAATTTAAAATGGGCAAAAAAATCTTTTTTTTTTAAGATTCATTCATTCTAGTGAGAAAGAGAGAGCACCCAAGCAGGGGGAGGGGGAGAGGAAGCGAAATCCTCAGGCAGACTCCCCACTGAGCGTGGAGCTCCACACGGGGCTCAATCCCAGGACCCTGAGATCATGACCTGAGCTGAAACAAGAGTTGGATGCTCAACCAACTGAACCATCCAGGCATCCCTCTTTTTTTTTTAAAGATAAAATGAGCAAAAGATCTTAACAGACATTTCTCCAAAGAAGATATACAAATGGCCAATAAGCACACGAAAACATACTTGACTAATGAAGTCATCAGGAAAATGCAAATTAAAACCATACTGAGATACCACTTCACATACACACCAGGAAAGCTGTAATCAAAAAGCCAAATTATAACAAGCGTTGGCAACCACTGGAACCCTCATACACTGCTGGTGGGAATGCAAAACAGTACAGCTACTTTGGAAAATAGTCTGGCAGTTCCTCAAATGGTTAGACCTAGAGTTACTATACGGACCATTAATTCCATTCTTAGGTATACACCCAAGAGAAATGGAAAACCTATGTCCACACCAAAATTTGTATAAAGAAGTTTAAAGCCAACAGATGGGAAAATTCCAAGTGTCCATCAACTGATAAATGGATAAGTAAAATACTGTGTATCTATACAATGGAATGCTATTTGTTCATTTAAAAGAATGAAGTACCAATACCTAATACATGCTATAATATGGATAAACCTCAAAAATACTATGCTACGTAAAGGAAACCAGTCATGAAAAAAATCACATATGATTCCATTTATATGCATGTCCAGAATGGCAAATGCATAATGAAAGCAATTTGTTTAATGGTTGCCTAGAGCTGGGAGGATTGGGGGTGAGGGGGTGATGGCTAAGAATATAGGAGTTTCTTTTCGAGGTGATGAAAATGTTCTAAAATTGTGATGATAAATGCACAGCTATGTGAACATACTAAAAACCAATGAAATGTAGACTGAGGGAATTGTATGGTATGTGAATTTTATATCAATAAAATTAAAATTTTTACATAATAAATGAAACAAGAAAACCATTAAAAAAAAGTATAAGGTACGTGGTAGAAGACCACTAAAACTCCATTCCTAGACTAGTTCAATTTAATCCCTGTCAAAACAACACTGTATCTCAATTTTGCGCTACAAAGCTAGTGACATTCTAGTGATCAAAGTACCCAGCCAATGGCTTGGTTTTAACTATTTTATGCCTTCCAGAGAGATAAAGTTGGTAACAGAGCATTTACCTTCCTTCTCCTTCCCTACAATTAGGACAGGAACAGGCAACTCTTCGAAGCCTCTTGCCAGGCTGCACCTCTTGATCAGAAGCTTGCTGGCCTTGCTGCAAATGCACTTGTGTGAGTTGGTCAGGACTAACAGCACCTATCGTTGCGTTAGCAATTCCTCCAACTGCTACAGTTACAGGAGCTATCGTGGCTTGTTGGACCTTTACTCCATCTTGTCCTTGCTGCTGACCTAAAAATTGGGGGGGGGGGAGGGGGAAAGAGTATTATAATGTTTTCTATTTCTAAAGAAAGGATTAAAAAAAATTCCATGTGGACATTTTAAAGCTAACATATTTGTTCTAACAGTTAATCTGTGTAAAATATAATAGCAAAGGGGTTAATGATTTTTACTATGCAAATCCTCCTAAAATATAATATTCTCATTTAAGTAGCTCAGGCTGCCTCTATATCGGGTTGGTGGGACTATACATAAATCATTTAACCCTCTGGTGGCTTCAGTTTCTCCATCTGTAAAATGAAGATAGTAATACTTGCCACCTACCTACCTCACCAAAGTGCTGTGAGGATTCATGAGATATTATTTGAAAAGCACTCTGAGATCCTCAGATGAAAGATGTTGTATCCATTTCCACAGTAAGCAACATACCTCATTCACTCCAAGAATATATAGGAATGAAAAGTAACTAAAATGATTAAGTTTTATAGATATTTCTCATTCCTCCATACTTTAAAATTAAGCAAACATCTTTTTGAGGAATCTTTTATAATGCACAGTGAGTTAAGTAGTTTTTTAAAATGTAAAACCATCCATGATTATTACATACTATCACTATAATCATAAAACAGACATTTAGGGTATTACTACTTCATTCACTCATGTTAGGTAGCTTAGACTTACTTTACTTTTCAGGTTAGTACGAATACCAACTTGGCATCTTCACTTAAAGAAAACTATGATAAATAATACATAATATGACCAAAAGACCCCATCTACTTTATCTATGGTTTAAATTGATCCTGAAGTGCAAGTGAGTATGCTATAATGATCCTTTCTTTCAACATGGTTCTCTACATCAGGTATAGAACAGCAGAAAACACCAATTTATAAAGTAATGCTCTCACCTCTGAGAGTTGATGTAAGAATTAAGCAAGTTAATTTTTATAAACCCCTTACCACAGTGCCTGGTACAGAATTGTTCATTTGTTAGCTATTATTGCTGAGTCTCCACTGAGTTAGGTGGCAACACAAGAATAAAATATGGTAGCAGAAATAAACATGTGAGTACTGGGTGTAAAATAAAAGGGCTTATTTTAAAGCTGCAAATGTAGTACTTTAAACATGGAGAGCAACCAAGAAAAGAATAAAAATTAACGAGTGAGCAAAGAGTATACCCATTTTCTAAACAGAACTAAACTTCTGATTGTCTCAGCCAAAGTCAATCTCATTCACCTCTGTATTGAAAACACTCTGAAACCTTTGGAATAGCACCAATAACTATAATACAAATAAAAAATGTCTTTTGCACTGTTTTAATAAGGATACATATTTTAGTTTTTCTACTAAAATTTAAATTTCTGATCATCTTTGAATTAACATACTGTGATAGGTAAAGCAATGCAAGTAAAGTCAGATGTGAATTCATGTGCCATTCGATGACCATGCACTTGAGTATCCTCAAGTTTCCTCACCTCTTAATAATGATGACCTCCCTAAAATTCCTGTCTCCTACTTCAGAGAGTTCTTTATGAAGATCAAGGTGATTTCCTAAAGGGTAAAGACTCTGTAAACTGTGAAACAATACACCATGTAGAGTGTAACTCTTATACCCCTATGTATCTTCTGAATACTTAATTTTTCCAGCTGTTGTTCATACAATACTAGGTCATTCCTTTCAGGCTGCAAAGGTATTTAAGATGTCCTTCATTATGTGAAAGAAGTGCTACGAATCCCCAATCAATGGCTCATCATTCTCAGATCCCTTGACCATTTCCTTGATAGACTCCTCAACCCTTCACACTATGAACATTTATTTGTTCAATGCCTAAACAACTTGGCAAGTTATTCCAATGAATAATACCAAGCCAATCATATTTGAATTTATATATTTAAGCCTGACAACTCTCTTGACTTCTTCACCTAGACAGTTCAACATAGCTCAGTATTACTTTTCTTTCATTTCCACTGCTACCAGTCAAGTATAAATCACCAAATTCTATTTAAAAAAAATTTTTTTTAAGGTTTTATTTATTTGGCAGAGAGATAGAGAGCACAACTAGAGAGAGAGCACAAATAGGCAAAGTGGCAGGCTGAGGGAGAGGGAGAAGCAGGCTCTCAGCTGAGCAGGGAGCCCGACGTGGGGCTTGATCCCAGGACCCTGGGATCATAACCTGAGCCGAAGGCAGCCGCTTAACCCACTGAGCCACCCAGGTGCTCCTAAATCACCAAATTCTTTATCAAGGCTTCCAGGCCCTCCTGCTCCAGTTTAACCCTACACCCTCAAACCTCATCACGTATTATCAGTCTCTCCCCTGTTCACTCTGCTCCTGACACATTGGCCTTTTCCCCTAGCCCTCAAACAAATCAAGCTCATTCCTTTCTTAGGGCCTCTGCACATCCTCTCCAGTCTGGGTAGGAATGCCTTGGCACCCAAATCTTTGCACAGTTGATTCCTTAGTAATATTCTAAGTTCAAAACTCTCCTCTTTAGAAATACCACTCCTGATCACATCATCTAAAATGGTACCCTTTAGTCCATTTCTGTATCATCACCAAGTTTTTGTCTTACTTGGATTAAATTATCTTGTCCTTTTTAACTTTTTTGTCTTTGCCTCACTTCTGAATGTTAAGTTCCATGAGAACAGGGATCTTGCCTGTCATGTTCACTGCTGTCTCCAGCATGTGGAACACTACTCAACACCCAGAAGCCACTCAATAACATAAGCTTAATAAAGGAATGTTTAAAAATTAATTCATCTTCAAAACTTACTCCTATTAATGATTCTGTTTTGGTAAATGCTAAATACTACTTTCCCTATTAACTACAATCGAAACATTAAAACATCATCTTTTAGGCTAAAGTTCTCCTTTACCCATTAATTACATCCATATGATAGCCAGGTTAAAATGTACATAAAAGCATAATGCTCCTGCATTCACCTTACCTTTCTGTTGCCAGAACCATCACCCTGGTCCAGGTCCTTATTATTTCATGCCTCTAACAGCCTACATGGGACCCACACCTCCTATCTCATCCTTCAAACTGTTGCCAGAAAATTTTTAAATGCTGTTCTGATCATATCACTTCCCTGCTCACTAACTTTCAATCATTCCCCATCAGACAAAGTCTAGCATTCAAAGGACTCCACCACAAAGACCTAACTCCTGGCTCTCAGACTTCCTCCTTATGGCCAAATCCAATCTGTATTTTCTCACTGCTGCATGTGACACAATCAACCATTCTGTTCTTCCTAAAACTTGACTGAATGAGCTGTAATTCCTTACATTCTGAGAAACCCCTTACTCGCTATTAGCCATTATCAGCATTTAAATCTAAGCTTGTATCACATTTTTAGTTTTTTGAAAGATTTTATTTTTAAGTCATCTCTACACCCAAGATGGAACTCAAACTCACAACCTCGAGAACAAGAGTCACATGCCCCACTGACTGAGCCTGCCAGGCGCCCCTGTGTCATATTTTAAAAGATTTATCCACACTGGTTGCCTTTAGTCCACATTTCCCTTTCCTCAAACTACTAAAATTGTATGTCCAACCCATTACTCTACTAAAATCATGACAGAATTATCAATTCGTCTAGGAATGAGACCAGTTATCCCACTCTCCTAAACTAGTTCCTTCTCATTGCCCAAACTGAAAACTTGAAGCCATTCTTAACTCTCCTCCATCTCCTTCTACCCCTACAATAGCAGCTATCATTTTATACTTAGCTACTGGATGTCTTACATCTGTTATTTTACCTATTCCTCACATCCCTATGGACTGAGTACTGCCGTCCCTATTTTAAGTTAAGAAAACTAAAGTTCTGGGGGAGCCTGGGTGGTTCGGTCAGTTGGGCGTCTGCCTTCGGCTCAGGTTGTGATCCTGGAGTCCTGGGATCAATCCCAACGTTGGGCTCCCTGCTCAGTAGGGAGCCTGCTTCTCCCTCTCCCTCTGCCCATTCCCCTGTTTGCGCTCTCTCTCGCTCACTCTCTCAAATAAAAACTTAAAAAAAAAAAAAAGGAAACTAAAGTTCTGAGAGGTACATAAAACACCCAAGGTCACAAAATAGCTAAGTGACAGAACTGGGATTTGAATCCAGGTCTAGCTAACTCCAAAAGCTATTCTCTTTCCACTGCATGTATTACTTATATTGATCAGTAGTCTTTGTTGAGTATATCTCTTCAAAGTATCTCAAGTTTGTCCATTTTCTCCATCCTTATTGCCTATACATTAGCACAGGTCCTTTTCACCATTATGCCAATTCTGCCCTTTCCAATCTCATAATGCAGATACAAATCTGGTTCTCCAAAAGTCAATGAGTCTTCAAAGCATTCACAGTAAAGTCAACATTTCTTGGCACAGGATGTAAAAAGCTCTTCATAATCTAGCTTTTGCTTACTTTATTATAGCTTCATCTCAGTAATCCTCCTCCATCCCCACTCTCAACACCAGCTACATTGAACTCCTACTTCCTCTAATGTTCCATGCTTGATTGTCTCTGGGCCTTTGACTAATGTAGCCAGTATCCAACATATTTTCCCATTCCAAATCTCCATCTCTGTTGGTCTGACAAAAGCCAATTCATCTTACAGAACTCAGTTCATGTGTCATTCCCTTTGGGGAGTCTTCCTGAAAGGTGTCTTTCTGAATCTAGGTCAGAAAACTCTTCTTTCTTTTCCCATAGATATCTTGTGCATAATTTTATTATATCAACAGACAAACTATATAGTGAACGCATACTGTAAATGCTTGTTTTGTCTTTCCAAAAGATCATATACTCTTGTCTCTGAGGAGCTAAATACACCTCCCTTTTTTCCATTCCTAAAAATGGATTGCCTGAGTATGTTAAGACTTAAGAAGAGATGATTGGCCCATGTGGTAGTGGATGCTGTCACTGTGTCGAGTTGAAATTATGAGTACAAAAATTTCTCAAGTGTCATTTATAGGGTAAGTTGGGTATAGGATGACTTATAAACCAGACAATGAAATTTGCATCAATGAGACCACTACTTTACTTATAATTCAATCTGGAAAGTTAGGACTATAATAAAAAAAATAAGCACAGGAAAAAGCTCTTATGTAGGAAAAATAGTTGGTTTGTTGCAATGACTTTGTGTTCAATTTGTCAAGGAAAAGTTAATAATAAAGATGCCCAAAAATATAAGAAGCTGTGCTAATGATATTGCTGGTGAAAATGGGAAAGACAAGTAATTATAGAAACTACACATTTATAGTTATTAAAATGTCTGAAGGAAAAAGTTATTAATGCTCTTTTAAAATTCTAGTCTCTAACCTCTGTGTTATCACTTAAATTGTTTTATAACATAATCTTACAAATAACTCAAGATTTCTTGGTCCTGTAACTATGCATCATGATGGAATATAGAATGACCCTTCTTTTCTTTTCCTTACATGCTGTCAGAGGTAAAAAACATTTCAAGGCTGCCTGGAACAACCAAGCCATCTTTCCTATTTCTTTCCTTTTTTGTTCTGCTCCCAATTTTCAAATACAAAAACTGGGCCAAGGGTAATGGGGGCCAGATGCTTGGTAGGTGACGTGATATTAGATCGCTAGATACTCAAGAACATCTAGAATGGGTATTTAGGAGAAACTGTTTCTTGCACATTTTCCTTTAGCAACAGCTGGAGTGGTCTTTTGTCTCAAAATGGTACTAAAAGACTTGACTTTAAACTTAGAGGAAGAAAGGAAAAAGGAGATTTAACGAGTAAAGAAAAACAGCTTGTTCCATATAGACTAACCTAGTTCTCTGAATTTTGAGACGGGGGCCTACACCTAAGCCAGTAATGTATTACTCTGACTTGAGTTTCAGTATATTTAGATCCCTAAGAGACCTTAGGGATTGAATTAGAATCTCAGTATTCCTGGTTTCTCTTATCAGATACCCTCTCATTCCATCACAGTATTAATCACAAATTATTCCTCACAAAAGCTGCTCAGGACATAGGGCCTCTGTGTGGTTTTCTGTCCTTTGGCTAGCAAAGTTCCTGGCACACTGGGAGTACTCAGTTTCTTAAATAAAGTGGATGGCAATCTAAAATCCATATAAACACAGCAAGCTTTCTTATTAAAGTAGGCCAACATCAGGTCACAAGGCTACTAGATGATACCAAGCTTGCAAAAGACCTGTAACATGGGTGGCAAGTCAGTAAGAAACAGAGTAAGTGTACATTTACCACAATCATCTCCTGCTTCATTGATACAGAATTCAGATCATTCAGGAGTACATCCCAAAGTATAAGTCACAACTGCCACTGAAACTACTGTTTCTTTTCTCTCACATATATGTTTTACCGTATGACAGGTGTTACCCACATTCAGCAAAACCTTTTTTTGAAGAGTATGAGTATACTTTAAAAAAATAATTATAACCAATCTTGACATTTAATGAAATGGGCTAAGATTTCTTCCTTTGCACATTATTTTGAAGAGGGTAAATACAGTTTTGTATTACAGATATATACACTTTTAAGTTTTTTCTTCTGATTTTAACAATGCATACTCACCACAGAAAAATATTAAGAAAATAAAATCATCCATATATTCATTATTCACAGATTACTATTACCATTTTGATGTATCTGCTTCTAATCTATTCTGCATTTTGATAATGATGCAACCCTACTACATAAAAATTCTGTTGTATTGTTCTTTTTTACTTATTTAATAATGTAAGTGCCTCCAAGTTATTACAAATTCTTTTAAAATAGTATAATGATTATATAATATTCCATCATACACATATATCAGAACTTACAAAACCATTACCCTAGTATTAGACATTAAGGTTATTTTGAAACACACAAGTAACCCATAGCAATATAAATAATGAGCAACTTGAACAAAAATATTTGTTCTTATTACTTCCAAGAGATGGAGGCCTAGAAGTGAGATTACTTGTTCAAAGGATATGGAAACACTCTTAAAATTTTATATACAAATTAAAAAATCATAGGAGCATATATAAAGAGCTGCAGTCATTTAAATTTCCACTAGAAGTATACAAGAGTACTTTTGCATCTCATGTACAAGAGAAATTCAGTAAGATTTTAAAAAAACACAATAGAAAAAAACTGGTATCTGCGGTTTTTAATATAAGTGATTCCTACTCTTGTCTTTAATCTTCTATATATTGTGAAGGTGCAAGTCAATGCAATAAGATAAAGGAATAACAAATCTATATGAGAAAAGAAATTCTAGAAAATCAACAAATTATTAGAACAAATAAGACATTTCAGCAAGATGGCCAAATACAAGATCAATATAAAAAATCAACAGCTTTCCTCTATAACAGCAATAACCAATTCAAAAAAATAAAAGAAAAAATAAACCACGAATACCCAAGAATCAATCCAATTAGAAATGTGCAAGTTTCATGTGGAGAAAGAATGGGGAAGCCTCTTACACTGTTGATGGGAATGCAAGCTGATGTAGCCACTCTGGAAAACAGAATGGAGATTCTTCAAAAAGCTAAAAATAGAGCTACCCTATGACCCAGCAATTGCACTATTGGGTATTTACCCCAAAGATACAAATGTAGTGATCCGAAGGGGCACGTGCACCCCAATGTTCATAGCAGCAATCTCCACAATAGCCAAACTGTGGAAGAATCTGAGATGTCCATCAACAGATGAATGGATAAAGACGACGTGGCATGTGTGTGTACACACACACACACACACACACACACACACTAGAATATTACTCAGCCATCAAAAAGAATGAAATCTTGACATTTGCAATGACATGGATGGAACTAGAGGCTATTATGCCAAGTGAAGTACATCAGTTAGAAAAAGACAAATACTGTTATGATCTCACTCATATGTGGAATTTAAGAAACAAAACACTACTGGCTATCTGGGTATGCTTTGGGGGTGGGGTGGGGTAA
The DNA here is from genome assembly GCF_037043125.1 of Eumetopias jubatus. NCBI lineage: Eukaryota > Metazoa > Chordata > Mammalia > Carnivora > Otariidae > Eumetopias > Eumetopias jubatus. The sequence continues at coordinate 55,119,761 of NW_028274820.1, read as the reverse complement.
GGAAGTTCAGATCTCAATCTTAGACCATTCACAAAAGTAAACTACAAACAGGTATTAAAAAAAACGCAACTAAATATAAAAGCAAAACGAAACTACAAAAAATATGAGAAGAAAATACAGAACTACAGCGTTTTCTTAAACAAAATTCCAAAACAAAGACAAAGGAAAATATTGATAAATTTGATCATTATCAGAATTTTATATTTCTTAAGACAAAAATACAACTTCACCTATGTAACTCCGCCTTTGCTTAGATCAAAACCTGTGGAATAATCCTTATTCTTGATTCCTGTCTTTCTCTCATACTTTATTCCCTACCCTGCTGAGTGCTCCTTCAAAACAGAGCCAGGACCCAAGCACTTCTCCACCACCCTCCACTACTTGCACCTTAGTCCAAGCTACAGTTAGTCCAAGCTTTTCTCCTGCTTGACTACTATTAATTGTTAACTGCTACCACTGCCCTACTCTATAAATTCATTCTTAACATAGTTCCCAGAAAGACAGTGTTGCTCTTCTGACTACAATCCTACAGTGGCATCCTACTGTATTCTGAGTAAATGCCAAAGGCCTTATAATCACCTACAAGGTCCTATATATAAACTAGCCACCCATCACCTCTTTAATCTCATCCTCTGGCTCACTGAACTTCAACCATGCTGGCCTCCTTACCATTCCTTGAACACACTAGGCATAATCCCAATTTAGGGCCCTTGAACTCTGTTCTTTCTGCCTAGAACAGTCTTTCCTCAGCACATGTATGTTCAACCTTCTTACTTCTTTCAAGTCCTTATTCTAGTATCACCTTCTCAATGTGTCCTATACCCAGACTACTCTATTTATAAATAGTTATGGCCTTCCCTCCCCAGCAATCCCATTCTGCTTAATTTTACTTTTTCCATAAACTATGAAAAGATGAATACACTGTATCAGTGTTTAGAATAGTAAAAAATCAGAAACTACCTAAATAGCTATGAATTGGGGAATACTTAAATAACTGTAAAATAGTTATACAATAGCAATATTATATAGTAGTTAAAAAGAATGAGAAAAATCTTTACAGACAAACCTAAGACAGATCTCTAAAAAATATGATTGAGTGAAACGATCAAAGTTCCTGATGTTTACATTACAAGCATTATAGATTTCCTACAATGATATTTACATGTAACAAACTGGAAAAGGTCTGAAAGGACATGTAACAAACTGATTAAGAGTGCTTACTTCAAAAAGGGGATCTGAAGAATGGAATGTAATCAGCAGGAGCTTGTTTAGCTTTACTTATACTAGGTGCACTTTTTTTTTTAAAAAAACAAGGGAAATGTTTCCATGTATTACTAACATAGTAAAGATTTATTTTAAAATGAAAAAAAAGTTGGTAATTCATAAACCCAATATGGCATTTCATTATTGTTTTATCTGCATTTTTAAAAATTCCTAATGGAGCTGAAATGTTTACTGGCCATTTGAATATTCTTTCTGAATTAAGTGCTCATGACCTTTGCCATTTATCTACTAAGATTCAGGCCTTTCCTTTTGTGTAGTTCTATTTATTAAGGACCCTTTGTCTTATTTGTTGAAAATATTTTATAAGTTGTAACCATATACATGAAAATCAAAGGAAATGTGGCTTGGTCAACCTCTGTGAAGTCAGCTATAAATGACATTTTAAAAAATTATGACCCCTTAATAACATTTAAACATAATAGGAAAATGAGGGGGAAATAGAAATAAAAAAATGAAGGTACAATCTTACCATCCACTTCCTTCAACTATTACTGATTTGATTCTTTTAGCATTTCACACCAACCCTTTGAGGTAAGTAGGGCACTTATTAGTATTTCCACATTAATGATAAGAAACACTCAAAATAATCCAATTGGCCCTTACTTCTTATGGGAAAAAAATGTTTTACATGTTTTTTTTTCTCATAATGAGTACCACGTTAACATTTCTGTGTAGGTAAAATAGACCCACAAATTTGGAAAACAAAGGAAACTATCTACCTTTTTAAAAAATTAACCCAATTACCAATTCACTGAAAATAATCTACTTAATAATAGTGAAGCAACAGGTTCACAATGCTATTTTAGGTATATGCGTTTCATAGTTGTGTTTTTTACACATAGACTAGGAATGTTTATCTACTAGAACTGATCAGGAAAAACAAAACTTCATTTCTATAACGTAAAACTTGCCATGGAGGGCCAGGGAGACTTCTTACTTTTCTGAATAATACTAAAATGATTCTTAACTCAGCCTATTTAAGGTTAATTTCCTCTAGAGACTAAACTTGGAGTCTACCTAAATAAATCTAAGGGCCTCTAAAGGTATACACAGGAAAGAATAGAAGTCTCTGTACCTTTCAAATGATTTTCACTAAATATACTCTGAAATAGAAGTTGATTTGCTTTATAATGACTTAACACAGACAAGGAGAATGTATATTCCTAAACATAAAAAGAAAACCAGGTATGTCTAGGGCTGGAGGACAGGAGGGAGAAATGGGAAGTGACTACTTATATGCCTGGGGTTTCTTTATGAGGTTAGGAAAACGCCCTAAAATTATGGCTGTATTGTATATGAATCATACCTCAATAAAACTGTTCTAAACAGGGAATAACTAGAAAAAAAAAGTACTTTTTTTGGTTCTAAATCTCTTCAAAATAGTGTTCTCAACTGTAGGTAATTTTGTCTTCTAAGGGATATTTGGCAATGTCTGGAGATATTTTTGGTTGTGCAACTTGGTGGATCATTACTGGTATTTAGTGAGTAGAGGCCAGGGATGCTGCTAAACATTTTACCATATACAGGACAAATCCCCAAATCAAAGAATATCTAGCCTAAGATGTCAATAGTGCTGAGGTTAAGAAACTCTAATTAAACTGAGCTCCCAAATAACTAATGTTCATGGCTCTCATATATTCATATCATTATAAACAACTATAACCAAAATTAAAATTACAAAAAAGTAAAATATGGTACATTTGTATGATACCCATAAAAACTATAAAAAACTAGATGATGGATTCTGAAAAACAAATTGAGGGTTCTAGAGGGGAGAGGGGTGGGGGGATGGGTTAGCCTGGTGATGGGTATTAAAGAAGGCACGTTCTGCGTGGAGCACTGGGTGTTATGCACAAACAATGAATCATGGAACACAACATCAAAAACTAATGATGTAATGTATGGTGATTAACATAACAATAAAAAATTAAAAAAAAAAACTAAAAAACTACATGAGTCTCCATTAAAAAAAAACAAAACAAACTACATGACCAAATTAAAGTCTTTACAAAGAGAGTAATATAAATTTTGGAATGGGCTTGGACAGCTTTGACAAATGACTTGGATAGATTTCATAGTACAGTGGCAATACAAAGAATAATATCCTAAGTTTGGTAATTCTGCTCATTAATTACAAAATACTTCTTTACTTTATTCAAGAACTGTAATAAGTGTTTCCTATAGAGAAACTATAACTTGAGAATATTAAGAAGTAACTTAGTGCTCTCTGCATTCTTTAAATGAAGATGAACCATATTAGCCAATACTTCTGAGACTATTTACACATCATGGAACATGTATAATTTTTAAACCAATACTGAGTTTCTGAGTAGGCATAACAGACAGTTTAGCAGAGCATATAAATTTAACAAAGCTTTGGAGTCAGGCAGACCTGTCTTTGAGTTCTAATCCTCTCTACAGTTTCTTTTTTTGAGGACCTGGGAGTGGTGGGAATTAACTGAGATAATGTATGTAACACACTTAGCACAATGCCTACAATAAGATGAACACTCAAGAGGAATGTTAACTCCAATACATTTGAAATTGCATAATTTATTAAGTACAAATAACTAGTAACAGCCATCCTGATTTTTGTAAGTCTTAGAACTTTGAATGAGAACTTAGGGTACAAGTGAGATTTATTCATTCAACAAACATTTCCTGAGTACCCACTGTGTGCTTAACACTGCTGGGTAAATAAAGATGAGTAAGATCTGACCTGAAACTCTCACCTGTAGGGGAGACAAGCAAGTAATTATAATATGTACAACAACAAAAAGCATAAGATGCTTAAGTAGTAGAGAAGAAAGTAATCCACTGTCAAGAAGAAACATGAAGGCTTCATGGAAGAGAAGAAACCACTGACTGGTGGAAACAGTAAAGGCAAATAGGAAGGCCACGGGAAGAGTATATTTAAAGGCGTAACTCTGAGACAACATACTGCCAGAGATTAAAGTTCAAGGAAATGAGGAGCTAAAGATAGAGTTGGAGAGAGAGGTCAAGAAGGACCTTATTCAATAATTTCCTAAAGCAGTGACTTTTGGGGGTAGGTGAGGAGTGGGTTCTTATTAAGGTATCATGCTCATCCCTCCCATTCCCCAATTCAGATAATACCTGCCATATAATAATTACTTATGTTTACTGAACTTACTAAATTAGGCCAGAACTGTACTCAACTACTTTAAACTTACACTTTGTCATCTAATACTCTCTCCTAAGGCTCTGAGAGGTTATACAAACTTCACTATCACGTGGCAAAGCCAAGGTGTGAACCTAGGTCAGCCTAAACCCAAAGCCTTCCACTCTTCTATAGGCTATACCACCCTCCCCAGGAACCAGGGATATTATTTGGGCTTTGGAGGCAAAAGAATTATAAATGGTTTTAAGTAGGAAATTAATGGGTTCAAATCCACATTATAGATACAACATTGCCAACTGCTCTGAATGGAATGCAATATGGAAGTTCTATTCATCATTTTTAAATAAAACCTGTAGGAGATCTATCATATTCTCTACATTACATTATAGATATGATTACATCAGTGTGCTAATATGACCTTTACTTAGATTAGATAGGAAAGTTGCTTTGACCAAAATATGCATAAATTTAAGATGTGGGATTTTCATTATCTTTTATTAAAAGAGTGACTGGGTCAAGCTTGATTTACAGGCTAAACATCTCTTAAAATTAAGGATCAGAAATTCAACAATGCCTAATACACAGTAGGCTGCATTTCTAGAGCAAATATCTCAGAGGTATACATAGGCAAAACCTGCCTATCAATTCTGATTCTTGAAGATACTGCTCTATTGAGCCTCGAACAGGAAGGAAAGGCAATTCCAGTCACTTAGAATCTGCTACTGATGAGGGGTGGTAGGTGGTACTTAAGCTTTTTTCTTCCCATTTAAAGTCCCAGAGAAGTTGCCATTATTCACGAAGAGCAGATGTGGACGTTTTTGAAAACGTAGCCTAAACTTCATGAATGATTTGATACCTATTAAATTCAAGAAAGTTTAAGGAAGAACTAACACATTCCTAACAGAACAGATACACTTATGAGGGACATCTAAGCATAATTAAGAAGCAAGCACAGAGAATGCTGATTTTAAGAAAATAAACACCAGTGGACTCAAAACTTTCTTTACTATATAACCCTATCGTAAAAATACCTGAACTTTACAACCTAATATATTTATTACATGCATATAAGTGCATATCAATGCATACATTATAAAATAAACACAGAAACCAGACATTTGCAGTTATGTGATTAGAAAAATAAACTCTAGCATTTTCTTCCTACTTTCTGTTTTGGAGAGCAATGTCTTTCAAAACAACATGAATAAGATATAAACAGAGAAGTATTACAAAACAAACAAAACCCAACTAGACACACACTGGCAAAAGTTCACCCAGGGAAACTGCTAAAAGCTCACAGCTAAGTTTGCTCAAAACCCACTGTATTGATATGGTTTGGGATGGTTATGATTTGATTTCTAGATCTATCTAAAATGCTTAAGGAAAAAAAAAAGCAGTGTATCCATGAATACAGAGAACTGGCGGTTGCCAGAAGGGAGGGGGGGTGGAGAGATTGGCAAAATGGGTGAAGGAGAGTGGGAGGTACGGGCTTCCAGTTATAGAATAAGTTAAGTCATGGGGATAAAGGTAGAGCATAGGGAATATGGTCAATGACATTGTAATAGCATCGTATGGTGACAGATGGTAGCTACAGCTGTGGTGAGCATAGTATAATGTATAATAGAGTTATCTTGAGAGCTGTAGGAATCACCCTGTTGAACACCTGAAACTAATGTAACATTGTGTGTCAGCTATAGCTCAATAAATAAGTAAATAATGGGACACCTGGGTGGCTCAGTCAGTTAAGCAGCTGCCTTCGATCCGGGTTATGATCCCAGGGTCCTGGGATCGAGTCCTGCATCAGGCTCCTTGCTCGGCAGGGAGCCTGCTTCTCCCTTTCTCTCCCTCTGCTTGTGCTCTGTCAAATAAATAAAAATCTTAAAAAAAAAATAAAAAATAAAAAAATAAAAGCAGCCCACTCATCACAGGAGATCGTATATTTCCCAGAAATGTCACACCAAGATTTGAGGACACTTGGCTAAAAAAAATCAGCATTTAAAACTGCTTCTGACAAGAAGAAACATTAGATTCAAAGAGTCAATGTGAAAATAATTTTTCCTACAGAATTTCATATGTAACATTATAACTAAAGTTTAATTTTAAGATGTTCTTCTTGAGGAAATCTAATGACATTTTTAATGTTTGATACAGAATATAGGAAAAAATATGGGAAAAAACAGTAAGAAGAATTTATCACTATCACTGGAAGGCAACAATATTCTAGTTATTAGATGTAGAAAGATGGATAACAGCTTCTATCCTGAGGAAAATCATAACCACGTCAGGCACTGTGTTAAGCACTTCCACGTATTTCACACATAACCTGCTGAGACAGATTATTACTCCAAAAGACTATCTACCCCCTAATGCTCTGATTCCATGCTCACCAATTAATTCTGATTATTACTTGGTTTCTCAGGTACCTTTACACCAGAAATAGATTAACAGCATTCCAGTAATTAGAGATATTTATCTCTTAGCTTATATTAGAAAGAAAAAACAGTATTCTACTTGTCAATCTCGTCAATCCTGATTTTATAAATCAATTTCTCTAGGATCTGAACCTGAAAACCAGTTCTTGAAATTTCAAAGCCACAAACTAAATCATAAACTATTTTGACTCTATCACAGAACACTTTAGGAAGCCATACACTAAAAGAGGAAAAGCACCTAATCATCTTAACTACAAATAATTACATGCATGTGCACACACACACATACACACACTCTTCAATAATGCAGTAATAATAAATTACTTTAAAAGCAGGCTGACAACTTTTAAAGTTTATATGACCAAGTATGTCTCCAAATTATGCAAAAATATACAAAATACATATTGAGTCATAAGGATTCAATGTGCCTACAAAAGAACTCTGGGAAAACAATGGTAGAGGCCCCCAAATTAATGTCTCAGGGAGTAGCAATACCCTAGTGTCACGAGAAAGTTAACAGACCTCCCTAAATGCCTAATTTTAAAAATATGACACTGACTTTTAAATAAATTTAAGTATTTAAGTGTGTCCCACTCATTTCCTAAAGCCCATGTTTCACAGAACACCTTATGTATTTTCTTATATTTAACTTGTAACAGTACTGTTCCTACAATCTACCACTGAAAATGATAAAAATATCTGATGTTAAGTTTGTAACAAAAATTCACATTTTCCAAAAAAAATCACATTTTCCTCTAAAATTACTTGATTATAGAATATCAGGCAGTTCTTAGGGTTACAAATTAATAACTGGCACACAAACAAAAGGACTCAATTTGTATTTTCCCTCTTCATCATTTAGAAAGTTGACACACAAATAATCCAACATAGAAAGCAGCTCCACTCCATGTATTCAGTTGAACTTATAATAAGTGTTTACTGAGTGCCTCCCATAGGTGAGGAATACATAGAATAAGGCAGGAGTTGGGGAGAAAAGTTCAGTCAAAACAAAGACAAACACTTGTCTTCAACTCCTGGTTATTTCTATTTATTCTGGCCTTAATCCAGATTAAGGGTCAACTCTTCTCAACTCTTTGTCTACATAGGGAAAAGTTTACATTATAGAAACCCTTCCCAAGAGGCAAACAACTGACCCATAAGGTTCTGAAGATTTCCTTTAAAATTGCAATATTAAAAAAAAAAAAAATCCAATTTCCTAGCATCCCATTCATTCTTTACTGAACCATACCCACTTAAGAAAGTAGAAGAAAAAAAAAATCAAAGGAAAATCTGACTCCTTCTACATGGAATTTTAATAGTTTTTAAAGATTTGAAGCTTGTTTCAGTTCTTCAGAGGTGAACTGAGTTACCATAGATTGTCCTGAACAGATAGAGCCTCTATCACAAACTTTATTCCACATCAGGCTTTTCACTTCTTGAAAAATGTAATGTATAAAAGTTTAATAACTTGAAAAGTCTACAACTGGAAACCTAGGAAGGTTTTGAGGAAGGGAAAAGGAGTACATGACCAAATCTGGGTTTTAGGAAAACTCTGGAATGTCAAGTATATGACAGAAAAGCTAGAAGCAGAGAAGCCAGTTAAGAAGCTATTCTACCTGGGGCGCCTGGGTGGCTCAGTCGTGAAGGGTCTGCCTTCAGCTCAGGTCATGATCCTGGGGTCCTGGGATTGAGCCCCACATCGGGCTCCCTGCTCCGCCGGAAGCCTGCTTCTCCCTCTCCCACTCCCCCTGCTTGTGTTCCCGCTCTCGCTGTGTCTCTCTCTCTCAAATAAATAAAATCTTTAAAAAAAAAAAAAAAGAAAAAGAAAAAGAAGCTATTCTACCTTCTAGATAATGAAGCCCCGAAAAAGAACACTGATAAGAGAAAGAACTAGATATAAGAATAATTATAATAATAATAAATAGCTGCTAACACTTAGTGAAAACTTTTCTGTGTTTCTAAGCACTGTGCAAAGCACTTTACGTTCATTATCCCACTAAAGCAACGTTGATTATTGCCATTTTACAAATGACACTCATATCTAGAGAAACACTTGATCAAGATTTAAGTGGCAAAACCAAGACTTGAATCAAGGTCTAATTGCAGGATTCAGACCTAAAACTAAAAACTTCATTTAAAATCACTGTTATGAAGATCAAATCAGTCTGCAAGAATTCTGGTCTGGATCACAAGGAGGAGAGTAAGCACTTCAACTGAGACAAAGAAACTCAGGAGGGAAAGCAGGTTGAGAAGGAAAATCGGTTCTATACTCAAGAAGTCTCCCAACGAGCAGAGCTCCAGCTCAAGCTTTGTCACCAATTAGACTCCACCTCCAAGAAGTCAAGTTCAGCACTGTCTCTTCTCTGACCACTATCATTTAACCTTCTGCCACCTTTTCTCCCAATACTCTTGAACTTCACCCTCACTTTGTTCTATTGTCATTTGACTGGACGCACACTCTCAATCCAGCAACCCTCCTGACTTCATTTGGCATCCTTTGCTAATCCCTTGCCTCTCTGAACTTTGTCATATCGAGTGGCAATTCTCCTCAGAAATGCCTCAGGAAACAATATGATTTCATCTCCTACCACTGCCTCAGAAAACATACTCAGTTGTTCTCTTAGTCTCCACCCTCTCTCTCTAGTCCTTCCCTCTCCTCTATGTTCCTACTGCACCAACCAACCTCCTTGAAACTAGATTAGCCTCCTCTCATCCGTGTCCAAACTGTGCAATCCAAAATGTAGATTTGACCATGATATTCCACTTCTTAAGGCCCTTTGAAGGTTTCCCATTGCTTACAGAATACCACTTAAATTCCTTATCATGGCAAGGGAAGAATATCCCATCATGTGGTGCTTGCCACCATGACTACAGCACATGAACTCTTGGTCTGAACACATAAAACTGTGTTCCCTTCCCTGATCATATCTTGCTATTACATGACTCTGACCTTTTGCCTAGAATATCCCTTCTCTGCCAACCTGGCTAATTTCTACTCATCCTACCTGAGCTATCCTGTATCATTCACCTCCTCGAGGAAACCTTCCTCACAAATTCCCTCTGATTATACAGTACACTTGTATGTTTCCACAGAAGATGGGTCCTGCCGTTTAAAGCATTATCACAGTATAATCACTCATCTGATTTCTAACCCCCAACATTCCTGCTCCAATTATATGCCTATATACTCCTTAGTAACTTCTTAAGCATTGTGGTATCTATAACCTAGCACAGTACTTGGTAAATAATAGGCCCTCAATAAATACTTACTATATGAATAAACATAAATCATAGTCTTACAAAGCCTTTATCCGCTCCCAAGATACTATCCTCTTACTGTTTTCATCAAACTTTTCCAAATGTATCCTATACTTGCTAGGTCAGTATTTTCACCATTCATTCACATAAATGCTTTCAGTTTTGCTGTAGCATTCCTTAAATTTTATAAAGTAGTTCTACCCTATAGAACTTTCTAAAAGAATGAAAATATTCTGAATCAGGGCTGTCCAATATTGCAGCCTCTAGCCACATGTGGCTATTAACTATTAAAATGTGGTCGGTGCCAGGGAACTCTCTTACACTGTTGGTGGGAATGAAAACTGGTGCAGCCACTCTGGGAAACAGTATGAATGTTCCTCAGAAAGCTAAATATAGAACTACCCTACAACCCAGCAATTGCACTACTAGGTATTTATCCGAAGGATACAAAAAACAGTGGGCGCATGTACCCCAATGTTTGTAGCAGCATTATCCACTATAGCCAAAATATGGAAAGAGCACCAATGTCCATTGACTGATGAATGTACCAAGATGTGTTATATATATGAAATGGAATATTACTCAGCCATCAAAAAGAATGAAATCTTGCCATTTATGCTAAGCAAAACAAGTCAGAGAAAAACAAATACCATATGATCTCACTCATATGTGGATTTTTTTTTAACATTTTTATTTATTTTATCCATTCGAGAAAGACAGAGAGAGAGAGACAGAGCACAAGTGGAGGAGAGGGAAAAGCAGGCAGAGAGAGAAGCAGGCTTCCCGCTGAGCAAGGAGCCGGATGCAGGACTCGATCCCAGGATCCTGCGATCGTGACCTGAGCCGAAGGCAGGCGCCTAACCAACTGAGCCACCCAGGCATCCCTCATATGTGGAATTTAAGAAACAAAACAGATGAATATAGGGGAAAGGAAGGAAAAATAAGATAAAAAACAGTGAGGGAGGCAAATCATAAAAGACCCTTAACTATAAGGAACAAACTGAGGGTTGCTGGAGGGGCAGGGGGTGGGTGATGGGGTTAATGGGTGATGGGCATTAATGAGGACACTTACTGGGGTGCCTGGGTGGCTCAGTCGTTAAGCAGCTGCCTTCGGCTCAGGTCATGATCCCAGGGTCCTGGGATCAAGCCCCGCATCGGGCTCCCTGCTCAGCGGGAGGCCTGCTTCTCCCTCTCCCACTCCCCCTGCTTGTGTTCCCTCTCTCACTGTGTCTCTGTCAAATAAATAAATAAAAATCTTTAAATAAAAAAAAAAAGAGGACACTTGTGATGAGCACTGGGTGTCACATGCACATGGTGAAACACTAAATTCTACCCCTGAAATGCATATTCACTATATGTTAACTAACTTGAAGTTAAATAAAATGTTGAAAGAATAAAAGAAATAAAGAGAGAGAGAGAAAGAGAGAGAGAAAGAGAGAAAGAGAGAGAGAAAGAAAGAGAGAAAGAGAAAGAAAGAAAGAAAGAAAGAAAGAAAGAAAGAAAGGAAGGAAGGAAGGAAGGAAGGAAGAAATGCGGTCACTGCCACTGAGGAAATGAATTTTTAACTATAATTAATTACCTTAAATAGTCACATGTGCCTTGTAGCTTTCATACTGAACAGCACTGTTCTCAGGTCTTACCAAATGATCCAAACAAAATCCATGAACTTTTCCCAATGCTCACTCTCCAAGTCATCTTTCCAACATTCAACACTCTGAGATTTCTCTTAGCTGTTGATATACCATCCTGTTCTCTTCCTATCTGTTTTCACTTTTCTTGACTCAACATTCTCCTTTTGTCCCCAAATGATTGAGTGTAACCCCTAAGGCTAGGTCTCATCCTTCTGCACTTCAAACCCAAAACTAACTCCTTCATCAATTTCACACGCTGCCATAATTTCAATCACCACCTGGATGTACAAGATTTCCAAATCCAGATGCTGACTCTGATCCCTCTTCTCAGATTCACACTCCAAATACAAACTGGGTACCTCTAATGGATGTCAAACCTAACAAACATAAAATTCAGGTTCATCACCTTCTTTTTCTCAATGCCATTTCTTTTAATGAAATGGTGGAATCACTCTCACAGTGACCTAGGCTCAAACTCTTAAGAATTACCTTTATTTTTCCTCTCTATATTCACGAATTAAATCTTGTTGATTATTTTCTTAAAGTCTCTTGAGTCACATGCTTTACACCCAAGGTCAGATTTCCCATCACTGATATGTGAACTAACTCTATGGTCCCAAAACTGGCTTTCCTGTTATCTCCTATGTCTGCTAGGTAATAAAACAAAAACACCACTTTATACAAGAAACTTCCCTTCCCCTAACCCTCCACAAATATACACATTCACACACACCTTTAATCATTTGTCACCTGTCTTTCGTCTGACATTGTCATTCTAAAATCAGACTTTTACCAACCTTGCCAACTTCATTTTCTATCATTTCCCTCAAAGTCTCCACTAACTCAAATGGCCTACCAATTTCAGCTTCCTCTTTTGTACCTGTTGTTTCTTGAGCCTATAATGCCTTCCTTTATTCGTGTTTTTTTTGGGGGGGGGGCACTTTCCTTTCCTTCAAGAATCAGTTCATGCTTCCTAGGTAGGCTTCACAAAGTCTTTTATTTCTGCCCTGGCCCTCATTTTTCCTGCTCCTAATTTCAACACTGCTACCTTTTACCATTCAGTCTGCTTTTAGCATATATCACTGCATATTCCTTCTATGTACTATCTTTAATTTTAATGAATATTCTGTCTCCTCAACTAGAACAGAAGCTTTTAGAAAGCAAACACTGTCTTATACCACCCTTTTGTTCTAGGAAATTAACCCTGTGCCCACACTTAGTAGGAATTAAGGAAAAAATACAAAAAACAGATATGATGTTGAAAGGTTGTAAGTAATAAGACAAAGAGAAAATTGGTAACCAAGGACACTAACTACTAAATGGATAAAATAGGAAATAAGAGGGGAAATAAGTAACCTAACACAAGAGCTGAGAATATGGGCAAAGGCAATCAGAGAATCAGGCATCAGTGTAATAACCACCTAAAAATAGCAAAATATTATAATGGTCATCATCAAATGACTCTGGGTTTTTCTGTTTTATAGGCAGTTCCCTCAACAATGCTTAAAATAAAGAGGTAAAACACAGGATTTGTGGGGTTTTTTTCCTACAATGGTATTTATTTTAATGAAATCCTATATATAAAGGCAAGCTAGCAGTTTGTGCAGGTGGGTATGAAAATTCTCAAAATATTAGAATGATAGCCTTAACTGCATAGAAATTTATAGCTGATCTGTCCAGCCCTGGAAATACAGAACTGGCACTCAGTGCTATGAGGGTATAGTATGCCCTGTCAGTTCTTAAGGTCAGAGCTTAAAATAGTTACACAATTCAGGGCCAACAGAGGCTGGGCCAACACTATTAGGCTGTCATGGATCAGTCTAACCCCACAGATGTCTATTTTAAGCTTCATCTCTAAACAGCAAATTGAGCAACCAGGAAATACTAGTTTTCTACTTTCAAATGCAGATGAACAAGCCAAAGGTCGTCTCTAAAAATGTGGATGGGATCATTCCAACCATATAAGAACCATATATTGTTTGCCATGCAATCCAGACCCATCTATGGTTGTGGGGAATTCAATTCTGGTCATCTCTTTTCACTTTCAATGTAGATGAGAAAAGTATGAGCTCATCTTTGTGGGGAAAAGACTTCTTAAAATTATACTGACTTTCTCAGATACAAATTTTGGCATATTTTCGGGGGGAGGGAGGTTAGAACACCAGCAAAGAGGAAGTTTTATTTACTTACATGAATTCACAATCTTATTTAAAAGAAACCTCATTTATAGAAACAAACCTTAAGGTAAGACAACTATGTACATTTGATAGAAGAGACTAACTTAAATAAAGATGTGTGACAAGGAAAAAAATACATTTCACTGTAAAATTATAGTCAAAGCCTAATACTTTTAACAAATGATCTTTATATTTTCTCTGCAAAAGTTATAAGAACTGTTGGGGCACCTGGGTGGCTCAGTCAGTTAAGGGTCTGACTCTTGGTTTTGGCTCAGGTCATGGTCTCAGACACCTGAGATTGAGCCCCACATCAGGCTCTGCTTGTCTCTTTCCCGCTGCTCCTCACCCCCGCCCACAATGTCACTCTCTTAAAAAATCTTAAAAAAAAAAAGTTGTAAGAACTCTTCAGTTTAATTACTTTGTCCTCTCAGTTTCTTCATCACAATAAAAGCTCCAGAAGACCATGAATTTATAATACCTCTATTACTATTTTCTAAATTAGTGGTTTATTTCAGTAATTGCTCACAGCTAAGATTAGATCTCAAGATTATATCCACATACTTGCACTTAATCATGATATATGGCAACAGACAGAAATTATTTAAAGCAAAAGAACTACTGAAAAGAAAAAACAGTGGATCACATTTGTATCCCTTTCCCCTTTATATAAGGGAGTTTATTATTTTATATTTCTATTCTGCTGTCCCTTAGAAGAATTCAATGCGCTTTATCACAGCTTGGGCAGGCAATAATCTATTCATTATCAAAGAATACTCTTTGCCATTATCAAATACCCTTGATGATTCTGAAAAGGAAAGGAACATAAACATTTCTAGACCTAGTAAATATTATATAAACTAAGAGAACAGCTTGAAAAAAAAAAAACTACATTTAATTATTACTTAGCCTAAAAAGTTCTTAAGTTAGGTTCTTTCAAAGGCTACCAGATTTGGATCATATTAAAATTTTAGTTTCAATTAATATGAAAAATATTATGAATGATTTTAAAATCCTCAAAAAGAAAGTGTAAATTTTGACTAGATTTACAATATCTGGAGTACAGCTATCCAGCTGAGTATCTAATGTTTTAGTACAAAAAGGAACTAAATGCTAAAACACAAGAAAAAACTTAATGTAATGTTAACGTTTTATTAGCAGTTATAAAACACAAGGTCAATTTAAAATTGATAGATACCATTATATAAAATCAGAGGATTTTACAGTAACAGAATACTGAGATTTTTAATACTACCAAAGAATTAATAAAATAATTATCTTTTATTCAATTAACAAAAAAGGCAAAGCATTCCAAAAGGTGAAATCCAAAGTTTCTGTACAAGTGAAATAAATATCAGTCCTTGAAATAACTGATAAATTTTAAAGAATGCCCATATACTTAGGGAAAATGAAATCAAATCATTGAATATAAAGCAATTTTTTCAAAAGAGCTATAAATATTTACCAAGTACCAACCATATGCAAGGCACTATCTATGCACACTGGAGGAAGCCAAGATGATCACAGTACGATCAGAAGTAGTAGAGTAGACCATAACTTAGTTACCTCCCATTCAAAACTGTTTTCCATTACGAAAACTGAACGCTATGGCAATAAGAGCATCTCAGGGCCTCTAGATCAGGTACAAGGGTTGGCAAGAAAAGGGTAGATGGGAAATCTGGCAGGGAATGGAAAACTTTTTTTGAAAATCCAAATGAACCAGATTATTCTAGATCACTCCTCCATGATTTAAGGTCATACTATAAAGAAGTTGTTAAGTGCTTTTCTCTATGTTAAAAAATATAATTTCTCTTATTCAGAAAATTAGAGGATCCCTGGGGAGTAGCTGACATGCAATTCTAGAACAAGCTAGAAGGCAGTAAGAATATGAGATTTTCATGGGCAGACTGAACAACCTTCCTCAATAAGTTATACCTTGTTCAATTACTTAATATACTTCCTTAATTTAACCTAAATTTCACCTCCCAACATAATTACACTTTGTTCAGTTTTCTAAGGAAATGGAGAACTATCATTAGTATCTGTATGGAGAACCAATTTAAAGCCACCTCTCATGCTTTCCTTCCTTTCTGTTTCTTTGATGTGGAAAACCAAACTTGATCCAATATTTATATAAAGATCCAGCAAAAGAGAACAAAGAAAAAAACTCTTTCACCCCAAATCCTGTTCAGTTACCTCTTATTATGTCTACCAAAAAGCAAAAAAGAAACAAAAAAAACAAAACAAAAAAACTCCAAGAAAAACCCATGAAAAGCCCTAACTCATTCTTTGTTAATTATAATTCACCTCTCAACAATTTCTCCCCATATTATTTCACGCACAGTATGATTATTTAACCCAGTCAAATGTATCATAAAAGTACAAATACTAGAAAATGTTTACAAGAAAGTAGCTACTAGCGTAAAGGCCATTACAAGTTTCTAAGTTTGTGACTCTAACACCAAAAATAAAATTGGGGGGGGGAGAGCAGAGATACAAAATGGGTGAATTCTGGACATAAAACATCTGGATTTGGACATAAAATATCTATTAAAATAGTTTATGAAATAAAATTTAAATAAAGTTTTAATTTTGTTAGATGAAAAAAATTGTATCAATAGGAACAATTACTTAGCAACCAAACCACTGCCGCTTGGGACAGGAGAAAACAAAATTAACTTTAAGACCTTATTCCCCTGAGAAAGGAAGAAAAATTTGCCTGTAATTTTCTTTCTAGTAAAAAAACTTATAATTCTTGCATGTCTACTTAAGCCTCAAAGAGTTAGACCTAAGTTACCTGGGGTTTGCCAACAACTAAAGGTGTGATTTGGGTAACTATCTACTGTGGGCCTTGGTTTTTTTACTTAAACAAAAAAAGCTGAACCAAAGATGATCTGTCAAGGTAGCTTGGAAATCAGAATTTGTCACCTTTCAATGAGGTTAAAAAAAGTTGTATACACATACATACATATTTGTGTGTATATATATACATACATACACATGCACACATTTAATTACCTACACACACACATAGCTCAGTATCATCCTGAATATTCAAGTTACTTCTAAAGACATCTTCCCATTTAGCAGTATTTAATACTATTTCTTTTTTTTTAAGGGAGGGGAAGGGCATACGGAGGGGGAGAGGGAGAGAGAGAATCTTAAGCAGGCTCCACACTGAGCAAGAAGCCCAACACAGGGCTGGATCTCACGATCCTGAGATCCTGAGACCATGACCTGAGCTGAAATCAAGAGCTGGACACAACCGACTGAGCCACCCAGGAATCCCAATACTATTTCTTTGTAAGATTCTTTGCCATAAGCATTATAAAAGAAATCAGCAGCTTACTGTTTTAAAATATGTGTTAATAGAAAATGTGGGTATAGTAAGGCTGACAGATGAGAAGAATGCCTTGAAAAGACTTTTGTTCAATTCCCAAGAGGAGAGGGCAAGCCATGCCACAGGGGGCCACACAGGGAAGCACCAGGATTAATCAGAAGGCAGAGAGAAGGGGGAATTGTGGACAAGATTCCCACAGGAAGGAAAAGACAAGACAGGGGCAAACAGGTTTAGGATTGGCTAGTTTGAGTAATTTCAGAGGGTCCTGGGGCACTGAGGCTGTCCCTGGTTGTCTGGGCAGGTAGACGGTAGCCTGAAATGTGAGAGGCTAAAAAGGATGGACTGGGGAGTGGTTGGTTTGTATTTGAAAAGCACACAAAAGGGGGAGTTGTTTACTCTCTAGGAAATGATGAATCCTTGAAGGGGCAGTCCTTTCCAGGGCCAGCAAGGCCCCAGATGTCAAAACATCAGAAGACAGAAAATAAAGCCACAGTTTACATATCCAATTAAGGTGGTAGCAGAGAAGTCTCATTTCTGCTGGGTATTTACTGAACACTCAGTATATACCAGCACTGCACTATATGCTACAGATACAAAAATGACCATGTAATAGAAAATGAGACCGCAAAATGCTAAATAGACACATCTATTAATTTAGAAGAAAAGAGTAAGGGTAAATTTATAATAATAATACTTTACATCTATTTAGTCCTTTGGTATTTATAAAACATTTTCACATACCACTCCATTTAATCCTCAGAAAAACCCTGTGCAATAGGCAATATAATCTTCATCTTACAGATGCTTACTAATCACTCAAGAAAGCTATAGGAGGACATCACCATATCACAGATAGTAACCAGCAGACCAAGGGACTGGAGCCTGGTCTTGATTCTTGTCCTCTGCTACTTTCACCAGCATCACAACGTCTCCTTCATTTTAAGTTAAAGCTATAGTATTGTGTAGAAAAAAATACTTACCTATTCTTAACCACTGAGAACTGACTGCTCAATGGCCTCTAACACACAGAAAAGCATGTAGGATTCTTAATAACTAAAGCAACATAAATAACTTACTGGGGTACTTTTAATAGTATTTGAGGGCACAATTTGTATGGGTTTTTTTTTTAACTTCTGTATAATAGTAGAGTGCTAGACCCCACATAACCTAAGACATGATTTCCAAAAGAGCTTTTATTTCTCAGTAATCAGGGGTAACTAAATACTTTTAAAAGTGTTTCGATAAATTTAAATTAACTTACCAAATGAAATCCAAGCAAATATTGTAAGTGCTTTTGAAACTCATGTTTAAGAACAATCCATTTTATCATTATTTAATTAAAAAAAAAATACTGGGGTGCCTGGATAGCTCCCTCGGTTAATTGACTCTTGATTTCAGCTCAGGTCATGATCTCAGAGAGATGGAGCCCCATGTCCAGCTCTGAGCTCAGTGGGGAGTCTGCTGGAGATTCTCTCTCCTTCTGCTTCTACCCCTCCACCCTAAGAAAAACAACTCCACAGAAAACATTCTACAAATGCATCTTGACGTTAGTACGATCCAGCATTTAAAGTACTTTCTTCCCAAGGTAGCAACTGGAATCTATTATTAAACTCCAAGCGCCAGCAGTTGTGAGGCTGAAAATGGTGTTCTTCCTGCTATAATACTTTTAAGCTTAAAATTCTAACGTTCCAGCAGATGAAGATACTACTGCTCTCATGAGACATCTTTGGACTACAAATCAGCTGTCATATCCTCCACCTTCCAGAATAAGCAGTAAAAAGTTTTCTCCTTTGAAACTGAGATATAAAGATCCACCTAACTCTTTTACTTCTATATTCCTAGATTTGACTCTATTATCCCTGGGGCAGGCTGACTAAAAGTCTAAGTCATGAGGTGGTAAGGTAATAAAATAGGTAGGCTGGATGATCACTGTTAAGTTGCAGAGCAAGAAGGCAACAAGGACTGTAGTAAAATCACTGGTCTGAAGATCAGGATCTAGCTTTTAGAAAAGTTAGGAGGTAATACTGGGTAAGAGAGCTCTCTGTGAAGTTACTGCGGCTGCAATATTTATTCTCACAGAGCTAATCTATGCTGCTTGTTAGCTAGAGGAGCTCAAGCCTAAGCAAGCATAGTCCCTGGCTTAAAGGGCAGCTGGTCTCTGACCAGGCATCTTCAATGTCTATATCCACTGGCAAGGGCATTTTGAGGAGTCAGATGAGTTCCCAAATGGCAATCTGAATGCCCACGGGTACAGAGCCCTCTCATTTTTGGTGTTGCTGAAGGCTAGGCATGTGCTTAGTTTAAAAGGATGGTAGCTTATCATTTTCTATAAATTCTGCAAATCCTTAATAATGACTCAAACTTAAATGACTGACCTTTTTTTAAAGGACAACAGCATTAGACTCAATATTAGATTTGGCTTCAAAAATTTGCCACAACAAAAACAAAACCCTACATATTTAGAAATACGGACATATCTCATTCACGGTTTTACTCCCAAAAGTAATCAACTTGACTTAAAAAAGAGAAACACGGTTAAATGATACTTTTCCTGAGTTTTCCTCTTGGCTTATGGAAATAAAATCTAAGTCCAATTTGGTTTTCACATGCTTGTGCTTAAAATTTTTAAATTTTAACACTAAACAAAAATCTCAAATATCATACTTTACAAAATACATACACAAACATTTCATTATAAAAAAAGGAGAAAACCAAGACTTCCATTCCCAAAGGTGACATAACTATTTAGTGGCAGAGTTAATCTGCTACCCAGCAACAGAGCTCTTTTCCTAAATATATCATGGTTACCTCTGCTCATCAAACTGCTTATGGAATGAAACATGTTTGCCTTCCAGTTTGAAAATTATACACAGTAATCATTATCTGTTCCGATAGCTACCAGAGAATCTTTTTAAAAGCACATGAAAGCTGTGAACATTTTGATTTTCAACAATCAAGTTTTCTTTGTGATTTGGAGTAGGGGTGGGAGTGTGAGGAAGTATGTTAATTTTTTAGAATTACCCCAAAATGAGTTGGTATCCTTAATTAAAAGACAGTGTTGGGGCGCCTGGGTGGCTCAGTCGTTAAGCGTCTGCCTTTGGCTCAGATCATGATCCCAGTGTCCTGGGATCAAGCCCCACATCAGGCTTCCTGCTTGGCGGGAAGCCTGGTTCTCTCTCTCCCACTCCCCCTGCTTCTGTTCCCTCTCTCACTGTGTCTCTCTCTGTCAAATAAATAAATAAAATCTTTAAAAAAATAAAAAATAAAAAAAAAATAAAAGACAGTGTTGGTAGAACAAGGAAGGTGATGATGAATAGGCCCACAAATATAGAATCTCCTGAAGTTTTTACTCAATGTTTACAATGAGTAAATGTATATATGTAAATGTGTACACACACACAAACTTAGAGATAGATGAAATGAACTCAAACATATCTTTTCAAAATAGAGACTAAACTAAATTTACTCCATTCTCATAGACTATAAATTTACTCGGGTGTATCAATCTCTTGTGAAATGTAAACTGGTCTTTAATTTTCATTGGTAGTTACTTTATTTTAGTCTTTTAAAAAGATTTTATTTATTTGCTAGAGAGAGAGAGGGCAAGTGCACGGGCGAGCATGCAAGCGAGCGTGGCGGGGGGGGGGCAGGCAGAGGGAGAGGGACAAGCAGACTCCCAACTGAGCAGGGAGCCTGATGTGAGGCTTGATCTCAGAACCCTGGGATCATGATCTGAGCCAAAGGCAGAAGCTTAACCAACTGAGTCACCCAGGTGTCCCTGGTAGTTACTTTAAAAAGGAGAAAAAAAAAAAAACTTTTAAAACTTTTCATAAAAACTAATTTTCCCAGCCACAAGGATTTATGATCAAACTGGAGTAAGAGGTTTTTGGGCTTTTTTTTTTTTGGAATAAGAGTTTTGAAGCCAGATGGAATCTGGGTTCTTTTCCCAATATGCCCATGTATTAATTCTCTAACACTGGACAAATTATTTAACCTTCTTGAGCTGTGATTTCCTCATCTATTAAGAAGAGCAATAATCTAAGATTGAGATAAAACAAAATTCACCTAAAATAAAGAATAGGACCCACGATTACAGAACATGTCTGTTTTGTTTCCCCAGCATCTAGAACAATGTCTGGTATACAGTGGCAGATATTCAAATATTTTTGTTTATTATTTATCCCCTAGACAACAATAATAAAGTTAAAGCACCTGTCAATTGTACTAATGGTACACAAAAATGACTAAAGAATTATCTGAAGAACATAAATTCTATACATAAAATTCTTACTGTCTTTGGGTTCTCCTAAAGTCATTTCTTAACATTTCCTTCAGAAAGTAAATTCCTACCTACTGACATGTCACATGCTGATCAAGAAGCAAGTCATGAAATATAGGCCTCATAAAGCATATATTTTTTGGCATGCCTGATAATTTAATTTTTGTATCAGTATAATATAAATGACATATAAAATTAATATAACATACTCATTACTATATATCAATTGTATTTAATGTTTAATATACTGTTACATATTAAATATTAATATATTATAATGAATATTAATATTACTGTATTATAAATATTAGTGAAAATGAATTGTAAGACCCCTCTATGGTTTATATTCTTAGAATGTTTTAAAAAATTCATTCAAAATTGATTTATGGTACACATATATTTAATAAAGGAAATGTTCTTACTAACCTCAAATTCCCAATCAACACAGGATACACAAAGTAGTAAAATCTTTTTTCCCCCCTAATCCTCTCTGTGGCATTTATGCCCTGTGCCCCTAAAGGGTGATAAAGAGTAGAGTGCTCAGCTAAAGATACAGGAATCAATGCCTTATTGAATATACTATGCCTTATTGAATATACTACACTAATTACAATAAGTTACTTAAAATAGTATCGCTTAGCTGTAAAGGTAGGTGATAGTCCTGTTCACCCAGACCAGCCTTATCAAAAGTACTTTCATTTACTAGCCGACTAACATTTTGACTGTATAACCTTGGCCAAGATATTAACTTCTGATAGCCTTGGCTTCCTGTTTTATGAACTGACGTCATCTTTACCTTCTTCATAGAATTGCAAAAATTGAATGGGTTAATATACATAAAATGTTTAAGCACAGTGTCTGACACATAGGAAACAATGAATTAATTCCACTAATGATCACAGGAAACACTGTGGCACAAGGGGAGTGTCTAGTGAGAGACAATTTAAGTGGTAATGGACAAAGTACAGGGTTCTAGAGACAAAATATGTTTAGATTATGTGAGCTTGAGCAAGTTATTTAATACTCTAGGCCTTAGTTTTTGCACATGACCACAATGCTTAACTTTATACAGTGTTCTGAAGAGTAAATGAGTTAATATATCAAGTGCTGGATACAGTATCTGGCACACTACAAATATGCAGTAAATGTGAGCCAAATATAAGAGTTAAAAAATCCTTTTACTTGTTTCGTTCATAAAAGAAAAATGAACTAATTTCTCTCTCCATTAAAACATTACAGAAGAGGGAGTTCAATCCCATGTTATTTGATCATATAAGGAACACATCAAGCCTCATGATACAGATGCTGAGTACCCAGCTGCTGAATTTATGAACGCAGTCTCCCAGCAGAGAGTCCATAAAATGGATAAAAGTATATTAAGAGATTACCAAAACCATATACCTGCCCTACCATTAGAATCAATATAGGTACTGAAATCCTGCCAGTGAGAACAAAGGGTGAAAGAAATTCTAGAAATAAAAATACAATGTGTTTTAATTTTATAAAACTATATTAATAAAACCACAATTGTGATAAAATTAAAATAATCCAATTACTGCTTCAACAAGCATATTATCATAATTTGTAGCATTTCTGACAAATATCTTTCAAATGTTAACACCTCAAATTGGTTCATACGTAGATTTAAATATATGCGAAAGTGTATAAGACTTACAAACCACTTTAAGTATAATAATTTCTCCTATATAAATTCAGTTAGTACTTGTCACCATATGCACCTACTCTTTTCTTCTTCCCTCTTCTTTCTCAACTCCTCAGCCTAGGCACCCTCAACTACAGCCAAAAAAGGATGTTCCACCCCCTCTCCCACCCCCACACCAGGGACAGGTACCCACTTACCACAGCACAGATCACTATTTGGTTCCTATACTCCTGTGCAAAAGCAGCTCCGCTTCTGTGAACAAAAAGCTATGGTGACTTGACTCATTATTTACAGAACTATACTAAACCATCTCTGGCTACATTATGAGGCACCTACATAATAAATTCAGAGAGACAGAAATCTGTAAACTTTAAATACCTTTGGATTCTCCTCAAAACTCCCCTCACTGCTAAGATTCTCACCTGTAACTGTCTACCACAACATATGGAACAATCAGATATAAGTTCCCTTTATTTCATTTTACTAATCAATTTTCCTTTTATGAACATAAACTCTCTCATTCCTTTTTTAAGTATGCATCTTGAATCTATTCCAAGGACCTATTGATCCCATTCTCCTATGAAATCAAAGTTCTCCGCCTGTGTCCTTTTCCCCAGTTCAGTACCAGGATTATAAGGTACCAAGCAACATTCATCAATGTGCAAGTTGAAAAATACCGTAATAGGTAAGACACAGCCCCTGCCCACAGGTTTACAATTCGCCTTTAAAGTGTGTTAATATTTCTTGATCCCAGTCCGAATTTTATAACATTTGTAGAAAACTCCTTAAAATGGATTTCCAAACTGCATGTAAAATCCAACATAACCATTTAAAATGGCCCTCCTCATCCTGACCTGGCAAAACTTTAGTAATCCATTAAGGCCTCCTTAAGGGTCAGTTATAACCCTCTCCATGAAAACATTTTTGGAACCCTAGAAGCAGAACCAGTTTTTCTTTCCTGTGGGCTTCTAGAACACCTCACTCATAGTCTTTATAAACCAAATGCCACATTGTAATTTAATTAACTATATATTTATCATATCCCGTTGAGTCTAAGATGTAAGTGACTGTAAGGACAAAAAAATTCTGCTAATTAAATTATGACATGCCTTTGACTATAAGATGCATTTCAATCTCAAAGAGTTAAAATGTTTAAAAAAAAGTACGTTTTAGAAGCAAAGAAATAAAATACAGTGTATCTCTGCAACAGATAATAAATTCGGTGAAAGCAGCAAACATATCTCACTTCAGCTTCAGTTTCTTAATGCCTGTTACTATACTTGGTATGGAGTAGAGGAAAAGAACCAGCAAACATGATGTTTTTACCTAATCCCTTACCACTTCTTTCAGGTCAACATTCTCGGTACTTAAGGGAAGTCTGACAACCTGTTTTTTGTATTAGGCAAGTTCACTGCCATAGCCTTTCTAAAGTCCATTGTGAATTCATGACTAAATTACTCCAACAAGATGCTTGTTTACTGGCCTCCTGATTCTAACTTCTCCACACTTTTATCTATAAACACTTTAATAATATCATTTGCTCTGCCAATCTTTCCATTCAATCTCTTCTATCCACTAGATTCATGTTTTTCAAACTTATTTTTATTATTATTTTGGCAGAGTCCCTTCTTCAAACAACACGTTAGGAAACAATCCAATAAACATATAACTTCTCTGAAGCAGAGGTGACAGGCTGCTCACTTGGGATACTCTGAGCTACTCTATAAGACCACTGCACTGCTTATGGAGCTCAGACGAGAGAATGCCACTTGCCATGTTAGCTTCCTGCTTCCTCGTGAGGACTTTATGGTTTTTACTTCAGCTGCTTGGCTCAAGACATCCTCTCTCTTCACCTCTCTATCATCAGTCTCAAATGTCCACTTTCCAAACCAATCTTCAAGTCCTGTTTCAAGTCTTCACCACAGAAAACCTTCCTTATTTACTCCAATCCACTGATCTCAGCTGTCTCTGAACTCTTGTAACTTGTTTTCCATATCTCAAAACCCAGTATTTAAGAATAAACTCTCATATGCAATTGTAGCTGCTCTGTAATTGTTTCATGCATGTAAGCCTCACCTCCCCACCATGAGCATCCTCTTAAGACAAGTGAGTACTTTCAGAGTCTAACACAGAGCATGCAGCAGACACTTAGCTCTTCTACAATGAAACACACTGCTTTTTTCCCCACCTGTAGATTACCTCTCTCCATCCTTAGCTGAACTTCAAAGGTTTCTGATACTCCTTTTATACAACTTTCTTTTTTGCATCTGATATTTAACTCAAGCTAATATCCACATCTAAAACTACTCATTCTCCCACTATATTTTCTCTTCCTTATGATTTTCTTAATAACATTTTCTTTTCTCTGGTTTACTTTAAGAATATAGTATATAATACATACAACATAAAAAATGTGTTAAGTAACTATGTTATCGGTAAGGCTCTCAGGCAACAGTAGGCTATTAGTAGTTAAGTTTGGGGGGAGTCAAAAGTTACATGCTAATTTTCAACTATGTGAGGGTCATCACCCTTAATCCCCATACTATTCAAGGGTCAACTGTAGAATTTTCTTTAGAATATTCAAACCTTTTTTGTATGTACTATGTCATGTATCTTTGCAACTCTATGAGGTAAAAAGGGAAGGAATACTATTTTTCAAATGAGAAAAGGACAAAACTCCAATTATAACATGTTTGCCCAGGATAGATAAGTTTATGGGGAGCAGCACCTGAGCAAAACTTAGGAGTTCTTAGTCCTGTTGTACTATAAATTTTAAAGTGTTTTCCTACAGCATATACATCTTCTCAAGCAAGCTGTAAGCACCCCGCCCAGGCAATCAGGTGCACCAGCATGATAAGGGGAGCTCCTGCAGCATAGTTTCCCTTCTTATCTTCCCCTATGACCTAGTAACATTTAAATGAAATCCCCTCATGTCTTTTCTTGTGTAGTGCATCCTGACCCCCCAATAAAAGCATGTGCCCAGGGGTCCTCCCTCTCTCTGTTCCCCAGCTGCTTAGCTAAGCCATATCTTGGCATTCCCTCTCATGTGACCCCCTCTCTGTGTACAGTGACAGTCTCTTTAGCACATGTGAGTATAATAAACTTTCTTTTTCCTCTGCCTCTCCTGTCTCCTCTTTCAGCCACACCCGACTCTCACCTAGAACACAAAATACCTGGGCTCTAGGAAGCCTCTCAGTACGTATGTCTGCAGTAGGAATAAACCTACTACTTGAACTGCACCTCTCTGATAAAGCAGAGAGTCCCTACTCCTAACTGTATTACCATCCCTAAGGATAAGAAAACCTTCATTTATCTCAATTAATACTTTTTCTATTTAAAAGGGTCTCGAGTCTCAAATGACTTTTTTTTTAAGACTTTCTCTTTTTTATTTTAGCAATGGATTGTGGAAAACTGTGATTTTTATCTTGATGTGAAAATACAATGCATGGTGATCTTGCCTGATGGGTTTAGTATTTTCTGCATAATTTTTTAAAAAATACCTATGTGCTACATATTCTGCGCCAAAAAGAGATATTGGATCTGTTTATTCCAAGGAGTAAATTCACAAATTCGAAGCTGTGAGTGCTCCCAGAGTTTGAACTCTGTAAGAATCCTAGATTTTCCAAATGTTCTCCAATTTCACTAAAGAAAAAGTAATCACATTGTTCATACTAAAGTGACAGTATCAGAAACATAACTAAACATGGTTAAAGAGCTACTGAGATAAAATATCCTAACTAGAAATGTTGGACAATGAAATGTATGTTTAAAATACTAATGCTTTGGTAGTTACCAAATAAAAGTGCAAGTAACATAGAAAAATAGCATCTAAGAGTGTAGTAAGTCTAACAAATAGTGAAGAACAGAAATCTATTTATGAATTAAATTATTATACTTATTACTTAATAGAATTCACCTTAATTATACTCCCTCTAAGAAAAACTGTAAATGTGACCCTCAAAATCCCCATCCCCAGTCCCTAAATATTGGGTCAGTCATGAAGTTTAACTAAGACAGAGAACTCTCACCATATGCTGGATGGAAATACCCAGAATAGGACCATATAATCAAATATTCATAGAATCTTCAATTTTAGATTAGAAGACTTACAGTTTACCTAATCAAACTTTCTGTACAAGAAATTCTTCTACATTCTGCATTGTCTCTGATAGATGGACATCCAGCCTCTAATACAGGAAGAGCTCTACTCTCTGAAACAAACCATTCCATTATTTTATAGCACTAGTCCCTGTGTGTAAATATACATATTCTATTGGTTTCCCAGGGCCAAGCAAAACAGATTAAAAAAAAAAAAGCCAAAGACAGTGGTCACACTTTCTCTTGTTTTAAAAATAAAACCCCCCACTCTTTAATTATTGCTAATGAAATGTTTTCCACACTCTGCATCTCAGGAATCCCTCTTGATACACTTGCCAGTTTGTCAGTGTCTCATTTAAAATGTGCCACACCTAGCAATGCATACAATATTGCAGAAATGGTCTGACAAACACAAAATAAAGGAGGAGCTTTACTCTACTTAGCTCATATTAAGCCAATAAATCCCAAATCACCTTCACATGTCCTGCTGCCAACCTAGGTTTTTCATCTTGTGGGTATACGATTTCCCCTACCCCTTTAAACAGAGGATCTATTGTATTTACCTTGATAATTCTGACCCAGCATTCCAGAGTATTAAGATCACTTCGAATCTCAAGTCTATCCCCATCATAATTATTAGCAAAGTCTCCCGGCTTTGCCTCACCTTTAAATTCATTAAATAGGCCATCTTTCACTATAGTATTTGTAAAAAATATTCAACAGGACTATATCAAGGATAGAATCTTACGCAATACCACCAACGACTTTCACTGAAGTAGACAATCATTTTTCATGTAATTGAGCAACCAGGTATGGGCCTTTAAAGAAATCATGACTATCAACACTGATATCAAAATACATTGTGGCGACATTATTTCTTTTCTATACTCATCTGGACACCCTAGAGGAAGAATACATAAACCTAGTTTCTTAGTGAACCCATACAGGTTCCCAGTGATCCCTGAATTCTTTTTTAAATGCTCACAAGCCAACTACTGGATAATCCACTCAGGGACTCTGTTAAAGACGTTATCAAACTCATCTATCTGCAATATAGGATGTTTTCAGAAAGTGAGGTACTTAATTCATGCTCAATTCTTTCATGCTGCGTAACTTTTAAGTTATTTATACTGGCCTGAAACTGAATTTGAAAGTTCCTTCTGACCCGAGGATGGCATTTATCTGGATCATTCTGACTTCCAAAAGGCAACTAAATGTCCCTTATCTTCTCACTTACCTTGAACAAATAATCTCAGTGAATTACAGCTCTAGTCATTTCAGCTAGAAGTGCATTTTCCTTGCTGGTTAACAGAGGCACAGTAGAGCATCTCTGTCTTTTCTTCATATTGCATCATTTTGCTCAAGCAGTGTCTTTTGCTGTGATCTGAAGCCTTATGAGTTGTTTAGAATTATTTTTAAAAAGCCTACTTTATTATGAGTTTCTGCTTTCTTGACATTCTTAAAATGTCAAGCTGCTCTTTGTTTTCATTCTTAATCCTATGTCCTTCCTTCTACCTTCCACGTATAGTATTTTAAAATGTGAGTTTAACACAGAGATCTCCATGCAGCCACAATAGTTTCTATTCACCATTTCTTTTACTACTTTTAGTCATAATTGTCCGTCAGTGCCACAGAATGTTAGGACTAGAACAAACTTTAACTGCACAGTCAGCATTTCAATTTTCAAAACCACCTACCCTTTATGGGATGTAAGGACATACCAGACACAAAAGGGTGAAAAACAGCCTTTACCTGGGAACTCATCCTTTTACCTTATGTCTCCTGAACAAAAACCTCAGAATCACAGGTAATTTTAAATCATGGTTCTACCACTTACTGGAGGGCAAATTTTCTTAAATTAAAGCTCATGAGGCTATCTGTAAAATAGGCACAATAAGACCATCTTACAAAGATATTATGGGTTTTAATGAGATAACATAAAAAATACCTATCTTAGCACCTAACACACTAAGGTAAACAATAAATGTTTTCTTCCTCCACAAGTCTCATTTAAAAAAAAAAAGCCATTTCTAAATATAGTTTGAGAAAAGACAGTATCTGGACAGCCTAATGATTTGCTTACCTACATACAGAATGTACTAATCTCATTAAGTTCTGAATTTGCTCTTTTAGGGACAAAATAATACCACTAAGATTCCACCATTAAACTCAATAACAAGGAGACCTAGGGAATTGTGCTTTTACCAACACTATATTCAATATACTAAAGCTGAATATCCAGTGACAATAGACACAATCCATCTGAAGAGGACCAAGTCAAGCTATTCTCCCTGTCTGGTCCCTAAACTTCAACTACATGTACTCATTTACTAGCAAAAGATTTGAGTAACAAAGCCAGCAATAGAGCAGAAAGACAACTGGAGCGGCAGTCAAGATTCCAGTCCTCACTCTGCCAAAATGTACAAGAAATTCAACCTTCTGGGCTTCAGTTTCTTCATTTTTAAAAATACCACTAAGAAATGAGGGAGGGGGAGAGACACTCAATTATCTTTAAATTACATTAGTTAACTACAATTTCATGAAGCCTTTATCTCACGACATACATACATAAGCAATTTGTGGTTCAACAGGTTTCCCTTTGCCACAATCTGCTCATTCATTAGGTAGCAAACTGACAGGCATTATGAACATCCAATCTTAAAACTAAAAAGAGTACAGAAGAGCCCACATGTCCCCCCTCAATTCTTACTGTCATCCCCAAGTACTTCATGTAGCACTCTAGAACCTCTTACCCATATTTCTGCTCTCACTTATAACAGAAAGATACAAAATTCTTTTATAAATACTTCAGCGACGATACCAAAAGGCTACAACTGGTGAGTGATAACCTCAAAGATCCTTCCAAACTAAAATTCTATCATCCTGTAAATCTATGTTATTTAAGATCTATGTATGGCACTTTCCCATCTTCCTTCTTAATCAAGCTTCCTTCTTTTTCCTCTCCAACTTGCTTTTATGCCTGCTCCAATATTAAGTATTACTTATTATATGTTCCCTGATTCAGATTCAAAAAACAGATAATTAAAACTATTTTCCCTTGCGCCTCTCTCTATCCTGAAATCCTTCTCAAAGATGCCCTCTAAAAATTAATGTGGTTTTACAACGGATATGTTTTCATCTTCCATGAAAAACTTAAAAATTAGTAATGATACTGTTACGTCATCATCAACAAATCTTAAAGGTCATGCCACACATCATCTAAAGGGTAAAACCAACTTGGTAATTCAGAACCTAAATTACTTGTACAGGGTACAAGATATAAGTTCCTCATAAATTCAATATGTAATAAACAGTATTATAAGATTTTAGAGAAATAAAATTATAAGAGCAAACTGACTTAAAAAAAAAATTACCAAACACAGGAGGCATTTGTATAGTTACACACACAAATGTGTGCATGTTTATATATCTGTATATATGTATGATACACGTATCTTATTTTAAGACGCCTAAGAAAATCCAAATTAACAGAACATATATAGCTAAGAAAAATCATATTAGTATTAAAATTCAAGTCAATTTCTACTTTTAGGAGCTCTGTAAAAAAGTTTGGTGTAAGAAGTTGATTCTACTAGTTAGGTTTCTAGATTAAATATAAATGTCAATTATTTTGTTTGGCCCCCATTTTCCCTAATTATGAAGAACTGGCCTTCCCATTCCTGATTCTGCTACATCCCCAGGTGTCATACTTTAAATCCCCCAAAAAGTAAAGGAAGCTTAGACAGTCAAGTTCTTGAAGAGCCAGCAACATCTTTTGAGTTGAACTTCCTTTGTGTAGGAATTAGCCTAAAAATGTGAACTGCCACTAAAATGAAAAAAAGAAATACCCATCCCTCAAGCAAAAACATGACCTGTTACAACAGATGGATGATTAAGGCCAAAACCAAATCAAATCCCCAGTCAATGCAAGTTAATTACAGATTTAGATATCAATGGTCCCTACATTTTCTAAATTTTTTAACTAAGGAGATGTAACTCCTAAAGTTAATTTTATCTAAGGCTCATTGGTTACCTGAGTACACTGTGCAAACAGGTAGTTCTCTAGAGCAAAAATCTTACTTCCGTCACTTAGTTAAAACAAAGGATGTTCTTAAACCAGCAGTAGGATGTTACCTTTGTTCTTAAAAAGAGAATTCTGCTTTTCCTTCAGGCAAAGTCAAACTCACAATCCCAACAAGGAATAAACACTAAGTATGTAGGGGGAACATGTACTTAGTTCCTACTACAATTCCAACTAATTAAATGCTAGATACTCAGCCTGGAAGTCAGGATTCTGAGAGGAGACCAAACCACAGAAACACATTATGCTGAATTCATTATCATGGAAAGAGATTCCCCCTGGGTTGTCACTAACATTCTCATTTCATAAAATCAAGTATGAAGCTCCCTAGCTTCAAGAACTGGTTTCATTTGATTACCATATAAATTTTTTTTCCTATCATCCAGACCCTTCCCATGTCTCTTGAAGAGTGACATGAGCATGGATGGTAACTTTTAGCCCGTTCTTATTGAGCTAGTCATTACATTCTGTCAAAGACAACTATTAATAATTTTTTCAAGCCTGGTAATAGTTGTCATAAATATTTAGAGCAAAAATTTTCCCATTAATTAAACAAAATTAAGTAATACCATTTAGGGGGAAGGAACAGACACATGAAATAATCAAAAAGTACCAAAAGGTGGTACTTTCACAGCATGTGGCATGGTAAGTTATTTGAAATAAAAGTTCTCTCTGCCATCAAAATCCATTCCATGAGGCACACATGAACTAGCTCCAACACCCATCTGCTTCCATATTTTGCTTTACAGTTCACTACTGATGTCTAGATCCTTGGTTCTCAAATTTCAATGAGATTTAGAATGAGCTGGAAAGTTTATTTGAAAAGCAAATTCCTTGACCACACCCCCAAAAGTTATAGTTCCAGGAGGTGGATCCTGCCTTCCTAATAATGCATCATTCAAGTAAATCTGAGTTAGGTAATCAGAAGACCACACTCTTATCAATGACTTGCTCTCACGATGGGTAAGGGGGAAACTCTGGGTTGTAACTGATACCAATTACAGTACAGAAGAATTAACTATTCCTAACCTAAATTATAACTCATTCAATTCTCTTAAACATGATTCACTAACTAATGCTTAAAGGGCAAATCAAAATGTAACTGAAGTAACTTTTGATAATGCAAACTGTCATTCAACCCATCAAAAAAAGATATTTTTCATTAATACTTAAGATATTGTCAAGTTTTAGGAAAGAGTATGAACAAAGCAAGCAAGCTATGGATTGTAATCCAGAGAAATACTTATATAATTGTGCTGCAATAGCTTTAGGGGGGAAAAGTACCACACTCAAAATACTTTGATTAGGTTACTGTGCTATCAATACAGAAGCCACTAATCACATGTGGCTATTTAAATTGAAATTAAATAAATTAAAAATTCAGTTCCTCAGTTGCACTAGCCACATTTTAAATGCTCAATAGCTGCACATGGCTAACACACTGGATAGGATATACAACACTTCATCATCACAGAAAATTCTACTGGATAGGTCTGGTTTAGAGGTAATGGGCATCTAAATAAAACACATAATCTCTGTTCTTCATCACAGAACTCATCTGACAACATCCAATTATAAATATATACATCTACTTTAGGTATTAACTGTAAAACAAAAACCCTAGCATAATTTTTCTGAAACCTGTTTCAAGAAAGATCATTAAAAAGTGATGTGCTTATTCATTTCAGATTATCAAAATAAAAATATTTAACTAAACAGATCTGACAGTATCAAAGGTGCTAAAACCACAATTAGGTTTTCACCAAATCAGAATCAGTAAAAAGTGTTTAATTACTAGAAAACAAAAGGTATTATTAGGTAAAAAAAGATAAATCAAGAAAATTTAAAATAATAAGACTTTTCCAAATACTTCAGAAATCCCCATATGCATAACAAATAACCGCTTTATAATTGGTTTTAAAATAACCTTTAATACAATTCAAATTAGCGACATTCTATTTCATTTTTAATTGCTTTTCAACAACTTCACACTAAAAATACCTGAAAATAATATAACAACCATAAAATTTAGGTATTATTTTATATGTAAGTAACTATTCAAAATCCTGGGAAAATCCTGGTTTTAGCAGAAAAACAGACATAAAAATTAATCAATTTGTAACTTACAATTGTATCTCTAAACTGCATCAATATCTAGTTTAAAACACTAATAAATAAATAAATAAAACGCAAAAACATGAACAACGAGATACTGAAGCAGAACTTCCAATTTAAGGAAAAGTTAGCCTTATTACAAAGTAGAATTAAAACAACAGATTCACAACTGTATACTAATTCAGCTTTAAACCTACTTTCTTTTAAAGAAGATACAAACATCATTTTTATCAGAGTTCTTTCTGAAGAGTTCAAGTGTATTCAAATATGATCTCTAAATTACAGAAGACAATTATGATTCTAATTAGGAAGTGTTGCTCCATGGAAGAATAACTTTATAAAAGTGTCTAGCAAATTTTACACGGAAAATCTAATATTAAAATGTACAGATGTGAATGGGTCACACTGATGATGATATTCATGGCAGTTAATATAATATTCCTGTGATTTTAGATTCCTTATGATTATGTTTATTTCAGAGGTCTACATCAAATCTAAGAGTTAGCAAAGAAAAGCAGTAACTGTTATTAAAAACTGCATGAAAGGATCTTACAGAGAAAAGATTGTAGTAACTTACCTGCAACACTAGTGATTGTAACTGGAACTCCTTGCACTTGAACACCTGCAGCACCCAGGTTGGCAACACTCACTGTCTGAAGGTTAGGCACTGATGCAAGCTGAGCAGTATTCAAAGTTATTGGGGCACCAGCAACAGCCACAGGAGCAATCTGAGCAAGAGTTGTGCCACCACTTGAAGACACTGGGGTGATGGTTAATTGTTGGGATAACCCAGCATTCTGAACTTGCAAATTTGAAAGACTCTGAATATTCTGAACCTGTACAGTTTGCCAACTGATTTGCCCTGAAGGTGTTAAAGTTGGAGCCCTGATAAGCACCTGAGTCGGATTTACTGCTTGAAGTTGAACATTCTGCAAAGGCTGCTGCTGGATGGTCTGAATTGTCTGCCCTGACTGCAGCTGAAATGACTGCGGTGGAATAGCCTGAATGATCTGTTGCTGAGGCTGTTGGATCTGGATCTGCTGTAAGATAGGCTGGCCTACAATTTGCACCTGCTGAAGAGAATTGGATTGATCCTGTGTATT
Source organism: Eumetopias jubatus (assembly GCF_037043125.1). Lineage (NCBI taxonomy): Eukaryota > Metazoa > Chordata > Mammalia > Carnivora > Otariidae > Eumetopias > Eumetopias jubatus. Next base: position 55,085,164 of record NW_028274820.1, on the reverse strand, counting down.
CTGTATTCCATTAGACTGAAGCTGACTGGAGCTCTGTGCTTCAGACTCAGTAGCAGCAGGTGTTTGAGATTCTTCAATAGTGCGTTCAGAACTACTGGCTGATGTGCTTGCATACTGGCCCGTGTCCGCTGAGCTCACTAATGTGTCACTGCTCGTCAGAGATGTTGAAGCAGTGGTTGTGCAGGTAGTGGAGGAGGAGGGAGATTCCGGCATAGTACTGGCAGAAGCAGTGGTGGTGGTGGGTGTGGAAACTAACTGACTCCCATTGGAAGTCCCACTATCAGTAGTAGTAGCAGGCTGGCCAACCTGTCCAGTCCCTCCTCCAGGAGTCACGTTGTTTATCACTGGCAAAGCTAAAGTCACTCCTCCAATGTTAATTGGTAGGGTTGTTACAACTTGAGCCTGAGTACCAGGAAGGGTCTGTAATTGCAGTGGTATTGAAACACCAGGTCTAATTTGGACTGGAACGGTCTGATTTGCCAGGTTTTGAGCAAGAATATTCCCGGAAGCTGTCCTGTTAGCAGCTGTGAGTATAGCTTGATTATTACCTGCAGAAATGAGCTGAATTTGACCCTGCAAATCCTGTAGAGATGAACTACTAGTTGGATTGATTTGAATTTGCTGGCCTTCCACTGTCTGAAGTTGTGGGATCACTTGGTACTGTACACTACCACTTGGATTTTGTACTTGTATGACTTGAAATTGACCAGGGGTGGAAGAATTACCTGATTTAGTTTTTGTAGGAGACGCACTCCCGTTATTACTGCTGGAAGAACTAGATGAACTAGAAGCTGGTTGAGAAACGTTATTTTCTTTTGAAGCAGGAGGAGTGGAGGCAACAAGTTGCCAAGTGTTTCCAGCAAGTTGTGTTGTTACCAGTTCTAGCTGTTGTGGTTGATTTTGAAGTTGCACCAATCCTTGGCTTGGATCTATAATTATTTGTTGTTGTCCAGTTGCTTGATTTTCACCAGGAGTCCCTATTTTGCTGCAAGTAGCTGCCAGTAAAGCCAGAGGAGAGGGCTGAGAGTCCTACCCAAAATGAGATGGTAAAGGAGAGGGGAGGGGGGAAAAAGTGGGCGGATTTAGTGGAGGCCAGTAGTTGGAAGGGGTTTATTTATTTATTTATTTTGACAGCTCTACATTTCAGAACTTACTCAGGAAGTGACAGAAATCAAAAAGAAATAGTAACAAAAGCAGTAAGATAGAAGAATAAGGAAGCAGATACTGTAATATAAAGTTCAAATAAAAGGAAATGTCTAACAAACTTTCCTAAAGTATATTCTCATGAATTCAAAATGCCCTTGGGAAAATACACACCGTTTTCTACTAGTCTGAGTTCCTAATGTAATTTTAAACAACGTCATCCCTCAAACATGTGAAATCTTTATGAATTTACAATTTAACTTCCTCACTCTCAGAAAGATGCTTTGAGTGGATGAACATTTGTATTCTGTTCTTCAGTTCTGGGCAATTAAAGGACAAAACTCCCTCTCTCCCCTAACGTTTCGTGATGAATTTTTTTTATATGTTTGCTTTTACCTGGGAGCCTGAGGTTTTGGGTTTTTTATTGTTATTCTCTGGCTCAGAGGTTTTCCCTCCTTCTGTAGCCATCGCCGCTGCTGCTGCTGCTGCCGCCGCCGCCTCCTCCTCCTCCTCCTTCTTCTGATCTGCAACAAACCCCCCCCAACGACAACAGGTTATTAGGATTATTATTATTCGTCTCCCCCCCTCCTCCTCTCCCCCTCCCCCTGAACATTAATCTCCATAAACCCGCGATCCACGCACACCGGCAGGGGGTGGGGGAGAAGGAGGGAAGGGAGGAGGGGGATATCACAAAACGTGGTTTGAAACCCGACCCATCCGCTCCACAGCAACACCCAGAAGGTTGTTCTCTCTCAGACATTAAGACAAAACACAACCCTCCTTCCCACCCCCTGATACCCTCCCTTCCTCTCCTCCTCCCCTTAAAGCATCTCAGCGGCCCCGGGGGAGGGGGGAGAACCGAGCAGGGTCTGGGGAGGAGGGAGGGAGGGAGGCGGTGAAGGAGACCGAGGGGGGTGGAGAATACGTACCGCTCATCCCGCATTAACAGGACAAACCCTCAGACGGAGACACAGGGATAGAGGTGGGTGGGGGTGGGGGCGAGGCGGGAGGAGAGGCCGGTCCCGCCCGCCCGCGGTGGCTCGGAGGAGGCTGTAGCTGGCACAGGCTCTGCCTCTTTTTCCGCGAATGGCCGCCGCTGGGCTGTGGCGTAGCAGCTCCTCTCTCCGCCCGAGCCCGGCTGACTCGCCCTTGATTGACAGCGGCGGCGCGCGGCGCGGGCGGCGGCGCGGGCCGGGGGCGGGGCCAGGGCGGCGCGAGCCCGGCCGACTCCCCACCCCCCTCGGCCTCTCTCCGCCGGAGCCGCCGACTCTCCACCCCTTCCCCCAGCGGATTGGCCGCCGACCTGCCGGGGGCCGGGGCGCTGGGGCCGCCTCCTCTCCACCCCCTTTCTCGGGGTTATCCTTTCAGCCGCTTTTTTTTTCCTCCCTTGGCTTCTCCGGTGCTCCTTCTCTCGGCGTTCTAGCTCAGGCTCGCTGCCGGTAGGCCCTCCATACAGCCAAACTTGTTGTTTCAGGATATCCCGCCCCCTACTCATTTCCCAGCGCCCTCCCCTCAAAAACCTGCTCCAGCATCCTTCGGAATTGCCACTAAAGAAAAAAGTAGGGCTGTCGCTCAAGAGAAGCGAGCAGGTCGGATGAGGGGGCTTGCGAACCACCGACGACTCGGCGCGCCGGGTGAACTGCCCGCTGCCCCTGCGCAGGGAGCATGGCTTTCCTGAGGCGCATCCGGACCCGGGCGCCCTTTTTCCCTGACTCGGTCCCCATTGGCTGAGCCCCTGGTGACGCGCGCTGAGTGGTGGGAGAAAGGGGGCGGTTCGCTGCCGCAAAGGCTCTCGGCCCTTGTAGTTTCCGCTGGCCGCGGCGGCCCATCCCAGGCACCGCCTTCCCTCCCGCCCCCGACCGAGGCCTGGCTGCGGAGCGGAAAGCTGCCCGAGGGGGCGGTGGCGGCAGGGCGTGGCCGGGGCCGAGTGGGAGTTGAACTAAGCGAGGGGGAGGGGGAATGGGTGTTGTTTGTCTGGGCCTATCCGCCGCGCGGGGCTGCCCAAACCACCTCTGCCACCGCCTCCTCGGCTCCAAGCCGCTCCCCGCGGGGCGAGCTCACACCCGGAGCGCTTGGCGATTGAGCGGGCGGCGGCGTGGGGAGGCGGGGTTTGCTGTCCTCCGGGTTTGAATGAACCCGGTTTCTAGGAGCAGTGCCTTCGCCTTTCCTTTCTTTGCTCACCTCCCTCCTTCAGGCCTTCCGTTTCAAATAAGAGGCCTGCTTTGCCACAGAGAAGGATCTTCCATTTTAGTTGTCTCTGGCTGGCTGCTGGAACCGAGCAGTGACCCACCTTCTAAGGTTGCATCGTGTTTTGCCAAATAGCCCCTGTGATTGGCGGATCTCTTGCTCTTACCGGTCCCCCAAGATTCTGGAAGCGAAGAAAAGCCCAGCTCCGTCTGGGTCAGCCCCGGTCACAGTTCAGCATAAGCTTCTGGGCAGGTGGAATTGACATCTGGCTGCACAAAGCATTTTAATGTTAAATGCAGTTGAGTAGTCTTCAAAACTGCCCTTCAAAGTCCTGAAGTCGAGATGACACCATGGAATATAATAAGCGCCTGATTAAGGGGGAAGTGAATTGCTAATATAAACTTTGGCCCTGGGAACAAGGCGCTCTTACACACCTAGGCTCGCAGTCACCCGCTCCGTTTTTTACCTGGGCTCCACACACAGCCTTGAGCGTGTTTTGTCTTCTGCTTGAGGCCTAATGTGTTGCAAGGGTGAGGAGGTCCCAGGTGCTGCACTTGACTGGCATTTCCTTTGCTTGTTAAAGTAATTGCAACATTGGCTGATGACAAAGCCAGCAGTGCAGAAAGACAAAGCACTTCAAATAAAGAATTACATAGTATTGTCTACTATGAGACTAAGATCCTTAAATAACCTGCTTCCCCCCACCACCATGTGCAATATAGAAGCTCAAAAGTGCTCCTTGCATTTACAGATAAACCGTCTATTCTTGAGTCTTTTTTTTTTTCTTCAATTCACTATGATAAATGAAGGAAGACATTTTGCAGTCTTATGAATTGGGGCATTCCTTGGCAGTTTTCTTACCTTACAAAACCTGCTTCAGAGGAACAGTGTCACTGGCTCTGAACCACAGATTTTAAAAAGAATGCTTATCCATTCAGTATAGATCTACAAAGTCTTTTAAATATTCTGTACCCTCTATTAGTGGTAATTCTGGTATTCACGAAACACACTGTAGAGGAGGAAAAACCCTCTGGTCTCTTCTGTAATAATTGACAGCAACAAACCCCCCCCCATAATTTTATTAACATGTATACGTCATGTATGCATGGGAGAAGCCCAGGAAGAAATGAATAACTCCCCAAAATGGCTTAAAATTCAGTGTTAAATATCTTTTTTCTTTCAGGGTTAAATATCCTAATAGGAAAAGGGGATGTAGACCTCTTAGGGGGAAGGCAAATAACTTTTAGGAAAGACAAATTGGCCAGTAGCCAAATAGTTGGAAGGTATGATAGTTTGTGAAAAAGTTTTCTGGGTATGGTTTAGCTTGTTGTCTCCTCTTCTGTGAGTCTTTCTTCCCTGGTTGATGAAACTCCCTGGGAGATTTATGATAATTGAGTTCCTTTTAGGGGATCTGTCTTTAGACAGATAAGGTGGGTTGAGAGATCCTCTCTCTGCATTTGCTGTTTGTCAAGCGCCTACAGCTCAAAATAATCAATATGCCAAAGTGCCATATTTTGGAATGGCATATTCTGCTACCCTTCAATAGTTAACCAGGCTTGCTTTTTGTGATGAACCAAAAGCTTCTCATCCATGGCTGAGCCATAAGACCACGGCTGAGCCATTAGGGCTGGGGACCTAAATTAATCACTTCTCAGGTACCATCATTTTATCTAATTGATAGATGAGACAGTTTATTCTTATAGCACTTCCTAATTTAAGCTATGAAACACCTATACTATGATATACTTAATATTTTCCTTTAAATCGTTATATTTTTAGTTTTAACATAATTAATTAAAGAAGCTGGTATCACCATGGCAAATGGAAAGCCAGTATCATTCTCTATGTAGGTAAGGATAAATATAAATTCAATAAAATTCTTAACCTTAGGCCTGTCAGAGTGGTCTCTTCTTGGGAGGAAGTAGTTGCTTTAAAAGTTTCCTTCCTACGCTCATATGGCCTATAGAAAGAACAGTGGCTTTCACACCTTTTTTTTTTTTAATCATGACCCAATGTGTTACACACACACACACACACACACACACACACACACACAGAAAAATGAGCATTTTTATTAAAAGTGTTTAATAACACTGAGCACTGACCACTCAGATAAAACACTGCCTCCATGATCTAACCAGTATCCCTGAGGTCCCCTGCCAGGCATTACCCCTATAGTTGCTGGGTAGAGTGCTCCAGAGGGTGGAGAAACAATGTTGGGCATGGGAGGTGACTTGGACACTCTTTATTTGTCTGGGGGCAACAGCTTTTAGAGCCATATTAATATGTATTAGTTGAATATCAATTAATTACATTAACTGAAACAGCTTCAAGAAAAAAAACACTTAGTTCTTCCTACTCTCACCCCTTAAAAAAAAATTCTAGTAGCATTCCAGAATTTGAAAAAACAGTGTCCTATAGACTTTTTTCCCCCTTCCCTATCACCTTTGTGGAGCAGAAAGTTCATATTTCCAATTATACTGCAGAACAAGTCTAGAATCTAGGTAGGTATCCTGTGCATTGCTCTGCATTCCTAAATCAACTCTTAGTCTACATTTGGAAAAATGCTGCTGGAATTTTTAACAGGTCTCTTTCAGATATAAAATATCTCCTGGTCCTCACTTTCTAGGACCTGGCATTTCTCAACTGACCATTCAATCAATATCCCTTGAATGCTCATACGATCACAATGAAACCACCACCCTCCTCCACGCCCCCTGCCCCACTGCCCCCAGGGTAGCCCTCAGCTCTCTGAGGGCAAAGGCCAAGGCTTTAAGCCCCTACAATGCCGAGGATACATTTAGTAAGATTTCAATAAGTATGCTTACAGATGAATGTGTTAGAAGCAGCTCCAGAGGATACTTAAATATTACCGGAAAAGAAACCAAGGCCCAGACATAACAGGTGACTTGAATGAAAGAGACCAATTCCAAATGTCTCGCTTCTTGTTGAAATAATTGTTAAACTGCTTCACTTTGTCTTTGGGAAGCAGAAAGCAAAAGTTTGGAAAGGCCACAAACCAGAAAGAGATCAAAGTTTAACACGCACCTCTGCTTCAAAGTGTATTACCTGAAAATGTAGTCAATTAGGAAGTGGACATAGATGCAATGAGCATATTTTGTTGAGAACAAGTAGCTTCATTAGTATATCTAGGAGACCATGCATAGTTGCTATCATGATAAAACCGTGGTAGTGTACAAAATAACATTTAAAAATAAATGTCTTAAATACCAATAATAATTGTTTTCAAGAAGCAGAGAAAGTTTTGGAAATTTAATTGTAATGTAACTGGGACCTGGATATAGAACATTTATAGGGGAATGGGTAGAAGAGGTGACTATACATGTGTAGGCTTTTGAAAGTCATAAATAGTGTTATAACTAACATTGTCAAATAGTGAATAAAGATAGATCTTCAGGGGGCGTCTGGATGGCTCAATTGGTTAAGTGACTGCCTTCGGCTTGGATCATGATCCTAGAGTCCTGGGATGGAGTCCTGCATCAGGCTCCCTGCTCCGTGGGGAGTCTGCTTCTTCCTCTGACCCTCCCCCCCATGCTCTCTCTCTCTCTCAAATAAATAAATCTTAAAAAAAAAAGATCTTCAGACTGTGTTTTCTTTAGCAAGAGTTGATGGCATTGCTGTTCCTCATATGCACTTATAGCTATTCCATGGATTGCGCATATAGAATTTCAGATTTAAGGGTGCCTGGGTGGCTCAGTCGGTTAAGCAACTGCCTTCGGCTCAGGTCATGATCCTGGGGTCCTGGGATCGAGCCCCACGTCCGGCTCCCTGCTCAGCAGAGAGCCTGCTTCTCCCTCTCCCTCTGCCTGCCTCTCTGCGTACTTGTGCTCTCTATCTCTCTGTCAAATAAATAAATAAAATCTTAAAAAAAAATAAATAAAATTTCAGATTTAACTTGATTTTTAAATGTGTAACGTTTGTGATTTTAACCAAGTTACATTTATTGTTAATTTATATGAGAACATAATATCTATTGGTAGTTAATGGGTATAGTATAAACATGTATTCAATTTTTATATCAAGTTGTATGTGTAAAGGAGTATAACGAGGCTCATTGTTGCCACAAAATGAAAGATATTTGGTAAGTGTGGAAGTTAAGACATAGATAAATTAATTTTCTTAAGACTTTATATAAACTTAGTGATTAAACATCATGGAAACACAAATGCCCAGTATGTTTGCAATTATTAACTTTCGAAAGCATGCCAATTCCATATACTCAGTTTATATTTTTTCTTGTTATTTGTTTATTTACTTTAAGTAGGCTCCACACCCAATGTGAGGCTTGAACTCACAACCCCAAGATCAAGAGTCACATTCTGTACTGACTGAGCCAGCCAGGCGCCCCTTATATTTTTTTATTAATAAAAAAATCTTTCATTGGATTTTTGTTTAAAGAGAATAAGCGTTGCAAAAAAACTATGTCGATTTAAATTCTGGTCGGCCTATTACTAAAAGTGCAGCCTTGGACAAGTGACCAACCCCTCAGCGCCTCATTCCTTTGTCTATAAAATGGTGAAGATGATAATATTACCATCCTAAGAGATTAAAAGCTCTTAGGACAGTCTCTGCTACATCTTAAACTCTCATTAAATGTTAGCTATGATATTAATCATCATTATTAATATTATTCCTAAGAGATATTATTTGCAACAAGCCAAACACAGAGTAAAACCCTCTTTCCATTCACCTCCATTCCAAACACTAAGCAGTAATAACTAATTGGCAAATACTTTCTCACTTTTATCTGGCTTACATGAGTTTTATCTATTACACTTATATATTATACGTATATATAATGTGTGTTTTTAATGTAAAATTTCATGCATGAATGCAACATATAGATATATATGCAAACTTGCTCTTTTTTACCTTAATATATAATGATCATATCTCCAGTTCAAAATATAGAAATCAAAATCACTATTTTCATAGAATTTACTGCTCTATGGTATGAATATATTTTATTCAATAAAAATATTCCTACTGATAACTTCAAGTTGTTTACTATTTTCATCCCACCACAAGCAATTTGCAAGAAACTTACTTGTACTGGTACTTGCAAAGATTGTCTCTTCTGTTAGTATTTTTGTTTTAGTAGAAAGATTTCCAACAGTGGGAATGCTATCACTAGGTGTATGCATATTTAAAATACATAGAGTAAGATCACTGTACAGAAAGTTATTTCATTTCACAAATGCATCTGTTAAGTGTGAGTACTCGTTTCCCTATAATTTCTTCAGCACTAATTATTCCTGGCCTTGTAAATTACTACATCTCTAATGGCTGAAGAGTATACCTGACTGCTAGAGAGGTTGAGCCTCTTTGCGTTTGCTTAGTGGCCATGTGCATTTCCCACTGCAGCAAATATTCCATTCCTACCCTTGCCTCTTTAATTTCCTATGGTATTGTTTTTCTGTTATCAATTCCTAGGAACTGAATATATATGATAATATTAAGCCTTTGCTTATCATTTGTATTGCTAATATATGTCTTTGGTTCTTCGCCATATATTCTGTATAATATATTTTATACCCTATTTCAGAAAGGATAATACTAACCTACATGAATGCTTTTCCTAGTTCATTAAAATATTCTTTATACATGGGATAAGATACCTTTTGTACTATTTAGGTAGAGTTGTTTTCTCCACTAGAGTAAGAATGGATTATTATCTCCCCACCCACCCTCTACACCTCCATAACCCACCCCTCTCCTATCTGGTACACATAAGCCTAAATGTGCAGAATAATGCCTGGACAATCGTAAGTATTCAATATATATTTATTCAGTCAGTGAACTTTAAAGTTTCAGTACATGATCTGTAAAAATAAAATAAAGTAACCCTGCCACAGCAAAATGGCTGGAATTATTTTACATTAAATTTGGAAGATATTTGGAACGGTTTGAATTAAAACAGACTATCAAATTCAGCAGGAGTGGGGTTAGAGATATGTATACCTCTGGGAGCAACCTAAATATTATAAGCGTTTATTCTCCCTGGTAGCTGCAAGCATTGATTTTTAGTGATGGTTATGGATTCTCTCAACTATCCCAAGGACAGCTAGCAATACTAATATTCAGCTCTATTTCCTTATTTATTTTCATTGATAACATTTTTCTTTTCACAACGACCTGAGTCATATGTAATAAAATAGTGAAATATAAGTTAAAATAAAAATCAGGGCCAATGAAAAAGAGAAAGCAAATATGATCATTAATAGTGTCAACAAATATGTTTTATCTGAGCTTTAATTTTGACATTGAACTTCCTAGCAGCCAGAGCATATAGAGAAACATGATTAGGTGTACAATTCTCATTCAGAAAAGAGAAAAATGCCAGTTCCTCAGAGAAAGTAAAACCCTTCCTATCTCCAAAGATTGATAGCTGTTTTATAAACGCCACCTGCATGTTAGGGCTGTGAATTTGCCAATTTCAAGTATTTAAAATGTTTGGAAGGGGGTTGCCTGGCTGCTCAGTTGGTGGAGCATGCAACTCTGGATCTCGGGGTTGTGATTTTAAGCCCCATGATGACTGTAGAGATTACTTAAAAATAGAATATTGGGACACCTGCATGGCTCCACTGGTTAAGTGTTGAACTCTTGATCTCAGCTCAGGTCTTGATCTCAGGGTCTTGAGTTTAAGCCTTGTGTTGGGCTCCCCACTGGGCCCGAAGCCTACTTTAAAAACTAAGTAAATAAATAAATAAGTAAAATCTTAAAAAAAAAGAAAATGTTTGGAAGAATTAATTATATTGAATTTAAGAATATGGTTTGAAATATTTAATTAATGTAATTCCTATATGAGATTATTTAGACAAATTTTATGTGCTTGAAATTAATAGAACATTAATCAGAGATTAAATAAAAGTATTATTTTATTCAAATACTTCTAGATTCAAAAATTGACTAAGAAGATCTGAAAATTGGACTTGAAAGCTTGAGAAAAATTGTGACTTTAATAAAATGAATGTTAATCTAAAACCCAAGAATCTATAAATTTATTGTTCCAAACTGTCCAAAACGCTCCCTTGGACATTGAAAAAAACTCACACACTTTAAGATCACTAAATGAATCAACTCAAAACTAGATATCTAAGAATTTGTGTCAATGCCAGAGATTTTAATTTTAGATTTTAGTTTTAGTTCTTCCTTCTATAATATCAGGAGCAGTTATTTACTGAGGCTACTCTGTTTTGTGATAACACCAAATCCTTTGTCTAAGCATATTAGCCAAATAGGGCTCAGGGGAACAAATAGCCAGGTAACCTAAGAGTGAATGCAAAGTTTAAAGGTATGGTATAAGGAAGAGGTGAGGAATGTGAAACCCTGCATTTGTTCTAAATTGCTCAGGATTGGGGCGCCTGGGTGGCTCAGTCAGTGAAGCATCCAACTCTTGATTTCAGCTCAGGTCATGAACTCAGGTTTATGAGATCAAGCCCCTGGTCAGGCTCCTCACTCAGCGGGGAGTCTGCTTGAGCTACTCTCTCCCTCTCCCTCTGCCCCTCTCCCTGCTGCTTGCACATGTACTCTCTCAAATAAATAAATCTAAACAAAAAAATTGCTCAGGATAGTTCTCTAGTTTATCAAGCTGCTATTCTTCCTGACTATCCAGATTCTCATGGAGTTATGAAAATGCAGGTTTCTTGAGAACATTAGTAATGGAATTCATGCAGCTTGGCTAATAGCCATTCCAGAGTAAGGCAGGTCAGGTAGGATGAGCATTGTCTGATTTGGAACCTGGAGAGAAGTGCTGCCATCTTGGCTCTCAGGCTGGTTACTTAACCGCTCCAGGTTTCCTCATCTATATGTAAAGTCTTCATAATTATTCCTACTATACAGGTTATTAACGAGATTATACGAGGTAATTTCGATGGCAGTCACTTAATAATTAATTTAGATTTCTTTCCTTTCTGTTTCACAGTGTTTTTATTATCTTCCACAAAAATTAAATCTTCATTTTGCTATTCTTCTAGTTCTAAAATATGGTGAGCAATCTAAGTGAGTAAGAAGTGTTTTCCATGAGCAAATAGTAGCTTCTGGGGTCATCAGTGGCCCTTTCAGGTCTCAGCATCTGTATGTATTTAATTTTTTTAAAAAAGATTTATTTATTCTAGAGAGCAAAGGAGAGAGAGGGAGAGAGAGAGAGCAGTGGGGGCGGGGGCAGGGGAAAAGGGAGAGAGAGAATCTCAAGCAGACTCCCCGCTGAGCACAGAGCCCCATGCGGGGCTGGATCTCACAACCCTGAGATCATTACCTGAGCCAAAATCAAGAGTTGGACGCTTAACTGACAGAGCCACCCAGGTGCCCCTGTATTTAATTTTTTAAAGCAATCTGCTATAAAACTTATAGAGAGGAATTTAATTAAAATTTAATAGGGAAAAAAAATCTTCACTTGTGTCCAAAAGATCCTGACCTCTGAAGTTCTAACTTCTCTACCTAAAAGACACAGTGAGGAGTTTGTCTAACAAAAATAAAAAGCATGAGAGAGATAGGAAGAAATCTTTGGGAGATATAAAACAATGTGGAAGAAAACAGGGAAAAGGGCAACAAGAATACCAAAAGCTGAAACCCTGCAGGGAATACATTGTTTGGCTTCCCTCCAAAAGGGCATATCACCTGAGTGTGATGTGCTCACTCAGTGTAGGAGATACATGGGCTTGGGGCGCTTCTCTATCCCTACATCACCAGGACAGGACAGAAGGAATCCTAAAAAAATAAATGAATGTGCAAAAAGGTGAGAGAAATTCATGTAGAAAATAATATAAATGGTAAATGGAACTAAGAGGAAAAAAAATCGTAATTATCTTGTTCAATCTTCCTAGAAAGATTTTTTCTGAATGTGACAAGTGGCTTGAGAAAACCTAGATTAAGAGTGTGAGCTTAGAAGGGGGAATGCCCACCAAGAGGTATAGACATGGTCGTATTATACACAGGGACAGCTGTAGGTGTGCTGTCTTCCCAGAACACGTGTCTGGAATGTGTCAGGAAGCCTTCTTGCTAAGTCCTGCTAAATCCAACTCCTGAAAGATCATGTGATGTGAATAATATCACCATGAGAAAAGTAGGAAGCATCTTTTGAGAAGATGAAGCTTGGGGGGTTGGGCAGAGAAAGAAGAAGATGAAGCCTGGGGAAAGAAACAAAACAAGGGTACAACATGATTGGGCAAACTACAACAAAGAGTCAAATATAACAGCAAAGATAAATTTCCACAGTGGGTAAATGCAAACTCTTCAGGAAATAAGAGTATCAAGGAAGTTGCTTTGTTCTGTCAGTCAAGACAGACCTAGAATGCTCTTTAAGAAGGACATCAACAATTAGAAGAGAAGGTGGGCCAAGATGGCAAGAGATGAGAAACGGTTGTAAACATCGAGGATAGCTTGGGAGAGGGTACTAGAACAGCCTTTAGGTACTGTCAGACCTATTAAATGGAGAGGAATTAGATTTACTTTATGTAGTTTCAGAAGGCTGAACTGAGATCAATAAGTGGATACTGTCAGGAGGTAGATTTTGGCACGATATAAGAAGAACTTCCAAGGAATGAGAACTCTCTGAAACGAAACAAACTCCCTGCAGAGTGGTGAGCTCCTCTTAATTGGAGAAATTCAAGTACAGGCTGAACTACTACTCATTAGGAATGTTGTAAGAGAATTCTATATGGGGGCGCCTGGGTGGCTCAGTCGGTTAAGCAGCTGCCTTCGGCCCGGGTCATGATCCCAGGGTCCTGGGATCGAGTCCCACATTGGGCTCCTTGCTCAGCAGGGAGCCTGCTTCTCCCTCTCTCCCTCTGCTTGTACTCTCTCTGTCAAATAAATAAAAAAAAAAAAAAAAAAGAGAGATTTCTATATGATAGTAACAGAAGCAGATTCAGCTTTATGGGGCCCCAGTTTTTTAAGTTTAGGGAACCCTTTTTAAGAACAAAGAACAGGGCACCTACCTGGTTTAGCTTGTAGACCATGTGACTCTTGATAGCAGGGTGGTGAATTCAAGACTCACATTGGGCATGAGTCTTGAATTTTTTGGGGAAAAAAAAAGAATACAAAACTGTGAATAAAAATTAGAGAGCCTTGGAAGGTACTTTTATACGTCAGGAATCCTTGAAACTTAAGCTTCATTAGCTTTGTCATAAATTCACATCAAGTGAGTCCATTGATAACAAAAGCGTGACTTAAATTTTTTAAATGACAATTCTCCTTAATTTTGAAATAATTATTTGTTATCTATGGGACATCAAGGAGGTAGTAGAAAGAGAGAAGAAGTGAAATTAGACTTACCTGGGTTCCTAGCCTAATTCTGTTTTCACAGCTGGGTAACCTTGAGCAAATTACTTAAACTCTCTGAGCCTGAATTCATCTGTCAAATGGAAGTGATCATCTCTATTTTGAAATATTGTTTGGGAAAAATCAAATAAAGTTCTGTATATAAAGCATTGGTATACTGAAGTTGTGTATTTAATGACAGTTAAAATGGAGGACTAATAAGATTTGGGTAGTCATAATGAAAAGGTTTTTAACAATGACAGCTGGGAGTGTCATCTGTCATCCTGAAGATAATGATGTGACATTGTGCCATGGATCCCACTTTAAGGCTTGTGGACAGACTAGAAAAATCACTCACAGGACTGGTCGGTCATGATAAACATCTTTGTCCTCCTTACCCCCTCTTCACTCTTCCAAAATTTGGGATCAGAATGAAGGACTGGGACATTTCTTGTCACTCCACTCCCAAGAAGGAGGTTGGCCAAGTTCAAGTGTACACAGATGGGCCACACTATCTAGAGGGTAGTAACTTAACAGGAGTTCCTATGCATCACACAACTCTAGGTCACCATTCATCTAGAAGACTCTTCCTACTCAAAGAGAGGTCCTCAACCAGCAGCAATAGCATCACCTGGGAGCCTGCTAGAAATGAAGAATCTGGGGCCTACCCAAGATCACCAGGTCATCTGATGCACAGCAATTTTGAGAAGTGCTAATCTAGACTCCAATGCAACTGGCTTTCTCCCAGTGCTGTGAGGTTGAGGTCCTCTCCTTTGGGCTCTCGAATGCATTTCCTTTTATGAGGTCAGAGAGGTGAGAAGAAGCGAAGAGGGCTGCTCCCCTCAATTGCCAGGGGCAGGCCCGGTCCACCTGATTCTCATTGACCTTTTATTCTTTGGATTCTCCTCCTTTCCTTTAACCTAAGAGATCAAAATAGTTCAAATTTGAAATGGCAAATTATTCTTGACAGAAGGTCCAGCCATTTCTCTCTGGCTACCACATTTCTTTCTAAGAGGTGGGGTAGAAAAGATGGGACCAGGGGTTGGCTCCCACTTCAGAAAGTCTCTAAACCACTTCTCCCCTCTTCCTTCTCACCTTTCTCCCTTCCGCCATCACCCCCCACCTCTCCTACAAGCTGGGCAAAATAAGCCAGGGAACAAATTCTTTGGGAATGATTCCACCGGCCCTGGGAGGATCCAAGTGGCAGACCCAAGCAGCACTGGGACTCAATGTCTGTATCTTCATCTAATTGGCGTGTTCTGGGTCTACCTTTCCTAGCCTTGGCTGTGGTCTTAGAGAAAAGCGGAAAGAGGAGGAGTGACCAGTTAGGCCTGTATTACTTATAAACATCTGGCCTAGACAAAATGAGTCCTCCATCTGTCCCAGGGGTGCATCGGCATTTGGAAAGGCTTATCTAGTACCAAAAGACATGCCTTTGCTGGCACTGAGTGCATTATATTAATAGTAAATACTGGGGTATCTGGGTGGCTCATGGGGTTTAGTGCCCAACTCTTGATTTCGGCTCAGGTCATGGTCTCCCAGTCATGGTCACCGGGTCTGTGGGATTGAACCCCACTTGGGGCTCCAGGCTCCACTCTCAATGTGGAGTCTGCTTTAGGTTCTTTCTCCCTCTGCTCCTCGCCACTCATGCTCTCTCTCTCAAATAAATAAAATCTTTAAAAAATAGTTGATACTTATCTAGCACTCACTTATATATAAACACTTCACGTATATTTACCCACAGTAACCCTATAAGGTACACCCTATAGCTGTTTCCATTTTATGGATGTGGAATCAGAGGCACTCAGAGGTTAAGGAATTTGCAAGGTCACCCAGAAAATAAGTAGTAGAACTGGGATTCAAATCCAGGCCACAGAGCCAGAGACCTTGCTCTTAACCTGCCTCTGACACGCATCTCCCAGGAACCCCGGAGGGGAGGGCTGCCTGGTTTGGGTGTTCTTACTCCCCCAGCCAGTTACTGTCCTAATCGTATTACCATTCCCTACAGAGCTCTTTAGTCAAAGCACAGCAACAGATTTTTTTAAACCACAAAGATATGTATGACTGCAGTTGTTTGTTTAGTATTCCAACCAGATTTGCAAATGAGAAAAGGAAGCATATCGCGGGCACAGAAAGACTTCCCACAGCACTAGTAGTAAAAAAAAAAAAAAAAAAAAAAAAAAATGAAGGCCACATAAGATAATCAGGAGAATCCAATCAAAGTGAGACAAAGAGTTACTCTTTTCCTGAAGCAAATTTTCTAAGGGTAAGATTTTCAAGACAGAACCAATTAAATTTGTTTCCTGTTCTCAATCCCAGTTCCTTGCTTTAGATAAAGCAAGCTGCTATTTAAAAAGGACTTTCACAGATGTTTACTCCTTGATCTTTATGACATCCCAAAGAGGTTGAGTGTCTTGCTTAAAATAACACACGAACTAAGTGGCAGAGTTTAGACCACAGCCTGGTCTCCTGAGGTAGACACCAGAGCCTTTTAGCTTCACCCCACAATCCTTCCTTAGTGGTAAAAGTAGGGTGGAAAGAGGTATGAGAACCTCATACTTTAAATCTAGAAATTTCTAGTCACCCACAAAAAACAGTAAGTATTGAGGGCTTTATCATGCACCAGTGTCAACCTAAGAATGTCACATGGTATAATTCACTTAGTCATAAATAAGTCACAATAAATCAAAGAGAAACATATTATTATAATCTCCATTTTGCAGATGAAGAAACTGAGGTGTGGAAAAGTTAAATACCTTGCTCAGGCTCAGCCTCCTAGTAAGTGGCAGAGCTCATAATCAAACCAGGACACATGATTTTATTTATTTTTTATTTTTTAAAGATTTTATTTATTTATTTGACAGAGAGAGACACAGCGAGAGAGGGAACACAAGCAGGGGGAGTGGGAGAGGGGGAAGCAGGCCTCCCGCTGAGCAGGGAGCCTGATGCGGGACTCAATCCCAGGACCCTGGGATCATGACCTGAGCCGAAGGCAGACGCTTAACGACTGCGCCACCCAGGTGCCCCAGGACATATGATTTTAGAAACTCTTATCCACCAAGCTCTCTGGACTCTGCTGAAAAATTAAGACCGAATTGTTCAACAGAGATCCCCACAGCATCAGTCCCCAGAATCATCTGTGAATGGAAAAGGGAGAGTACATAACACATTTATGGTAAGAAAAAAATAATAATATTATAGTGTTGTTATGTTAAACAATCATTTGAAGGTAAACAGAACTATCATTTGGGTGTCAGCATGGAATATTAATGATTAATAAATCAATATGCATCAATTTATATGATCTGAATATCTTCTATGTGTCGGGTCTGTGTCAGATAATGTGGGGGCTGCAAAGACAACAAAACCTGCCCTGCCTTCAAGAAACCTACAAGGAAGAGACAGAAAGGCATTATCACACACACACCACACACCACACACCACACACACACACACACACAAAGTGCCACCCAGAAGGTATAGATAAGAGTTCAATGCAATCATTGAAGAGATGTCACAGGGCAGTAGGTGATTAAATGTTAAATGAATTCTACAGTCAATAAGCGCTATAGGAGTTCAAGGCAAGGAGCAATTCTCTAGGCTTGGGTTATAAAGGAAAACTGTCCTGGAGATTGGGTTTGAGTTAGGTGTTAAAGAATGCCAAAAATGTAAGTAGTTCTAGGGGAGGAGAAGGACATTCCAGATAGAGAGGGCAGTGTGAGCATAGGTGTGGAGGCAAGAAAATGCTGGAAGGGCACATTTGTGGTGAGGACAGGAAACACAAAGCCTGCCAGCACCCAACATGACTTCATTGCCAACCTCTCATCCCTCAGGGCTACTGCTGTGGAGAACTCTGGGTAGAGTGCCCTGGTACTAACCAATCCACCTGCTCCCTGTCTGCCAGGGAGCCCTTAGTAACACATCCGTCCACAGGTTGGGCAACTCCTTTCAACAAATCTTCCTTCCACGCCCCAGGGACTGCTGTTGTCCCTCACAAGGATTTCTTCAGAAGTACAAATCAATCCAGATGTACAATCCAAGGGCTGTTGGTTCTAAGTCTTTGGGAACTCTAAAGCCAGCAAATGTCACCACAGTTCCCATCCCTGTCACTGTCTTTGGAGACTTCCCAGAAGGCAAGTTCCTCCAATCATCCACGCTTGCTGTATTTGTGTCCCCATACAGCTCCAGGCTTCCTCTCAATGACCTGTGCCCACTGGCCCACCAACACTTCCCAGAGTTCCCACTGGAAAGCCATTGCATGGCAACAACCCCCCTACCCCTGACATGCTTGCATGCTTCCCTCTACACATTTTCCTGCAGTTTTCTCACATACAACCTTCTCAAAACCCCCTGCCACTGCCTTCATTCAAAAAAATATTAATTTAGGGGCGCCTGGGTGGCTTAGTCGTTAAGCGTCTGCCTTCGGCTCAGGTCATGATCCTGGGGTTCTAGGATCGAGCCCTGCATCCCTCTGCCACTCCCCCTGCTTGTGTTCCCTCTCTCGCTGTGTCTCTCTCTGTCAAATAAATAAATAAAATCTTTTAAAAAATAAAAAATATATTAATTTATACCTCCTACATCATAAAGCAGTGAACAGAACGACCCCAAATCCTGCCTTCAAGTAACTTCTATTCTTGGGGGAGTGTTGCTAGGGGGAAAAAAGAGTAAACGTATGTCACGTCAGATGGTGATGAGTGCTCTGTAGGAAAATGAAACAGAGGTGGAGAATAGGACCTTCCTGTAGGAGTGGGTACAGGAAAGCTGGAAGGCCTTGCTGAGCAAGTGACAGTTAAGCAGAGAGGGGATGAGCAGGCACCTGGGGAAGGCCTTTCCAGGCAAAACCATAAGCAAGTGCAAAGGCTCTGAGGTGGGGATAAGTTTTGTCATGTTTGGAGACAGCAAAGAAGCTGGTGGAGCTGGAGCAGGATGGGCAAGTAGAAAAGTGGTACTAGATAAAGTCAGAGAGGAAAGACAGATAGCCTAGTGAGGGCCAAGGTGGAGATACTGGAGTTACTCAGAGGGAGGTGGGAAGCCATGAGCAGAAGACCAATATGAGGGTGCCTGGGTGGCTCAGTCAGTTAAGCATCTGCCTTTGGCTCAGGTCATGATACCAGAGTCCTGGGATCGAGTCCCACATCGGGCTCCCTGCTCAGCAGGGAGTCTGCTTCTCCCTCCCTCTGCCTCTTCCTCTGCTCGTGCTTGCTTGGTCTCTCTCACTCACTCTCTCTCTCAAATGAATAAAAAAAAGTCTTAAAAAAAAAAAAAGACCTACATGCTCAAAAGTGCATCAAAAAAAATTTAACCCAACTCCTGTGTGAAGAATAGACCGAACCAGGGAGATAGTTCCTGAATCGCTCACTCTTCCATTCTTTTGTAGAAATTTTGCGTCTTTAGAGGTCATGTCATCCAGTTGTAGAAACCTCTTCACCAGACCATTACCTTCGTAATTCTTCTTCCTCTCCATCATTCCTGAGGACTTCAGGCTTTCTTTCTCAGTCTTCTCCCTAAGACTTTCCACCAACCAAGGGAATTTGGCGTACACTTGGATGCTCCATGCCACTCACTGGCTTCTCGGTTCATTGACTTCCTTGATCCCAATTACCTTCACATGGTTTTCCCAATTAGCCACTCAGTCCCACTGCCAGGTCAAGATCTTAGCATCACCTGGGTTTGATCTGCTCCTGAAGGCATAAAACAGCACATTCCACTCTCAAATGCCAATCTCTTATCTTTGCAATTTTCTTACTTATTTACTCTTAGGTTAGCTGTTCCCCAACTTCATGGAAAACACCAATTTGTTTGCCGTTCACTCAATCATTCCTACTCAGTCCTTCTGCAGTCGTTACAGCAACTTCAAACATGCTTCACACTCTGCAAACCATCTACCTGATTTGTCCCCTCACTGACTTTGCAAATGAAATCCATCAAATTCCTGCCATCCTATTCACCACATCCATCTTTGGTCTTTCTTCGAATCCCACAGAATGGGTCTGAAGACTTCACCTTCCCAGCCTCTCTCACAGTAGACGTCTTGCCCCAGAGCTCCTCCCCCCACCCCCTCCTGACTGGCTTCTTTCCTTCAGCACTGGAACTTGCTCACATCTCTCTTATCTTAGAAACACACACACACATAATGACCTCAAACACTCCCTCTCTTTGCCCAATCTTACTGAAGGGGCCCATGGGCAGGCCAAACTCATGGCTGGGATATTCTTCCCTCCACTACACTGCTCTTGCTGTTGGTTTCAGAAACTTCCAGCCTCAGAAAAGCCATTTCGAACACCCTTTACCCCCTACCCTAAATTACTGGGTAAGATGCTCTATGTGCTGGCATAGTGTCTTGTCCTTGTTCTTTATTGACATTTGTCACATTGTATGGAAATTTCTTATTTACTCGCGAGCTTCCCTTTCTAGACCACGAGCTAGCTGAAGTCAAGGTCTGTATCTGTATCACAATTTCTCATATATTGAATACGTGCTCTTTTGAATTAAATTTACAGAGAAAATTGAATTATGAGTAACAGCATATAGAATTTGGGTTTTCATCTCTGCACATTAAATAATAATTGAGAGTTGTCCACCAAAGTTGTGACATGACCAAAGGGATAATTTATTGAATCTATTTCATTTCCCTGTTCTTTTTGTGTCTATAAACCTCCCCATTTTGTTGGGCCCTATGAAACCACTACTCTGTTGTGTGCAAAACTGAGCTGACTCTCAAAGTCTTTCCCAATTTTCAAGATAGGGAGTAGAGGCTGATAAGCTGGATGGAGAAGGAACAATGTGGGGCATTTGAGTTGGGACATGTACGGGACAATCAGGTGGAAATGTCTAGTGGGCAGGTGAATAACAGGGGCTATGCTCAGGGAAGGTCTGAGCTGGGGACATATACTTTGGACCCAGCAATATATGCATAGCAGTTGAAACATGAGAGAGTCTGTGCTCACCAAGAGAGAGCATGCAGAGCAAGAAGACTAGAGAGCAGCCCCTGTGTCCAAAGGACACAGATACTTGAAGGATGGCAAGAGAAAGGAGACCATGGTCAGAGAAGAAAGAAAGAACCCCAGGAAGGACATATGCTAACCAAGGTCTGCACCCTGACCTTTGTCCCCTTTGTGCAAAATCTTCTAGTCTGTTCTCTTGTCCTATCCTCCAGTCTCTGGGCTGAAGAATTCTGACTTTGTATGCTTGATATTCCTATATAGGCATATAATCTAGTTTTAACTGGTTTCTCACCAATGGACAGAAATAGTTTATCTTTGGCCAATTCCTACTACACTTACCCCAACAGCTATCTTAAACCTTCACTCTCCCAAGGACACTAATCATTTTCTACTCTCACTCTTTTTTTCAGTAACAGCTCTTTTGAGATATAACCACTCGAGGCACTCATTAAAATGTATAATTCAATTTTTTCAAAAGTATATTCACAGAGTTGTGCAACTATTACCAGAATCACAGAACATTTTCTCATGCCAAAAGGAAATCCCATACTCTTTTGCCATCACCATACAAACCCTACCCTCCACCCCTCTAGCCCTAAGCAACCATCAGTCTATTTTCTGTCTCTATAGACTTGCCTGTTCTGGACATTTTATGTAAATGGAACCATGTGGCCTTTTGTAAGTGGATGCTCTCAAGGTTCATCCATGTTGTAGCATAAATCAAAACATGATTCCTTTTTATGAACACATACACCTGAATAAGATTCCACTGTGTGAATATACTACATTTTCTTTATCCATTCATCAGTCGATAGACATTTGGGTGTTTCTACCTTTTGGCTATTGTGAATAATGCTGCTATAAACATTTATGTACAAATTTTTGTGTGGACATATGTTTTATTTCTCTTGGGTATGTACTTAAGAGTGGAATTGCTAGGTTATATGGTAACTCTGTGTTTAATCATTTGAGCAACTGTCAGACTATTTTCCAGAGTGAAATCCCAGTCTTAAACTCCCACCATCAGTATGGTGTTATGAAGGTCCCAGTTTCTCTACATCTTTGCCAACCTTTTTTTTCTCTTTTTTTAAGCCATTCTAGTACCTGTAAAGTAGTATCTCATTATGGGTCTGATATCTCTTATCATTAATGATCTTAAACAAATATTCATGCTTATTGGCCATTTGTATATCTTCCTTGGAGAAATGTTTATTCAGATCCTTTGGCTCATTTTTAATTGGATTATTTTTTTATTATTGAGTTGTATATTAGTCTGCTTGGATTAGAGCATCCACTTACAAAAGGCCACATGATTCCATTTACATAAAATGTCATAACAAAATACCACAAACTGTGTGGCTTAAACGACATAAACGTATTTTCTCACAGTTCTGGAGCCTAAAAAATACAAGATCAAGTGCTGGCAGGTTTTGGGTTCTGGTAAGAGCTCCCTTCCAACCCTGCAAATGAATACTTTCTATTCACATGGCCTTTTCTCTGAGGAAAAAGAGAAAGAGGGAGTTGTCTGCTGTCTCTTCTTATAAGGATGCTAATCCTATTGGTTCAGGGCCCTACCCTTATGATCTCATTTAACCTTACTTACATTCTTAAATGTCCCATATCCAAATATAGCCACACCAGGCATCAGGCCTTCAACATAGGAATTTTGCAGGGTCAGAACATTCAACTTATAAAAGTTGTAACCGTTCTTTATATATTCTAGATACAAGCCCCTTATCAGATAAGATTTTTTTTTTTTTAAGGTAGGCGCCATGCCCATTGCAGACCCCAATGTGGGGCTTGAACTCATGACCCTGAGATCAAGACCTGAGCCGAGACTAAGAGTCAGATGCCTAACTGACTGAGCCACCCAAGTGCCCCTATCAGATACCATTTTTAATATTGGGTTGTTTTTTCACTTTCTTGATGTTCTTTGAAGCTCAAAAGTTTTTAATTTTTATGAAGTCCAGTTTATTTTATTTTTTTGGTTGCTTGTACTTTTGGTGTCATATTTAAGAAATCATTACCTAATCCAAGGTCATAAAGATTACTTTTCTGTTTTTTTATGTGTTGTTCTACTGTCATAGTTTGGTAGTTAGGAGCACCTACCTCAAAGTAATGACAGACTGGATTTGAGCTGTGCCTCCTCCTTTATCAGCTGTTTAACCTAAGGCAAAGCGTACTGAATTTAAGCCTTGTTTCCTCTTCTCTTAAGTGGAGTGAGTGAATACAAGCAACGTTCTTCCTAGGAAAGTTTTCAGGCTCCATTGAGTTCATATTTGTTAAAGCTCCTAACACAGTGTCTGGTGCATGTAAGTGCTCTATCTGTGTCAGCTGTTAATGACCACCAACTGTAGCTTCTCAATATTTGCTCACCTGCAACTTAAATGTCTGTTTTCCCTTCACTTTCAAATCAGAACAAGGGTGTAATTGACTTTCAAGTTATTTATTGCTAATACTATATAATCACAATTGTATTGTTTAATGTGCATTCTTTATCTAAAACTATGATTAATACTTTCCAAGATCTAACTTTTGGGTGCATTCCTATATTTTTGTTATGCAAGATGTCACATTATATTGATCATTTTGGCATTACCATACAAGCTGTGTTTTTCATGAAATGTAATTATGGCAATTTTACATTGCATTATGTAAATCAGAATGTAATATAGCTATTAATTTGGATAATAACAACAGCGTATTTATACAGAATGAAAAAGAAAAAAACCCACCAAAACATTTTGTTTCCACATAATTATACAGTACATTTATTTATGGAATAAATGACCAGCTAACAGTATAATCTACACTGAAGCCATGATAATTCTTCATGAACTTGGTTGGGAGTTATTTGGAATAACAACTCCATTTTCTTTTGACAGATCAATAATGTGAACCATAATAAAGTGTGTTTTAAAGAGTCTGGCTAGTAATAAACAAAGGAGGCGTCTGGGTGGCTCAGTCAGTTAAGCGTATAACTCTTGCTTTCGTCTCAGGTCATGATCTCAGGATCCTGGGATCCAGCCCCATATCGGGCTCTTCACTCAGTGTGGAGTCGGCTTGTACCTCTCCTCGCCCCTCCCCCGTCCCTGCACGCCTGGACTCGCTCTCGCTCTCTCTCTGGAATTAAAAAAAAAAAAAATCTTAAAAAAAAAAGTCTGGCTAATAAAGTTCATTTCCAGTGTGGTCTGGATCAGTGGTTCTCAGACTTAAGTTGCATTAGAATCAGCTGGAAGGGGGGCACCTGGGTGGCTCAGTTGGTTAAGCGTCCAACTCTTGATTTCAGTTCAGGTCAGGATCTCAGGGTCCTGGGATAGAGCCCTGAGTCAGACTCCCCACTCAGCGGGGAGTCTGCTTCAGGATTCTCTCCCTCTTCCTTTGCCCTTCCCCTGCTTGTGGTCTCTCTCTCTCTCTAAAATGAATAAATAAACCTTTTTTAAAAAATTTAAAAAAGAATCACCTGGAAGGTTTGTCAAAACAGATGCTGGGCCCCCTCCCCAGGGTTTTTGCTTCAATAATCCTGGGTAAGGGCCTGAGAATCTGCATTTCTAACAAGTCCCCCAGGTGTTGCTGATCCTTATTAGAGCCCAGACTTTGGAAACCACAACCCTAGCACGTAGTTAACACACACTGGGAATATCTGGTCTACTACATTTCTAATTTGGCCAGCATCCACGGAATTCCATGGGTCTTCTTGACACCATCCAGTCTGCTAGAGCTCCCTAGAGGATCCATGGAACTCCAGACATCTCATAAATTCTTTGAACTTACTAAAAAAATTTGAGGAATAGCACGTTTTAAATTTCTAGGAAACCATCAGGCCCTTGGAGACTCTGTTGACTCCTGAGTCCAGACCATAGAGTTAGTCTTCAGCCTCACTAATAATGTGCTTGTTCCACTTGATTTTGTTCTGACTTGTTCTCCACTGCAGAGGAGATCCCACAACTGGCTTTTACCCTCCTACCCCTGCCCAATTATTCCCTTGTAATATTACAGGTCTATTATATACATTCCTAAATTTACAGCCATTTCAGTGGGTTTTATGACGATTATAATTTGCTTCCTGATCCCTCCCACATTACATTTTTTTGGCTAACAAGTTTTTATTCCTTTCCTCTTCTTCACTAGTTGTTCTGTTTTTTTCTGCCAACAGAGGTTGGTGTGTAACTAATACTTGGGCAATTGCCTTGGTAATGTTTGGAGTTGGAGTACAACCACCCCAAGCAAAAATTAGCAGGGCAAGTTTATCTTTCATATAGACTCCCAATGTGGAAAGGTATAACTCTGGGGCCCTCATTAACCATTATCTGTGTACCATGGAGATTGCCAATATACAAAGAAAAGCAGACCCAAGAAAACTTGATGATATTGTTTGAACCTTGATTAAGTCATGCCTGGCAACAGAAATCATTTCTGGGAACAGAAGTACCCTTGTCATTATGGATTATTTGAGCCAATATATTTCATTGCTAAAAAGTCCTGATTATATAGATCCTGAAATTAATTACCATAGAGGGGAAAAACACTCCTGTGTTTCTCCTCTAGTCTCAATACTACACTCTATTCACAGAACACTTCACCTCTGACCCGTCTAGTCACCAAATGTGTGGGAATATTTCCGCATACCAAGCAATTCTCTAATTCTCCAAATACCAGCTCCGTGTCCTACAATTTAACTCAATTCTGACACTGTCTACACTATGCTACCTCGAGTTAGCATCAGATACCACACAGTATGAGTTTAGTCCCACAAGACTGCTCCTTACTTCCCTTCAGATGCCAAACACAAGTCCTGATTATCATCTGGGCTTCTGACCTATCAACTGCCTATGAACATGACCCCCTCCTCAGGTTCATTTATTTCCTAGAATGGCTCAGAGAACTCAGTGGAACACATAACTTACTATTAATGATTTACTACGGATTAAAAAAAAAAGAAAGAAAGAAAAGAAAAAGAAAGAACAGGCCCCCAGTGGCATCACTTGCTCCCCAGACAGCAAGCCAAGACTGAATTGAATGAATGTGACCTTTAACCAGTCAATGTGGAATTTCCTGATCAGCACCAGTGAGGTCATCTGCTCTTCCCCCAAAGGAAGGTGAACTTGCCTGAAATGATCCTTTCTTTTCTTTTACTAAAAACTTTCTTGTCCCGCCCTGTTTCTGCCCCCATTTTGTACAGTTCCCAGGAGCAACTTTCCACTTGCTACATGGGAGGATGCATGATTTATGAATAATTGAATAAAGTCAATTAGATCATCAAATTTACTCAGCTGAATTTTTGTTTTTTAACATAAAGGGTATTTCAAAAGATATGAATAAACATCCCAATGGAAGAGATGTGTAGGGCACAGTATGGGAGAAGGGCATGAAAAATATTCTTTGCTTGACCAAATTTTAGGCTCTCCTGAACCTACTCTCCCACAAGGCTCATCCCTTGGGCAGTACTTCCTTGTAGAATCCAGTTTCAGCAAGAATCCTTTTAAATCATTTTAGAGAAAATTCCCCACTCTTGATATCCGATCAAACTCTAAACCCCCACTATTCTGAATCCCCCATAACCTCCCCTCCCCTCTCAACACACACACACATGTTATCTGATCACTCTGGCCTGCCTTCAGCAAGAATCCCATTAGATCAGTTCAGCCAGAATCCCCCAGAATTAATGTTGGCTCTTAGTAATTTCCATCCACCAATGCTTCTCCCCTCAACTAATTTCTTGGGTATAATTCTCCACTTGTTCTGGTTGTATTTGGAATAGAGCCCAGTTCTATTCTGAGGAATGTCTCTTTCTCTATTGCAATCTTTTTTTTTTTTTTTAAATGACATCTATCTCTACCACTTTATTTATTTATTCTAAGATTTTATTTATTTTCTACCACTTTAACTTCTGTTCTCAGCTTAGGACATAGAACTCTCATGGCCTCTCCAGACATGATACCCTCTTAGCACCTCTCCGGTATCAACAACCCAGAAACTCCCTGAATCCCATCCTTTTGCATTCTTATGGAGGCTTCATTACATAGGCACGACTGATTAAATCTTGAGGATTAATTCATTGATGATTAATTCAAATTCCAGTCACTTCCTCCTACCCAGAGGTTAGAGGGTGGGACTGAAAGTTCCACTCCTATAATCACGGTATTGGTTCCCCTGGCAACCGGATCTCGTCCTTAGGGAATTTCCAAAAATCATCTCATTAACATAAACTCAGGTGTAGTTGAAAGGGTCTTGTTATGAATAACATAAGACACTTTCACCTTTATTACTTGAGCTATTTGGAGAAGAAAGACCAAAACAGAAGATGCTCCCATTACTCTTATCACTGAAGAAATCCTAAATGTTTTAGGAGGTTGGTGCCAGGAATGAGGAATGTAGATCAAATATATATTTCTTATTATAAATCACAATATCACAACTACTAATGAAAGATCATTTTTCATGAGAAAAGGTTGAATTATGCACATATAATACAACCAGTTTACATTCATAGTCTTCAAATGAAATACTGACCACCATATTTTGAGCCTTACTTAGTTACTACTATTACTAAAAACTTTTAAAGAAATCTAAGTTGTGAGGTACCTGGGTGACTCAGTTGGTTAAGCATCTGCCTTTGGCTCAGATAATGATCCTGGAGTCCGGGGATTGAGCCCCGCATCCAGTTCCCTGCTCGGTGGGGAGCCTGCTTCTCTCTCTGTCCCTCACCCTACTCTCATGGTTGCTCTCTCTCTCTCAAATAAATAAAAAATCTTAAAAGAAAAAGAAAAAGAAATCTAAGTTGTTTGACCATGGTGGCAAGAGTCATAAAGAAGGAGCAAAAGAGGGGTGCCTGGGTGGCTCAGTTGGTTAAGTGACTGCCTTCGGCTCAGGTCACGATCCCGGAGCCCCAGGATCGAGTGCCACATCGGGCTCTCTGCTCGGCGGGGAGTCTGCTTCTTCCTCTGACCTTCCCCCCTCTCATGCTCTCTCTCTCTCTAATAAATAAATACAAATCTTTTAAAAAAAAGAAGGAGCAAAAGATGTCAAGAGGGTCACTAATTTATTGTTAGAATTGTTAGGATAAATATTAATATGATTTCCCTAATTTGCCATTGAAAATTAATAATCCCAAATGGTGTTTGTAATATGGAATTTCTCATAATTTGAAAAAATTGTTTATCTCTATGAAGCTCTCAAATTTACATACCGTTGTTTAACTGACATAAGTTCATAGTACTCATAGAAGTGTCATTGGAATATTTATCTTCCTAATAGCTAGATGCTCAACCTTATATTGAAGAAATCAGAGTTAAGCTACTTCAAACACTTGGAACAACCAAATGGCAGCTACGGATGGTTCATTGAAGACTGATGATGACATCTACCATTGAAGACTGATGATGACATCTACCTTTGAATTTGGCTTTTCAAGTGCTTTCATGAATTACCAATTTTATATTTTACTCACATAATGAAAAAAATCAATGCAACTGTTTATAGAGAATTTAGGCCTTAAGCTGTTTTGTTGTATGAGTGAATACTTTCCATTTTGATTTACAGGTCCTCTCATGATACCCAGTCCTGATCTGAATTTAGTCTCACAGCCAGCTGCAGACAGAGCTGAGTACTTCTCATCCTCCCCATGTGAGGCTGTCATAACTCTACCATGTGCCATCCATCCAGCAGTCCTCATCAGTCTATAGAAAAACTTTCCTTTGTTTCCTGCCTCCATGGAGCTTCTGCTCTTCAGTTACCTTGATCTAGCATAGGGTATGAAGTAGGGGTTGTGGATAGCATGCTTCATAATTCCCAGACTGCTGTAAATCATCAGTGATGGGCTTATATTTACTTGCTGGAGGAAGAACTGGTTAACCCAATTGAGGAAAGGTTATTTGAACCTTAAAAATTCAATCATATGCCTGCGTTAAAGTAATTAAACAAGGAGGCCATTAGACTGAGATGGTCAAACCAAAACTTAAGCCAGCAAATGCCTCAAGGTTAAGAAATAAAAAACTAAGGACAACCAATCACAAACAGCCAACTAAGCTTTTCTAAATAAGGCAAATGCTTAAACTATAGCCAATTAAAGTTTCCTTGTTTTGTTTCTGCCTTTTCTTTTCTTTTTTTAAGATTTTATTTATTTATTTGACAGAGACACAAGTGGGAGAGGGAGAAGCAGGCTTCCCATGGAGCAGGGAGCCCGATGCGGGCTCTATCCCAGGACCCCGGGATCATGACCTGAGCCAAAGGCAGACACTTAATGACTGAGCCACCCAGGCACCCCTATTTCTGTCTTTTCCTTATAAAATTCTTTCCTCTGGCTCTGGCTGGTAGAGTACTCTTAACCACTTCCGGTTTGGCCCTGCCCAATTCAAATTAGTTTTTGCTCAGCTAAACTCTTAGATATTTAATACACCTCAATTTATCTTTCAACACATGTTATCAGGCCTTTTTTTTTTTCAATTATGAGTTTTTGTTTCTTAAGAACACAAAATGTAAGAACAGGAAACAGAAGATAAGAAAAAAAGATCAAAATGTCAACTGTTAAGATTTAGACAGGAGGTGAAAAAAATAAGGAAAAATGTCCATATAGTTGTCTTCTTTGATTATAAGACACTTAATAGTAAATGTGCATGTCTCTCTCCATTCACAAAATGAATCAAAAGCTAATTTTCTCTGGTGCATGATAATATGCCTCAACAGATAGCCACCTCTGGTTTTAAAGCCAAGGAGAATTTGTGATTTCAAGAATTGTACACGGAGCCTCCAGAAAGGAAAACTAAAAACAATAGTGCTTAGAGCTTGAAATAACGGAGCATTTATCCCTTCCTCCAATCCCACCCAATGCTTCTCACTTGCAAAGGCATTGTGCTGAGTGAAAGGCTCAGCTTCAACAACTATGGAGCAAGGCTTTCCTATTTCCCTTCTTGACAGGGCAGAAAGTTAACCTAAAACCAAACCAAAACAAAAAACCAACACCTTAAACTTCTCAATCATTAATAAGAATTTATACCAGGAAGGGCAAAACTTTTTGCCCTAATATCTGTGATTATGTCCTGGTCCAGTTCATTGGGGGGGTAGCAGAATATTTTGAAATAAGCTTCATTGAACTCCCTAGGACAAAGAGGAGAAGGGAATTTTGGAGTATAAAATTTTTACTATAGAAACACTTTACCAGCAATAGATGGAAGTAAGGCACATCTTTGCTGTAGTAGAGATATGGATTACATGCCTAGATTATAGGAGAAAGACTTAAAAGAGTTACGACTCCAAAATAAAGCAGGGGGAACTCTCTTTTTAATTTACATTTTAAATTATTTTTGCAAAGGAACAAGGATGGCATG
Organism: Eumetopias jubatus; assembly: GCF_037043125.1. Lineage (NCBI taxonomy): Eukaryota > Metazoa > Chordata > Mammalia > Carnivora > Otariidae > Eumetopias > Eumetopias jubatus. The sequence continues at coordinate 55,055,283 of NW_028274820.1, read as the reverse complement.
AAAATTTTCATGATGGATTCTTTGTCAGGGTCAAAAGAGCAGATAAAATACTTAAACTCTTGACGAGGAACCACCTCATAAGCATTGTATGATTCCTGGCGAGAGACACTCCCTATAGCAGGTCAGCAAATGGCTTGAGCTGCCTAAAATAGCTTATATACTGGACTGAGAATTACTTAAGATAAATGGAATCTTCTATAAGAAAATTTAAGATTTTCGACCTATACTTGACCAGAATGATGGTACACAAGAGTAGCTAAAGTGGTGTTTTGTTTTCATTCTTGTTATTGTTGTGGTTTTGAAGAACCAGAAAGACTTTATGGAAGTTTTCAAGTAAACTAAAGGTAAGGGCTGTACTTTCTAGGTGGAATCATCACTGGAGAGACACAGGTATGGCCCCTCAACCGAATTCCTTCATCAAATTTTTCAATAGAGTCTACTAAGTGGATTCTTTTTCTCTCACAAATACATATTTAAATGAACAACTTAAATAAAGGGAATCAGTTCATTATATGTAATATTACCTTACAGAGGCTTATCACAAATGCATTCATTTCTTAAACTGAAAGCCTCTGTAATGTTTTATAACTATAACATTGACTGTATTTAATTATTTTAAGTAGCCCTGCAAAATATTTTAGAATTTAATACCATTTGGTGTTTTATAATATATTTACTTCCTGGTGATTTCCTTTTTGTATTTACTAAGGCTGGGCTGCTAACTATAATTTTGGCTTATAATAATAATTATTATTATAATAATTTTTAAAATCCATAATATGTGTCTAGATGGTTACTGTTTCCTTTTTGATAATGTCTACAATGTTCCAATATGCCCTAGTTCTAATTCTTGAATTTTGGTCACAAAACAAGAATAATTAGTAGGATCATCAGTCAGAAAAAGAAAATGTAATAATTTCACTTATTTAAGTTTTTCTATTTATTTTTAAAAGATTTATTTATTTTTTTTTAGCGAGATTGAGAGAGAGAGAGAGAGAGCACGCGGAGGCACAGATGGAGAGGAGGTAGGAGAGAAGCAGACTCCCTGCTGAGTGCAGAGTCCAAAGCAGGGCTCAATCTCAGGACCCATGAGATCCTAAGCCGAAATCAAGACTCAGACGCTTAACTGACTGAGCCACCCAAGCGCCCCTAAGTTTCTGACTATTTAATAAATACATTGCTAATTTAGAGCTTTTATAATTGTATATCATCAATAACACCATCATCTAACCTGAATATTTTGATTCTTTATGTCAGGTTGATGATTTGCTTAATTCAGCTGGATTTATCCAAGCTAATTTGTATATTATTTAACACGTGGATGAGTAAAAGGTCAAAGAAAGAAAGCAATCCACTCACTCATAGAAACAGTAAAATCATAAAATCATTAAGATAAGTAAAGTAGGTCCAAAGCAAGTAACAACTGAGGTGGCCAAGGCGTAATTAGGTGCAAGGGAACATAGCCTAAGGGAAACTATTTAAATTCAGCTAAACTTGACTTCATTTTGGGGACAGCCAATTGCAAATGAAATTGTGATGTGTTACAGACCATCCATACCTGTGTATCAAGATGAACAAACTTCCCTACTTTGTATTTCAGGAAGTATATATCCTATAGGGATCCTGATTGGCATAATAAAAGGTATTCAGAAGTTTTTTTAAGTGAAGAATAACTTTATCCCACTGAAATTTTAGTCTCACTAATGAAGAGCATAAAATGTTAACTAACAGTTCTGTGAAATTCCTACGGGGAACTACTGTGATCCATGCTGACAGATTACTGATGAATTACCTCGTTCGGGCAAAAAGCTTAGAGAACTTAGGGCATTGATCTTTAGACATTTTTGTTCATATACTAAATATCCTAAAATAAATTTTAAAAACCACATGTCCCCTCATTTTAAAATTAATATCTAAAAATTTCCATGAGAAGTTTAAAAAGTTAAAAGAATGTAACTTTAACTATGGCATTTTAAAATCAAACTTTTACAGCATATTTAAAAGTTTAAAAGAATGATCCCAGTGTCCTGGGATCAAGCCCCGCATCGAGCTCCCTGTTCAGCAGGAAGCCTTCTCCCTTTGCCTGCCACTCCTCATGCTTGTGTTCTCTCTTTCTCTCTCTGACAAATAAATTAATAAAATCTTAAAAAAAAAATCTTTAAAAAAAAGTTTAAAAGACAACTAAAATACTATATAGATTTAATACCATCATTATCCACTTAAAATACATGAAGAAGATTTTCTTCAGTAGTTAGAAATTTTACACTGTTCCTTATTAAACTTAAACTCATATTTCCATTCTGCTTCCACCATCAGTTTTTTTCTGGGGATGAATTATTGAAATAACTTGGCATTCAAAACAATTGTTCAAAACAATCCAATTATATACATTTCTAGAAATTATTTTAATTAAAATTGGTAAATATGGCTGTCTATTTCCATTCAGACTTTCCTCCTCTCACACTTCCCATTGTATTGGATATTTTGGAGTGGTTGTGGGCATTTTTGGGGAACCAGCTAAAAGGAGGTTGAGTTGGACACAAGTTTGGTGTGTATTTAATGGGTTATTTATGAGGTTGACAATTCCTTCCCTACAGGTAAGTAATAATTAGCCATCTCAGAGTATGAGGAACATCTATACAACTAAGACAACTCACCTTTCTTGACACAAAGGTGCAGGGCTGGAGGTAGAATGATGATATGAACATATCCTGTAACAGCACTAACACCAGAAGCGTGTAGATGGTAGAAAAGAAACAAAGCTTGAAATTAATGGAGACAAAAGCTAGGCTATGGAAAAGGATTTGGTTTTCAAAAGCACTGGTCAAAATAGAAGTTCCCACTTAACAGAAATGTAATTAAAAACACAGGAGATGCCTCAGAAAATTAAAAATAGAGCTACCCTATGACCCAGCAATTTCACTACTGGGTATTTACCCCAAAGACACAGATGTAGTGAAAGGAAGGGCCATATGCACCCCAATGTTCATAGCGGCAGTGTCCACAGTAGCCAAACTGTGGAAAGAGCCAAGATGCCCTTCGACAGACGAATGGATAAAGAAGATGTGGTCCATATATACAATGGGATATTACTCAGCCATCAGAAAGGATGAACACCCAACTTTTACATCAACATGGATGGGACTGGAGGAGATTATGCCAAGTGAAATAAGTCAAGCAGAGAAAGTCAATTATCATATGGTTTCACTTATTTGTGGAACATAAGGAATAGCCTGGAGGACATTAGGAGAAGGAAGGGAAAAATGAAGGGGGGGAATCGGAGGGAGAGATGAACCATGAGAGACTATGGACTCTGAGAAACAAACTGAGGGTTCTAGAGGGGAGGGGGTGGAGGGATGGGTGAGCTCGGTGATGGGTATTAAGGAGGGCATGTTCTGCATGGAGCACTGGGTGTTATATGAAAACAATGAATCGTGAATCACCAAATCAAAAACTAATGATGTATTAATATGGTGACTAACATAACATAATGAAATAAAATTAAAAAAAAACACAGCGGATATAATTACAGTTTTTTCCCTCTTTCTGATCAAAATCACATAAACTAGAATTTTTTTGTCAGTCATGTATCTGTAGCAATATTACAAACAGCATTTGTGCCTGTGAGTAAAGTCACATGTTTTATGCACCTAACTGTCAATAGTAATTTTTAAAATTGATCAGTCGTGTTGGGGAAATCCTGAATCATATTCTTGTTCTTTCCATAATAATAGCATATTGAAATTATCATTATACAAAGAGGCTATCAAACAGTATTTAGGCAAGAAAAATGAAAAAAATGTTAGAGATGTGTCAGCACTGATATGGTCTGAATGTTTGTGTTCCCTTAAATTCATATGTTGAAATCATAATGTCCAATGTGATGGTATTGAGAGGTAGGGCCTTCAGAAGGTGAAGGTGTAGCCCTCATGAATGAATTAGTGTTCTTCTAAAGGAAACCCCACAGAGCTCCCCAACCCCTTCTACAACGTGAGGACACAGCCAAAAGGTACTGGCTACGAACCAGGAGGAGGACTCACACCAGAACGTGAGCACACTGGCATCTTGATCTTGAACTTCTCAGTCTCTAGAACCATGAGAAATAAATTGCTGTTGCTTATAAGCTACCCAGCCTGTGTTATTTTGTTATAGGGCAATCTGAATGGACTAAGACCAGCATTTAATTAAAATATAATATTTCTAGATTTAGAAATATTTGTGTTATTTCTTAGCATTATAAAACATTTGTAATGTTTTCTAATTTTCCATTCTAAATAAATATTTGCATTCAAACTTAAATTTCTATGCCTTTTCTTAAAGAACACTTCCCCTCTCCCCAAATTATTTAAACCTCAAGCCTAATAAAAGCTGCCTCTACTTTGATTTATGGGCTTCTGCCCCAGTGGTGATAGACTGCTTTTTCTTCTATGTTTTCAATAATTTTTTTGACTTCTAAAATTCACATACTACAATAGCATCAAAGATCTCAAGGAGACAATAATGTCTTATAGCCACCCAATTTCCTTCTCTAGAGGCAACATCATTACCAGCTTCTTTTTAACCTTCCAAGCTATCCTATATATAAATGTATGTGATTGCATACTTGGTTGACTTTTATTTATACAATAAAGTTATGTGCATTTATTTTGGATTTGCCCACATTTGGTCTAATTGTGTGCATTATACTTGAAATTTTCTGGTTTTCTGTAAAAAGGGCAAAAATAATCTATAATTTTGTATTGACAAGCACACAATTGGAATTTTCTGATAAAATCTGCATCTGTTCTTAAATCGTAGTCAGTCAGGCTACAGTAAAAGAGGCTTCTGCCCCAATCTATAGCACATTTCAATTTAGAATATCCCCAAATGCACCAAAATAGCCTGTTCTAATGTACAGTCTTCTCTTAATGGAGATAAGATTAAGTCAAAGAATAAAGCACCCTAGAGCCTTGATTAGGGATGTTTCACAGATACCAATTGTTTTGGGCTCATGAGTTTTTCCTCCCAATATTTTTTTAAAAAGATTTTATTTATTTATCAGAGAGAGAGAGAGAAAAAAAAGAGAGCGAGCACAAGCAGGGGTAGCAGCAGAAGAAGAGGGAGAAGCAGAAACAGACTCCCTGATGAGCAGGGAGCCTGATGCAGGGCTCGAGCCCAGGACTCCAGGATCATGACCGGAGCCGAAGGATGATGTTTAATCCACTGAGCCGCCCAGGCGCCCCTTTCCTCCCAATTTTTTAATTTGAAAATGTTCAAATGTATGTGAAAGTTGCAAGTAAAGTACAATGAATATCCATTCATTCTTTCTAGATTTACCAATTGTTAACATTTTACATTTGCTTTCTCTGTGTTTTTAATGAATAATTATTATAATAATAGTAAGTGTACATTACTATTATTGCTGAACCATTTGAGAGTAAGTTGCAGAGATATACCACTTGACAAACCCTTAAAATCACAGACCTATGCTTTACTGGCTTTGTCAGGTCACGAGGAAACGTTCTTATCTCATCTCATCTATTTCCTCTCAAAGCCATTGTACTTAAATGTGAAAAGGCAGAACCTTGAACTTGCTATCCATCTCTTTGCTAGGCATGCTGAAAAGAGGCTAAACAGTGATCTCATTTACAATTTTCACTACTTTCCTTAATTCTGAATTAAGATCTGGAGACATATTTTTACCTTCCTGCTGTTCTTTGCTGAGAAAGCAGCCTGGAGGTTGGCACTTGGGGAAAACCCACATTTATTCACGTACCAATGTCCTTTCTTGTTGCACATGTCATGGGTGCCTATCATACACTCTCCATTTCAGATCATGGTTTTCAAAGAGATCATTGAAACAAAACAAGACAAAACAAAAAATCTCTTCTCTAATAGCATGGTGAGGGGATCTTTGCATAATTCTGCCTTGCAATGACCATTTGTCATTCAATGACCCTTCTTTCATCTGGGAAGAGGTGATTTTGACAAAACACACCAGGAAAAAGTGGAACCATAAGGCTCGGATCATTTCCTTGAGAAGAGATAATTTGTGTATATTACAACAAGCAGATGGAAGACATGTATGAGATGTTCTTCAGACTTTTTATCTTTCTCTATGTCACAAGAAATTTTGCATACTAACTGCTTGGTAATATTTCTCCTAAAGAACATAGGGAAACTGTCAATCAGTGCCCCAAATGAGAAAGAAAAAGCTGTAATTGGTTGTCATATGTCAATCACCTCAGATATAAAAGATGGAGGCAGGTCACTAAATTTGGGGAAGGAAGATCTAATTAAGGCCATGAGGCTTGACACAAACTACTTTCTGTCTTTTCCTCCTAAGAAAAGGCAACTCTATTGCCAGAAGCACGAGCAATTCAAATCAAGGACCCTACAGCAGACAGCAAACTAAATTAGTTTACTTGAGGGCAGTTATATATATTATATATTTAAATGGAGCAAAACCATGGAAAATTTCATGTTATTATTTCACAAAGCTTCATTACAGGGGATGGTGTAAATGAACTGTCTGTACAATAAAATACAACATCCAGATATTCATAATGGCATTTCCCATCTGCACTTTTTTTTTTTCCCAGTTCCTTGTATAAAACCACTCCCCTCTATATTCATTCCTGCCCTGAAAGAGTCACCCAGGCACCCCTCTGGACATCTCCTTTTAGATGTTGATGTGTGCAGTCATCTTAAAATTGCATCAAAAATTTCAATATGTCCTAAACATGGTCACTCAATCTGTTTTTGACAACTACTCAGAAAATCGAGAATTACTTAGGAATTCTTCCCTTGCCTTCATGCTTCACTTAGATTCAGCCACCAAACCCTGTCAGTTCTACCTTCTAACTATATTGAACCTGACCTCTTCTCTCCATCCCACTGATAGTGCTTTTCTTCAGGACTGTGCAATTTCCTGCCTGTTTTACTACAATCTCTTCTACATTGGTCTAGCCCTCTTGTTCTTCTCCAACTTATATTCCATTTTGATTCCAGGACTACCTTTTAAAAAATGCAAAATTATCATGTCTTAGCTCTTCTTAAATTTCTGCAAAAGCTCTACATTGTATTCAAGAAAAAAAAAATCAAAGCCCTTTAGTATTACATGAAAATTTCATCATGATTTGGCTTTGGTCCACTTCTCTGTCACTTTCTCAACATTAACATTCTGAACTTTTGACATTTACATATTCTGCTATCCCAGGCCTTCATTGCTTTTGTGCACACTATTCGCTCCAACATCCTCCTTCCTTTTTCTCCCAAGTCTGCTTTTACTTGGCTGACTCCATTCTATAAGATACAGTTCAAAACTGATATCTCATCCAAATAGCCTCCCCTGAGATGCCCCTGCTTCCACAATATTTGAAGTAGATATCCTCCTCTTCAGTTAATAATTCTCTACATAACTTGAGGGGCGCCTGGGTGGCTGAATTGGTTAAGTGTCTGGCTCTTGATCTCAGCTCAGGGGTCGTGAGTTCCAGCCCTACATTGGGCTCCATACTGGGCATGGAGCCTACCGAAATTAAATAAATAAATCTCTGCATAACCTCATCATTACATTTTAATTGATATTTATCATGTCTAAGCAGTTCTTATTCCATCTCATTTTCTTTTCTTTTTCTAAAGATTTATGTATTTATTTGAGAGAGAGAGAGAAAGCACACACGTGTTCAAGGGGGCAGAGGGGCAGAGGGAGAGCATCTTCAAACAGACTTGACAGGGAGCATGGAACCTGACTTAGGACTCCATCTCATGAACCAGGAGATCATGACCTGAGCCCAAACCAAGAGTTGGACCCTTAAGCGACTGCACTGCACAGGCGCCCCCATCTCATTTTCTTTCACTTCTTGACTTTATAACTTCACAACATAGCTCTAGTTATGTTTTAACATTATTAAGAGGCAGAAATCTGCTGGTTTATATTTGTGCTTTTTTAAAATTTTTATTTATTATTTTATTTTTATTAAAAGAAGTTGGAATATGAAGTTTCTAGGTGTATGTTTTTATTTTGATTTATTGATGTATTATTTTTAAGCCTTGGGGTTTTCTGATCCCTTTAGCATAAGGCTCCTGTCCATAGGAGAGAAGAGCCTTAGTAGGGCTTCCTGTCTTTCCCACAGTGGTGACAACTTCCCTCCTCTACATCTGCATCATAAGTGAGGCTTTCACTTGTTTCCTGCCATGTCTTCAATCTCTCACATGAGCATCAAACAAAGATTTGTAAAGAAGAGCCCATGAGTGGGTGTGGATTTCCCCGTATCTGCAATTTCCATGGGTTTTACAGTATCATGCTAGTTGACACTGTGACTCGAGCATTTTGTTAAAAATTGTACAGAAATTCTTCTTACCCACCTATATGGATGTCACATATTTTCATTTGTGCTCTGCCCCAAGTAAGTCAATGATCGCATTCTGTCTCTTGGATTTCTGGTCTTTCCTTTGAGTTCAGGCTAAGTGGTTGTCCTCAGATCTCAGCTTTAGAAAAGTTATGATTTTGAGAATTTTCCACTTTTTTGTTGTTGTTTAGATAAGAGTGATACTCCTCCCATCTTTCAAAATTCATAGCAGAAACTTGAAGTCCAATAATCCAGATCTTTTGGATGGACAAATTATGTATTTCAAGCAGAAAAGGATTTCATAACTTAACTAATAGTCATTGAAGAGAGGAAATAAGTGTTCTACCTCAAAATGCTGACTTTACAGAAGGGCTATAAATTTAATTTTTAATGCTTTTCTAAAGAAAAATCTAAACATTTATTAATTATAATTATTTTTTAAAGATTTCTATGAAGGAATTTTACAATTAACCCTTTTAGAAGCAAATATCCAGTTTCTGTTGTCCATAATCTGATTGATCTGATCATAGTATTTATATATGCATTAGTGTGAGGTTTTCAAATAAACATCTGTCAATCATATACCAATAGTGATTGTCAAAATAGATTGTGAGAGAAAACACATTAAAAAAAAAGCCTCACAACAATAAGAATAAAACTTTCTCGCATTACTTAAAACCACTTTATTAAACTTCTTTGTCCATTAGAGGCCATTGCAATACTTTCTATGTGAATATCTGTCTTAAATATGTTTTTATTAATAAACAAATTAGGTAAATGAATGTTCTATGACATTAGTACATAATTGAAAAGCCTATTCTATTGGGCATTTGCTCTATGATGCTAATCAATGAATATTCTATGGTTAAATGTTATATACTTTCGGGTTAAAGAAAGTTAAACAGGATTTGTGTTTATTTTTTTTTAAATAACCAGACCAAAAGAACATGCATTGTAAATCTCATAAAGTAGACTAATTTTCAGTGTTTCCAAAATGTATTTAATTGCCAAACATTTTAGGAAATGCTGTATATTTTTAACTAGGAAAAAAATGGATGGGTATCCACTATGTGCCAAGCTGTGTGTAAGATTGTAGAGATTCTTACAAATAAATTAGGTTCTTGCCCTCATGGAGCAAACATACATTTTTAAATAGATTCTATTTCTTAAAATAGAGCTAGATAATCATTAAAGATTGTTAGATTCATTGCCATAGAAATTAAAAGAAATCATTTTAAGTATAAAATATAATAAAACTTAAATTAATAGAAAAACAGATTGTATAAGATATGAATACTGATAGGTTAATGTAATAATATATAAAGAATTAACATGAGTTAAAGACAAATGTTAAGACCTAGTAGCAAATGAACAAAGACTATAAGCAGATAAACCACATAAACGAAAATGCAAATAGCAAATAAATATTATTAAAAAATCTATTGCCCCTAGGACTCAAAGCCAAATTTTAGTATCACTTAACATCAATGAATTTGTTCAAATTAAAGAACATCCAAACAAAACAAATAAACACAATATTGACATAATTGTAATCAAACAAGCTTTTGGGAAAGCATTAAAGGCAATTCCCATCAATATCCAAAACTAAGTCCATCTGCTCATTGAGTAATATTACTGTTGGGAATTTTTTCTAAGGACATAATCCAACAGAATAAAACTATATTCATGATCCAATACATGTTCACTCTGATTTTATTTATAATATTAAAAATTGGAAACAACCTCAATTATCGTAATAAGCAATGGTAAATTAAATATTGTTATGCTAATTTGGCAGTTGATTACAATTTCTATTATGCATCTAACGTAGACAGCTTAGACTTTCTGGAAACAATGACAAAATTGAGGTTAATTAGGTGTGCTGCAGTGGGTTTACAAAATCCTACATTTATGATGAGTAACACTTCATGCTTATGTGGAAAAGATTGTTATTGGATGATTAATTTGGATGGTCTATGGCTGGCCTTAGGGGTTGGTGGCCAGGGTAAGTAGCTGAACTTAAACTGTGACCTAAAGGTAATTTTGATAAATTAACATGGAAACAATATTTTCCTGTGCTAGAAGCCTGATCTAAAGCAATTTATAAGCATGTTGCATACACCTGTGTAATCTGTAAGTAATCTATCATACTGTTAATAGAATGGCCATCAAATAGTGGTCAAAGAAATAGATAATGAGTAACATATAAAAAGGGTGAAATAACTATGAAGGGGGTACGAAATTCAATTAACTCTTATAATTGAAGGCAATTAGCTGGATTCCATGTGGGTGGTATAGAATTCTATCTATCTGAATCAGTCGATAAAAAGTTGAAAAAATTAATATAAAGGTGAAATTTGAAATATACCCAGAGAATATATTTTAGGAGGGCATAAAACTATATGGCAGGTAAAAACTATTTCTTTTGTGGTTCCCCTGTTGATGTGGCAAGCAGCATTGGTTTGGAAAAAGAAGCATTAATCTGATCCCACATTCTCATCCTCAAATTCAGACTAATTACCCAGATCTGTAGCTGTATCTTAGTTTTGAATCTTTACCCAAGGAACCTGGTCCTGCTGGAGATAGTAATTTTCACTCTGTAGTTGGATAAATGACTTTGCAAACACAGAAAATTGTAAAAATAAGTAAGGAGATGATGAAATAAATCTATAGAAAATATTAATACTGCTGTGGTCCGTTTATGTGGAACATATTTTAAGTCACAATAATAATGTATTTTTCTTATACATAGTTTTGAAATGTCCAAGAGATGTCATGTTAGAGATTGTCTGACATGTTAGAGGATCTAATTTTTTGCCTTGTTCCTTTAATTAGGAACGCCTGATTGCCACTTGTGACTTAAATCTGACATGCATTTGGGAATGTAATTAATTAAGCTTAAAAACAGTGTTAGAATGCTTACTAAAGTTGTAAATTCAATTTGTTATATTTCTAAAAGCTACTTAAGAACTTACAAAGACTGCTTTAGTTTATAACCTGGCCTTATTAGGAATATGATGTACTTGAGGAAAAAAATTAAATTTGCATATGTAAGTTAAAATGTCTAAGGAAATTTAGTGAAATAAGACTTCTTGCATAGGTTTTAGTAATGACATGAGATCATTTAATATATTGAGTTTATTAAAATTAATAAAAATATAAGTAAAAGTGATTGTGCTTATTTTTAATAAAAGTGATTTAATTCATTAATCAAGTAGCAAAAATTCTAAGTTGAATTTAGAGGTTTAAGTAAAATTTAGTCTTTTAATTAACTACAGTCACAAATTGCATATTTAGACAGCTCTAAGTGGTTCACTTTGCATATAAAAGCCCTCCCTTGGACATTAAAATATTCACTGACATGCTAAGCCCAATGATAATTGTCAATTGAACATGACAACATGACAAATGCATAAGTCACTCTGGAAAACCCATTCCATTATACCATTTGCATTTACACAGTGACATTGCTTGCATTTTAAATAAATATTAAATTGAAAAGGATCATATTTGTTATAGAAAATTTGTAAGTTAAAGAAATGTGTAAGAAACAAATAAACATTACCAGTCATCTGCCCAAAGATAATCACTGTTAATATGCTGGTGTATTAGCTCTCAGTCTTTTTCTATATTTTAAGCATTAGCAAACTATAATACATTAAAGTAAATCAGCAGCCTGTAGTACATACTGCACATGCAGCTTTTTGTAGATTGCTTTTAAAATTTTAACTTTTTACAATGGCAACGTTTGCAGATTTTCCACATCCAGAAGAACGAGCCAGGAGGCTTGGGTGACATTTGATGCCATGTGACGGAGGGAGCGTAGGATCTGGTGTTAGCAAATTAAATCCCGCTCTCAGTGTTTATGACAAGGCAGGAAGGCTTTGGACAAGCTCCTTAGCCCCCCTTAGCCTCAGTTTCCATGCCTGTGAAGGGAAGATGATGGCTGCCTAATTTGCTCGTTGGAGAACTGAGGCAGCTATATCTACAGGATACAGGGCAGCAACTGATACTTGCTAATAACAGTTATCTTGATGCTCAGAGTCCTAGAGATTGGTGTCAGTAGTGATTTTTGGCTAAATTTGTGATCTGAGCTGCTTCTGAGGCCAAGGAATTTCAGAGACAGGGTAGGAAGTCTTCCTTGTGCTCTCAGTTTCACGTTCAGCTAGCCAGAGCTGTTCAGTGTGATTGTCAGCAGCTGGGGGTGGGTTTTAATAGCTATGCAAAGGGACCACAGACTGGCTCATGGCAGGAAATTCAAAATCAAGAAACAAACCAAAGAAAAAACGGTTGAGGGTCATAACACCTGGGTTTGTAGGAACGTATTTGTCCCAGCTCCTTTTATGCATAGTGAGAGACGCATGATTCAGAAGGACAAAAACAGGTGCTTTGGAAACTCAGCAAGCACTTCGGACCCTGGAGAGCAATAGTTAGGCTGGAGAAATACTAACAGGGTGGCCCTCGACTTTCAATAGGAAACTCGGAAGCTGTGTTTGCGTGAGTCCAATTAGTGTAGCTGGTCACGTCCTGTCAAAACGTGGAATTGTAAGCAGTTTTTAGAAAGAAATTATTTATGTAATCCTAACAATTGTCCATGTCCTGTTGTGGTTGGAAACAACGCTTTCTGTGAATGTTTCTTCTCAGAAGAGAAGCATTTCACTTTATGTACAAGACATTCTGTCTTCTTAAAAGAAAAATGAGCCTCACAGAAAGACATCCTAGCAATGATCAGAAGCCAAATTATTTTCCACATATACGTTCTGATTTCCAAGTATTCCCATCCACCTTTGCTTAGAAACCCTCCTGCCCTTCACCTGAGGCTGCCCTCACTGCCAAACTTCTTTGACAAGCTTTTTGCTCTTACTTATCCTTGTGCTGATATCCAGTGTCAGAACGTTGTGAATTGTGCTGGGAACACCGTGTAATTACATGGGCTTTCTGTGCTCCGAGTTACTTCCCCGATCTCATCACGATACTTTTCTAACGGGGGAAAAGAAACCCAAGATATAAGACATCAGTGGGAAATTGGCACCATGGATATTGGAGAACCAATGATGGTATATTAAACTTCAAAATGAAAGAAGGATACTGATGGCAAAATTCACTTGCTTCCACTTTCAAAGGTCAACAGGTAACATCCCGGAAACGGGAGTGATTTTTCAAGTGATGTGTAAATACTTCACGTGCTTAGAAATGAATGTTGTAACCTAATCATTGTGGTGACCATAAATTTCCAGACATCATTGCTCTCTGTCTTCCCCCTTATATCTGAGAATCTGCACGATGTGTAGACTACAATAGGTTTCCAGCTAAAGTAGACGATCAAAGTCATGCTTCAGCATTTTTTTATTAAATATTTTAACACAATTTTTACTATGTTCAGATTAATAGGACTGAAAGAAAGTGGGGTTTTGGATATAAATATATTCTGCTTTGTGATTTGAAAACAATATTTATCCTCACAAAGTCCAATAAGTTGTTTTCAATCAATTAGCGTTTTATTGGCAGCGGGGCTAAGTGTTGAAAGAAAAAATGGGAACAGCATTAAAAATTTAAAGCAATCTATTTTGGTATCAAATGACATTATTGAGGTTATCTGATGTTTGCACTTTTGAAACTTTCCAATTCAATGTCTTTTCTACATTGACATGCAAAGATTTATTATAGAAATTAGAGGAAAAAGAAAAACACTAAGAATTACTGAAGTGTACAAGTCATACGATTTTAGTCTTTTAAGCACGTACAAAGGGTGCTTTAAAAATGTTGCATAATAAGTAACATAGTAAAAGTAATGTTTTTTCTTTGTGTAAAAATGCTTTGGGAATCAAGAGCTTTGTCTTCTCTTAGATCAGTAAAAATAATTTTCACTTCATTAGTTAAAGATGGAGAATTTATTATTCTTACTATTGTGGCTTTGTCAAAGGTAGCTTACCCTGGTCAACTCTTAGATCATCAATTTTGATGGACTAGACTCTGACGTTAATTAGGGATTCTTTTTCTTTTTTTAAAGATTTTATTTATTTGACAGAGAGAGCACAAGCATGGGGAGCAGCAGAGGGAGAGGGAGAAGCAGACCCCCCTGCTGAGCAGGGAACCCGAGGTGGGACTTGGTCCTAGGACCCTGGGAACACGACCTGAGCCGAAGGCAGATGCTTAACTGACTGAGCCACCCAGGCGCCCCTTAATTAGGGATTCAAATTTTTTTTTTTTAAAGGATTTTGTTTATTTATTTGAGAGAGAGACAGAGAAAGACAGAAAGAGCACAAGCAGGGGGTAGGGACAGAAAGAGAGGGAGAAGCAGGCTTCCAACTGAGCAGGGAGTCCGACATGGGGCTCGATGAGACCCTGAGATAATGACCTGAGCTGAAGGCAGAAACTTAACTAAATGAGCCACACAGGTACCCCAGGGATTCCAATTTTTAAGAGGTACTAATACACTGGCTGCGACCACTTAAGAGTATCTTCCAATAATAATACATGTATCTTCAAATATTCATTTCTAAATAGGTTCCCTTTAAAAATACGAACATTTTTGTTTGCCTGGGTTTCTACTTTGAAGAATCAGGTTTGTCCTCAGAGGTCAACACTCATCATTGTCTTCTGGAGATGATTAACTCAAGGTCAGTTGACCTAATTGGTTAGATCAGAGTGATGACTCAAGGCAGAGGGTTCAGCCTGTGTGCTACAGCCCGTCACCTTCACAAAGAGAAGAGTTCTGACAGCCACAACCCATGAGCTCTAACACTAGCATTCTAATCTACGCCACTGGCCACTGAGAACCTAGGGAAATTGGGAAATAGGGAAAGCGAAGGCTTTGTAGATCTGCCAGAAGAAGTGGAAACCTGCTCAAGTTTATGTTTTTGGGTCATGATGGTCATTTAAAAAATTTTTTTTTAATTTTATTTATTTTTTTAATTTAAATTTTAGGTAGTTAACATACGGTGCAATATTGGTTACAATGGTCAGTTTTGTATACAAAGAACAGCATACTCATTTATAGCTCTAGATCTGCCTCTGCTAAAGCTGTGGCTTCTAGGATGGACTACCTCTAGAAAGAATAGTAGCCTCTGGTAAATGCAAATGGTTCTTTTCCTTTGTACATAAAGCAACATTTTGACTGTATGGCTTAGTCAAGGAATAAAATAAAGAGCAGGTGCAGGGGCGCCTGGGTGGCTCAGTCAGTTAAGCCTCTGACTCGGTTTTGGCTCAGGTCTGGATCTCTGCGTCATGAGATTGAGTCTCAAGTCAGGCTCTGTGCTTGGTGCGGAATCTACTTGAGATTCTTTCCCTCTCCCTCTGCCACCCCTCCCACTTCCCCCCTGCCCCGCTCACATACATACTCCCTCTCTTTCTAAAACAAATACATAAAAATCTTTAAAAAAAAGAATAAAAAGAGCCAGTGCAGCAGCAGAAACAACAGCAAAGATGTATGAAGCAATGAAAGGAGCACAGTCAGCAGGACAAAGGGTAGTTTGCATCAGGGAGTTGGCAAACTATGGCCGGAGAGCCAGCTGCATGTTTTTGTAAAATAAAGTTTCCTTTTCTTTTTTTAAAATTTAAATTCAATAAATTAACATATAATGTATTATTTGTTTCAGGGGTTAAAGTTTTCTTTTTAATTGTAAAATAGACGTAACATAAAATTTACCATTTTAACCATTTTTTAGCGTACAGTTCAGTGGCATTAATTATATGAACAATGTTGTACAATCATTACCACTATCCATTTCTAGAACTTTTCCATCATCCCCAACTGCAACTCCATATCCATTAAGCACTAACTTCCCATTTCTTCTTCCCTGGAACCCCTGGTAACCACCATTCTACCTTCTGTCTCTATTCTAGATACCTCTTATAAGTGGAATCATATATTGACTCTTCTGAGTCTGGCTTACTTACCATGCTTTCACGTTTCATCCATGTTGTCGCCTGTGTAAATAAAGTTTTATTGGAACCCAGCCAGGCCCATTCACTTGCACATTGTCTAAGGATATTTTTACATCACAATGACAGAGCTGAGTAGTTGTGACAGAGACTTCAGGGCCTGCAAAGCCTAAGAGGTTTACTCTGGACCCTTTACAGAAAAAGTCTAAACCTCTGGTTTAGATGAAAGAACCACAAACACCTCCTTGTTTTTCTAAAAGCCTGTTTCTACTGTTACTTGCCTATGGTGATTTTGGCTTATTTCACAGTCTGATAAATAGGATTAATGAACTGTTTATCACAGTGTGGTCGTTCACAGACTCACATGTCAAGACTTAAATTTTCCTTTCCTGGATCCAGGTTACAGTGAAGAGGGCTCATTTTTGCGTTTTACTGATACATGTCTTACCTGAGGATGTGTGAGCCATAGCTGATTCGTGGATCTTGGGGCAGAAGTCCTAAAACATGACAGACAGTTGCAGAAGCAAAATGATCAATGTTTCACTGCCTGTCCTTGTTCATTGTGTGTTTGTAGGAAAGATCTCAATGTTTACACAGCACGTAATGACAAAAAGCATAGGTTTTTGCTGGAAAGTCTGAAAAATCATTTTCTACCTGAACTATTTGGTAGAGTTCATTATTTTATTGTATTATATTAAACATTTGTTAGGAGTCTCCTAATTAGTGCCACTAAATTATATGTTGACAAGTACAGACTAACCTGACAAGAACATTTCTTTCTCTGTTATCAAAGTAACCAAGAAGGAAATTTATATGGTGGTTGTAAAAAAAAAAAACCCACTGAAATGGTGGGTAATGCTAGTTCCCATGAGATCAGGTTTCAATGATCAGTCCCAGGTTAGCAAAATGTGCAGTGTGCGTGGGGAACATTCCATATAAGACAGCGCCCAGTTTTATCCTACATAATAAACATGAAAAGATCTCAGGGATGTTTTATAGAAACCATCAAGGTAATAATAACAAAACAGTAGTAGACTGTGCCAGGCATTATCACCAAGGACTTGGCATATATCAACTCATTTGGTCCTTGGGCAAATCTATGAAATAGGAATTATCATTGTTATCCTCATTTGACAGAAGAGGTATTTGAGGTGCAGAAGTGAATATTTCTAATTTTACTCTGCAGGTAGAAGTGGCAGTTGGCTACAGAGCAGCTGCTGTGTCTATTCTGTTTTGGAGGTCACGTTCTCAATCCAGAAACCCAGAATGCCCCTTCCTGTGTGGACCATGTCACTGGGTCACAGGGGAAGATCATGATGGAAGTGATGGGTTGGTGACCCTTCTCTCCTCCGGAGTGTCCCCATGCCTGTGTCTCTGTTGCTAGGCTTGCCTCCGCCAACCTTCCAAGGTGTCTTCACCATGGAGACTCTGATCCCTCCTCCTGCTTCATCCTTTGCCCTTCTTTCGCTCCTTGACATTCATGCTTCACTGCAGTCGCATCAAACAATTTGGAACTCCTGCAATGTGTGTGTTCCTACCTGATTTCAAAGGCAACTTTTCCTCGATGTGTTGTGCGGCCCTGAGCAACTTACTCAACTTTTTTTCTTTTTGACCATCTTTTTTCTCTTTTAAAATATTTTGGTAAAATACAAGTAGCATAAGATCTCCCATTAGTAATATTTAGCCCCTTCATAATGTGGTACAACCATTACCACTAGCTGGTTCCAGACATGTTCATCACCACAAAAAGGAAATGTCGAGACTCATTAAGCAATAATTTCTCATCCCCCTCCCTGCAGTCCTTGGCAGCCACTAATCTGCTTTCTCTCTTTATAGATTTACCAACTTTGGATATTTCATATAAATGGAATCATATGGTATGTCACCTTTTGTGTCTGGTTTCTTTTACCTGGCATTATGTTTTCAAGATTCACCCAGATTGTAGCATGTATCAGTACATCATTCCTTTTTATGGCTGAATAATATTCCACTGTATGGATGTACCACATTTGTTTAACAATTCCTCAGTTGACAGACATTTGGGTTGTTTCCACTTCTTAGCTATTGTGAATAGTGTTGCTATTAATATTCATGTGTAATATTTTGTTTGAACACCTGTATTGAGTTCTTTTGGGTGCATACCCAAGAGTGAAATGGCTGGGTCATAGGGTGATTCTGTGCTTAACTTATTGAGGAACCACTAAACTGTTTCCCACAGTGGCTGCAGCATTTTATATTCCCAACAATGTACGAGGGTTCCGATTTCTCCACATCCTTATCAACACTTGGAACTTTCTGTTTGTTTGTTTTTTTTAACAGCCATCCTAGTGGGTATAGAGTGGTATCTCATTGTGGTCACTTAACATTTTTAAGCTTTTGAATCTATGTCTGTAACAAGGAGGCAAATAACAGCACTTAATTCATAGGATAATATGAGGGATAAATGGGGTCCTGCATGCTTGGGACTTTGCAAAGTGCTCAGCAAATGTAGGCTCTATTCTAACGGCTGCCCTTGGGGCTGTGTTATCTCTGCTGGAAAAGACACTATAGGCAAGGCTCAGATGCTCGGACTTGAACTCGAACTCTGCATTTACCAGCTGTGTGACCTCAAGCATTATTTAACTTCAGTGTGCTGCAGCTTCCTTGTCTCTCTGTTCTCATAGTACCTGCATTGCCTGCTTATTTGGAAGATTCAATGATTTGCTGTATGTACAGAACAGTATGGTGCCCAGAGGAGGCACTGTTAGTGTTAACTATTGTTACCCACTCTCTCCACTTCCCAGGATAATTCCTGCTTAATCTCCAGATTTCAGCTGGGGCTTTTTTTCCTCTAAGAGAATGTTCTCTTAACCAACACCCTACTCTCCCCTCCCCACCCCCAGCCTGCTCCCACACAAGGTTAAGGTAGATGCCCCTCCTATTTGCCTCCCGAGTTTATTATGTTTGTGGCACTTTACAGATTGCTGCCTATCTCTTTTGCACCTTTGTGTGCTCAGTATCTAGCACGGTACTTGTCCATAGTAGCGGCTCAATTATTAGCAGTTAACTAAATAAATGGGATGAATGTTCATCAATTAGTATGATGGTAGAGTAGATTCATTCATCCATAAGAAACTAGTATTTTCAGGGTATAATCTTGGGATTACGTATGCCAGGAGAAATTTGCTCAATACCATGAACTCAAGATACTAAAGAATTTTAAATGAAGACTTACTGGAATTCAAGAAATGAAATTGTACACACTAAATTAATGCATCAAGAGAGGCTAGATACAATGTGCTTTAAGTGCTGATCACAAGGTCCATTTGTGTGGAAAAAGTCAGGAAAAACTGTTAACTGGACACTTGATGTAAATGATGTACATCCAGAAAAAAAAGCCCATAGTATACCTATTTTAAAGGGGCTCTTGAGATGTTAAATGTAGAAAACTTCCCAGAAGAGAAAAACTGCAAAGATATTTCCCGTGTTATAGTCATTACCCTTGGTTGAGTCCAGGGGCAGAGTATGACAGAGGAGGGGGAGAGAACATTTTCTGTTATTGAAAACAATTATTTTAAAGCTAAAGAATATTACCTTCCATTAGGTTGGTAGGGACATACAGTGCATGGTATAAACTACGGAAATTTTATAATAATATTCTTAGTTACTGAGGATGGGACAGCTAGTGAAATTAAAAGTTATTAAAGAGGACACATTTAAATTTCTTTAAGAACGAAATACAAAACAAAATCTAGCTAATTTTATAGATTTTAGCAAACTTGAAATTATATCACTAAGGTGCCTGAATTATTTGGTAAACAGATTGAAGTCTGGTCATTATAGGTTAAGATGACAACAAAGTCTTTTGGGGCTGCTATAACAAAAATGTCACAGACTGGGTAGCTTATAAGGAACAGAAATTTATTTCCAGTCCTGGAGGCTAGAAGTCCATGATCAAGGTGCCAGCATCAGTGCCAACATGGTCGGATGAGGACCCCCTTCAGTAACTTCTCATGATAGAAGGGGGGCTTGGGAGCTTTCTGGGGTTTCTTTTATGCAAACACTAATCTTACTCATGAGGACTCCATCCTCATGACCTAATCACTTCTCAAAGGCCCCACCTTCTAACACTCATCACAAGGGGTGGAAGATTCTAACATGAGACTTTTAGGGAAACACAAACATTTGGACCAAAACCCTTAATATAGGTTTTTTTTTTAATTAAAAAAATTTTTAAACGATTTTTTTTTGAGAGAGAGAGAGAAAAAGAGAGTGCTCGAGCATGGGGGGAGGGGCAGAGGGAGAGAATTTTAAGCAGACTCCCAGCTGAGCATGAAGCCTGTTGGGGGGCTTGATCCCATGACCCTGAGATCATGACCTGTGCTGAAACCAAGAGTCAGATGCTTAACTGACTGCGCCACCCAGGCGCCCCCAAAGCCCTTAATATTTGTTAAATTTATTGTATGTACATAAAATGTGCATTTTATGATCACTTTGGTGTTTATATAGTTTTAGTTCCACATGATCCTTGTTTTCTAAGATGCAGCAATGACAGTTTTCAACTATAGTGACTACTGCTTGGGAAACTAATTAGGAAAATGATGGGTAAATATTCTGTTCCGTATGATCCTACAAGGTAACTTACATTTTTGATAAGAGAGTAAGAGTAATTGGAACCCACATGAACTGAAGAGTTCCAGAAACTAAATATTAGCTTGGTGCCAATATTGGGGCCAGGAGTTGAAGTTTAAATGCCATTTCCCCTCAGCCAAAGTTTCCAGACATATCTTTGTTCTTCTTTTCCTTAAAATAAATTCCATTTTATGAAAAAAGGCTTTAGGTTGGGCAGAGTCTCTTTCTCTTTAAATTATCAAAAGTACCTAATAATGCTATCAATGATTCAGGTCCCTCTGCAGAGCAAATTAAAGAACAGTTTTTGAGAATCTATTGCTTAATTTGCTGGATACTGTTGGGGGCATACAGATTATAGAATGAGTTTTCTGCTCTGCAGGAGTCTTCTATCTGGTTGGCATATAAAACTTATACATAAAAAGGGGCACATAACATAGTGGGGTAAATAGTAGATATTTTGTAGATCACATAGATTGTGTATAAAGTAAGGAAAGGAGGGAGGAGGAAAGAATGGTAAAAGAAAGAGCAAGATTTTTATCCTTACCTAGTGCCCTTTATTGAAACAAGCCAACCTGGTTATGGGCAGTTGGAAGGAGATGATTCAGTTGACAGGTACACGAAATGCTGCCCAGTTAGGAAGCCAAAGTGGTAGCCACTGCGGGCCTGATGTGTGATCAGATTCAACATCCAGGATTCTTCTAGAAAAGGCTCTGGACAACACTGAAGTCTATGGATTAAAAAAAAAAAGTTGTGGATTTTTCACTGGACTGTTTGGGAACTTCTTCATGGCATAGTGATATTGATGCGGCAAAAATTGTTCTGTCCAAATCACATGAAGCTATGAAGTTACTCCTGTTTGGCAGAAGTAGGATCACATATGGGCAAGCAGATAATGGGATAGTTTGAACGACAGTCTATGTAAGAGGGAAAGGCAAGATGGTGGAAGGAGATATGCAATAGGAAATTTCAAGTTGAGGGAACCAGAATGAATTGTGGTATAAGCAAGTGAGGGATGTGGCCAAAAACATACTCACCTGTTAATAAAGGTCAAGTCAGATAAAACAGAGAACATGGTAAAAAAAAGTGATTAATCCAGGAAGACAAAAGACACCAAACATGGGGTCTTTACATTTTAGAAGAATACCATTTTGGCTTGGATGACAGAATGGATCCAGAGCCCCATGAGAAATTTCCAATGATACTCAAGTTTCAGGGTTGGTAGAGTCACCAGTGGCCAAGAGGAAGAGAAAAAGGAATACACTGGGCAACCCTCTTGGGTCCCCTCCCTCCTTGGGAGCTTTGTAGTATCACTTTGTTATCACTCAATAAACCTTGCTTTGCTGCCCACCAAAAAAAAAAAAAAAAAAAAAAAAAGGAATACACTGTGAAAGAATGAGAGGCGTGTAAAGCTGCAAAAAGAGGAACAGGAAAATGAGCTTGTACCTTTGCAAGTGTAGTACATACAGTTTATGCCCCATACAGCTGGACACCAGCAACGAGAGAAGGTGAGATATGCTGAGAACCAAGAGATCAGTGCTAACACAGAGAAACAAAGGATAGCCTGAAAGGGAAAAGTGTGTATTTCCTTCGGGGTAGGATAATGGTAGGAAGTCTTCTGATTGGGAACACCTGCCTATTTGCTAATTTAATTTGTATATAAGTCAATTATATAAATACAGTCTTTCATTTGCTCGTATCAGGGTGGTTCTTAAATTCCAAACCCCATACAAAACTGGAGACCATGTCTAGAAACTCCCTTCATATACCATGTAGCTCCGTACAGTATTGCTAAGATACGCCCTCAATTGTTTCTCTGATGCTGGGGCCAGTATGTTGGGAATCACTCTAATATGAAGGAGAGAACACAGGTTTTACTCTCGTGGATCTGGATTTGAAGCCCCAGTAGCACAAATCGGTAGCTATAATGCTTTGGCTACATTTCCGATCTTTACACAACACATTTCCTCTTCTGTAAAATGAAAATAGCAGTATAGTAATACTTATTATCAGTTGGTAGTTATTATAAGTGATAATTTATAGAAAGTGTCTAGGGTAGTGTCTGATAATACATAATACTCAATAAGCAATGTTGTCTTTAGAAGTCTCTAAGGACTTCCAGTATTACTACAAAATGCATTATTGTCTCATTGTTTGAATGTACTATTTTTCTCCCCTCCTAGGAATCAGTGGGGGAAAAAATTGTCACTTTTCACATTCTTTCTTCACTGAGTACAAGGTGATATTTCCAAGACAGGTTATCATGAGTACAATTTACTGTTTTTATGGTATTTTTTTTTCTTTTTTCTTCCTCTCATGGCACTGATGCAGGTTGGATTTTTTTCATTTTTGTTTTTATTTTATTTCTATTGGGCAGGTAGGAGCAAATTTGATTCCCTCTTCCTAGAAGAGAACAATAGACAACCAGGATTGTTTTACTTAGGAGTATCTTAATATTTTTTTTTAAGATTTTATTTATTTATCAGAGAGAGAGACAGAGGCAGGCAGAGGGAGAAGCAGGCTCCCTGCTCAGGAAGGAGCCCAATGTGGGACTCCATCCCAGGACCCTGGGATCATGACCTGAGCCGAAGGCAGACGCTTAACCGACTGAGCCACCCCGGTGTCCCAAGGAGTATTTTAAATTGTACTTTAGGTTCATCTTGGATATAAAAAATAAAGGCAGTGACAAAAAGTATCTAAGAATGACAAGTGAACATTTTCACTTCCCTGTTCAGAGAGACCTCCCGACTGTAAGAAATCTCAACCACCTAATCCCATTAAAATCTGTCAATCCTACTGGTCAAAATAATATATGTCCATTGCTTCCACTTAATGTGTCCCTTCTTTGATCAAGTTTTTCACTTTTAATATAGTGACTTGTGGCAGAATTTAGTGATTTTATGAATCTCTTCTTGACTTCAGAAAAAGGACCGCCATGTTACACAGGTCATATTTTCCTGTCCTCTTCTTCAGTGATTGAATGATGGTCAGTGTTTAGAGAGAGTTGTTACTTTGAGTCCTTCATGCAGATTGCAATAATTCACTTGTGAAGTGTTTAAACAAGGCAGCTGATAAATCACAAAATTCTTCCCTTTCCCCCAGGGATTAGCTCTTGAAACTCACAAGGGAACAGAGGAGATTACTTTCTGATATCTCTTGGAATTATGTGGCATTTTAAGGTGCTGCTCCTCAGGGGAGAAAAACAAACAAAGCTCAACATCTTTTGTGGGGAGAAGAGCAGATCCCTGAGTAGACTTCCATACACCTTGATTTACAACCACATATACATATATATTTTAAAAATTTCATAGCACACATATCCAGCCGCCTGACATTGAAGGAATTTTTCCTAGGAGTCAATTTACTGTACCTTGAAGGCCCCCATAACTTCATTTGGCTTCCAGCAGTCCCACAGAGGGGCACAAAATGAATGTGACACTGAGTAACCCAGTTATTTCAGTCTCCCGCCAAAGAGCTGCTGAAGAGTTTCATGTCGAGGCTGAGTCTCCTGTAATGATGGTTAACGACTCTATGCTCTAACTAGATGTGGCCGTGGGTTACTGCTGCTCTGAGAAAGAGAAGGAAACCATAATTCATCTGATGTGGCTTTTTTGCCGAGAAGCAGGTTAGCATTGACAAATAGCAAACGATTGTGCAAAATCCTGCATAAGTTGTGTGTAACTAGAGGGCCATCATTTCCTCTGACACAGATCCCTATTGCACTGTTAGATGTGGGGCATGGCAGAACACTGAAAATTAGCATTGGGTGACTGATTTCTTTACAAATAGAGAAATGTTACAATACAACTTCTATAAAAATATTTTTAAGCTACAGTTCAATAGGGTCAGTTTGATCACCTGCATTCAAATTATGAGTACCATAACTCACTACTCTAAATCTTCCTAATTCGTTCATACATAGGGGCATGCACACAGCTAATATGTACTAAAGCCCTACTATGTGTGAATCATTGCACAAGGAACTCTGCGGGATATAAAGATGAATCAGATATAGTCCCTGATCCTCATAGCTTGGGAAGAAGTCAAAACAAGAGCTGTATATCATATATATATATATATGATCTCAAAAATAGTAACATAAGAGAACATGTGGAAATGCTGAAATAGAGCTTTTGAGGTTGTTAGAGATGTAGAGGTTACTCCTGGCTAGGGTGGGTGGTCCAGGAAAGCTTGCAGACAAAGCTGGTGGTAGGAGTGCAGACCTCGTGGAAAAAAATGTAACTGTGAGTCAGAGATAATTTCAACAGAGAAAGTAGCATGAACAAACATACAGAGGTGGGTAATTGCCATTCCCAAACAAGGTCACATTCTCAAGTGCCAGGTGGACATGAATTTTGAGGGTACGCTGTTCAGTCCTGTGGTCACGTGGTACAAAAGGTGGCTCTGTAGAGTGCCCCTTGGACAGAGGATATTGGCATGTTAAGGCATATTATGATCAACATATTTAGTCAAGTCGCAAAAAATGTTACTCTAACATGGTATGGATAAAAATGAATAATGCCAAATGGAGGTTTAGAGAGCTGGTATGTGATTCTTTGAGTTCTGTATCCTTCTGTGCTTTAGTCACAGACACCAGTAAGTTACAATTGGAAGAGCTTTGCTTTGAACTCACATAAATCATTCATTTGTTCAAGAAGATTCAAGGCTGATGAGATTCCTCCCTTTATATTGAACTTACAGTTTAGCAGGGAAGTCAGATCTCAAACACTAATATGCAAATAATGATTTAAGTAGGCTTGTAATAGATGCTTTTGAAGGAGCATACAGATGCAATATGAGTGGACATATAAACCAGGCCCCCCTAAGGAAGTAATGCCTAAGCCAAAACCTTAAGAGAAGTTGGCCATGTGTGTCTGTTTGGGTTGGGCACTGTAAAAACCCCCGGGGCACCGTACAAACCCCGGGGGCACTGTTTACGTTGAAATCTATGTGAATTGCGCAGAGCAGAGTCTATAGAGCTGAACATGGTAGTTCTGCTTCACAATGGGTAGGAATTAGATGCAGAATGTTAAGCAGGTGTGTGTGTGGGGGGGGTGTGTGGTGGTGATAGTGCTGAGAAAGAAGATAGATATTTGAGAGAGAGGGAACAACATATTACAGACCCTGTTGTGGGAAGGTGCTTCACCCTCCTAGCTACGAGACATGGAAAAAATTATCTAAACTCTCAGAATCTCCATTATTTGATTGGTAAAACTGGGGATAATAGTATCCAACTAGCAGAGATCTTGTAAGGCTTTGGTGCTCTGGGAGGAGGCACAGTGTCCAGCACTGAGTAGTTTCAGTCCCCGTGTTTCCTTTTGTCTCCGATTTCCTAGACACCAGGTGAACTTGGGGTCACCAGTGTGACACGTAATAAATAGCATCTACTCGCATACACCTCCACCACCAACACTAGAAGTTAGTTCTAGGACTGCCAATGGTTGCTAAATAGAGCTTGCTTTCCAGGCAGCCTGTGTGAGAAAGTCAGGCCTTTCTCATATCTGGCCTAAAGGAACAAACAACTCTAGGCTCGAGATGACCAAAAAGAGAACTGAAATTATGCACCGCCTGTCCCCACCACACAGCCCACACCCTCCTCGGTGCCCACACTCTGATCTTATCTCCTGCCCCATCGGATGCCTTGATCTTCCAGGAGGCAGCTTATGCTGTTCTTTTCCTATGCTCCCACTCATTTTTTCAACGTTTTAATTTCTTTGATTGTGGGAGAACAGACATAATGTGAAGCTTACCATTTAAACCATGTTTCCGTGTACATTCCAGGGCTAGTAAGTCCATCCAATACCAATGCTGTGCAGCCATCACTGATAGGCATTTCCAGAGCGTTTTCATCATCTGAAACAGAAACTCTGAGCTCATTAAACAAGAACTCCTCCTTTTCCTCCTCCCCTGGCAACCTCTATTCTACTTTCTGTCTCTATGAATTTACCTCTTCTAGGTGTCTCATAGAAGTAGAATCATAAGGTCTTTGTCCTTTTGTGTCTGGCTTGTTTCACTTACCTAATGCTTTCAAGGTTCATCCATGTTGTGACATGTATCACAATTTCCTTCCTTTTTACAACTGAGTGATATTTTATGGTATGTACCTATCACATCTCATTGTAATGCTACTAGTGTATCCTCACTAGATGTGAGCACCACGACGGTAGATGTAGTAGGGAGAATGTCTGTAAGGGACCCCACAAATGTCTTGCCTGAGACCCTGGGATCTGTGGATATCTGTGGGTCAGGAGCTATCGTCAGGAGCTATCACTCCTGAGATTTTGTTTTTATATAGGAAGATTAATCTGCATTAGCTAAAGAGGCCCAATGTAATCCCATAAGCCTTAAAAGCAGGAAGTTTTCTTTGGCTGGTGACTGAAGAAGGCAGAGAGAGAAGGCAGGGATGCGCAGTTGTTGGCTTGAAGAAGGAAAGGGCCATGCGAACAGGAAAGCAGGTGGCTTTAAGAAGTGAGAGAGGCCCTGGATGACAGGACAGAAACCTGGACCGCTGTCCCATAACTGCAGGAAATGGAATTCTGCCAACCACATGAATGCATGTAGAAATGGGTTTGTCCCCAGAACCTCCACTTGAGATCCCCCCAGCCTGGCTGACGCCTTGATTTTTTGGCTGTGTCATCCCCTGAACAGAGATTCCAGCCAGACCCAGCTGGACTTCTGACACACAGAGTTGGGAGCTGATAGATGGGTTTTGGTTAAACTCCTACATTTGTGACCATTTGTTACTGAGCAATAGGAAACTGCTATTGCAGGCTCTCTGCTGTTCCTTTAATCCCTAGTGTTCAGCTCAGTGCCTGGAATCGATTAGCTTCCCAGCAAACACTAACCAAATAATTAATTGAAGGAGATGTGAAGTGGGGACAATGGAAGGAAAAGTGAAAAAAGAATGGAAAAGGGAGGGGATGAAGAACAAAAGAGAGATCACGCAGAGGGTGTCTCCCCTGAAAAGTGCCTGATAGAAATATGTCCAAAAATTATCTGGATTCTTCTTCACCTTCCCCAGAAATCCTCTCTTGCCAATGCTCTTTTTATCTGCACAAGATGTTTTGATTATTCAGTTGTGTAAATCAGCTGTTTGCATAGTGTCCTGCTGATGTGACTTGTGACTTGCATGAACAGAAATCATAAACATGATTTTGTTTTAATTAAGAACAGTTCAGATTTAAGGATTAAACATTTGTTTTCTGATCTTGTATGCATCCAGAGAGTAAGGAACGGCCTGCTGGTGAAAGTCTCTGAGGGTAGTAAGTCAAGGGGAATCGGGACATTAATGTGTCTGGATTTTGAAGGAACTTGGCAGAAATAATTGTAAGTTATTTTTGTGAAATTATATGGCTTGTTCTACTCTAGGAAACAAGGAATGAGTTGATCCCTTGCATGACCACATATCTAGATTTTCAATAACGTAAAGAGATGCACAAGCTTCTAATATCTAAAATGTCACTCTTATAGCTCCTCATGTAAATAGGAGGATAATTTCTTTGACACAAAGTGTCGTTCTCCTACACACACTACAGTCCTTATAATTTCACTATGAGACAACCATTTCTTCAGATTACAAATTGATGTTAACCCTTATGAAATACAGCTATATCACTAGGAGGAGTAAAATGTAAGTTCAATAACCTTTACACATTAATAAAACATACCAGCTGACTTTTCTCTCCCTTGCACGTGAGCAGGGAGAAACTGTTTTTATGGGGGGGCAGAACACTGAGGAGAAACTAGCACCAAAGTCAACTTCACTTTTCTGGAATTCTCTGTATCACAAGCCCTAGACAGAAGGATTGTAACTGAGTTCCAATTTTTTTTTTTAAAAGATTTATTTATTTATTTGAGAGAGAGAGAGCATGGTGGGGGTGAAGGAGAGGCAGAGGGAGGGAGAGAATCGCAAGTAGACTCTCCACTGAGCGTGGAGCTCCACGTGGGACTCAATCCCAAAACCCTGAGATCAGGACACAAGTCGAAACCAACAGTTGGACACTTAACCAACTGAGCCACCCAGGCAAGCTGAGTTCCAATTTTGATTTTGCATCCCCATCTTCTGCCCTGTCAAAGTCGTGTTCAAATGTCAAGGCAAGGAAGGCTGCTATAGAGCTTAGCTGCTTCTTTTATCTGATTAGACACATAAAGTGATGATGTTCATCAGGATGTTTATTCAAAAATATATAGGGGCGCCTGGGTGACTCAGTCAGTTAAGCATCTGACTTTGGCTCAGGTCATGATCTCAGGGTTCTGAGATTGAGCCCTGTGTGGGGTATCCCACTCAGCAGGGAGTCTGCTTGTCCCTCTCCCCCTGCTCATGCTCTCTCTCTCTCAGATAAATAAAATCTTCCAATTATATATATATATATTTACCATTGATGCCATTTTTAATTTTCTTATTAAAAATTATAAATCATATTCCCCCCCCAGCCCCCAGCGTTATTAAGGTATAATTGACAAATGCAAGGATTATTTCTCACAGTGATGGAATGATGACCTCATGGGGCTAAAGAAAAACAGGACTGTCTTTGGGCCTGTTAACTGAAGAGTCCAGAAGAATGCAGATTTCAGAGATGGAGGGCCCTGGTGTCAATGTTCACAGAACTTGCTCCTTGCTCTCTTTCTTCCTCACCATCTCTCTCTCTCTTCTTTCATTCTTCCTTCAACCCTCACCACCCCCAATCTCTTCTCCTTCTTTTTTTTTTTTAAGATTTATTTATTTATTTATTTGACAGAGAGAGACACAGCGAGAGCAGGGAACACAAGCAGAGGGAGTGGGAGAGGGAGAAGCAGGCTTCCCGCTGAGCAGGGAGCCCGACGCGGGGCTCGATCCCAGGACCCTGGGACCATGACCTGAGCCGAAGGCAGACACTTAATGACTGAGTCACCCAGGTGCCCCTCCTCTCCTTTTTTCCATGTCTCAAATTCTGCTTCACCCTGGGCTGGCTTTAATTTCTGAAATTTGTTTTCCCCTGGTAAAAGAGATGGTGTCCTACAGGGCTCCAAGGAAAGACATCCTGCTTTCAAGCTTAAATAACTTCACAGAGAAAAAGTGCAGCACAAGTACTAGGAATGACCCTCACTGACAACGGTTTGATGACTGACCTCCTCATCCCTGAACAGGGAAATTGGTTTCCTGTTTGCTATAGGAGAGGGAGGTTCTCTTTATCAGAAGAGGAGGGAAAAGAAAACTGTTTTATGCAGATGAATCTCTGTTTCCACCATCTAATTTCAGGGCTCTACCACGACTGGTGGGATGAACCAACACTTGGCTTCATTTCTTTACAGCAGAGAACGAAGTTTCTACTTCGTATCAATGACCAATGTCATAGTCTTTCAGCACTTCTATATAGCAGAGATGGAAGAGGAGAAGGAGGCGGGCGGGGGGGGGGCAGTCGTGGAAAGCAAAGCTGAAATGTGATTGTTCTCTCTTCTAAGAATACAACGGCTGAATCACTGCCCTTAAAGATACAAAATTTTTTTTTCAAAAATAGATGCATGTGCTATTTTGATGAAGTGGGAGTTCCAAATTCCAATTTGACTCCTGTATTTTTAGAGTTAAAAGGTAGTGACATCTTGTCAAGAAATAAGTTCTGAAATAAGATTTTTAAAGTAAAATGAAGAGTAGTAGGTTTGGATCTGACTCCAAGTGTTTTTTTTTTAATATTTTATTTATTTATTTCAGAGGGAGAGAGAGAGCGAGCATGAGCGGGGGGAGGGGCAGAGGGAAAGGGACAAGCAGACTGCCCCGCTGAGTAGGGAGCCCAATGCAAGGGCTCTATCTCAGGACCCTGAGATCATGACCTGAGTGGAAGGCAGATGCTTAACAGACTGAGCCACCCAGGTGCCCCCTGACCCCAACTGTTTAAGAGATCTTTGTTGCTTAATCTTTTTTCAAATAAAAAATACACAAATACTAGTGCCCATTTATAGGATTAATGAAGATCAAAGACCTCTACATCAATAAAACTAGCATTATAATGCTTCCAATGCAGAAGAAAAATGGATTTGAATCTTATCTTTTTCCTCCTCAAAGTGCTTCTTGTGGACTTGCTGAGGGACGTGTTTGGTACACTCCTAGTGCTGAGTACAAATATGTAAGTAGAGAGGGGTCAGGGCTGCTCCAGGGAAGGATGAAATAAAGTTTAAATCCTCCCAGAGAAGATACCACCTCCCATCCTTCCAGAGTGGTCCTTTTTAAAAAGAAGCCCCAACTAAAAAAGAATTCAATCCAATAGACCTAAAATTACTGCTAAAAGAGTTACTAAATGTTGACTCTCCTGTACTTTGAGTTGTACTGACAAAGAGCATTGCCCTCTCATTTTAAAGATACTTTTATTTTAAAAGAATTTTAAGATTCTTAGAGTTGTAAAAATAGTATGGATTTTCCATATAACTTTTACCCAGCTTACCACAGTACTGTATAACCATAGCACAATGATCAAAACTAAGAAAGTAACATTGGGATAATACTATTACGTAAACTACAGACTTTATTTGGATTTTCTGTTTTTCATCTAATGTCCTTTGTCCTCAATTGAACTGAAGATCCCATGTTGCATTTTACTGTCATGACCCCCTGATCTCCTCCAGTCTGTGATAGTTCCTCAGTCTTTCCTTGTCATTCATGATCTGGATACTTTTGAAGAGTCAGTGATTTTGTAGAAAACTCCACAATGGGGGTTTGTCTGATGTTTTCTCATGATTAGATCGGGGTTATGTAGTTTGAGGAAGGATATAACAGAAGGTTTTCCATCTTAGAGCACATCAGAGGGCACAAGATGTCCGTATGTCTTAATTCTAGTAATGTTCTCCTTACTTACTTGGCTAAGGTAGTGTGTGGTGGTTTCTTCACTATAAAGCTACTATTTTTTATTTTTTAAAGATTTTATTTATTTATTTGCCAGAGAGAGAGAGAGAGAGCACAAGCAGGGGGAGCAGCAGGCAGAGGGAGAGGGAGAATCAGACTCCCCGCTGAGCAGGGAGCCCGACGTGAGGCTCAATCCCAGGACCCTGGGATCATGACTTGAGCTGAAGGCAGATGCTGAACTGACTGAGCCACCCA
Organism: Eumetopias jubatus; assembly: GCF_037043125.1. Taxonomy (NCBI): domain Eukaryota; kingdom Metazoa; phylum Chordata; class Mammalia; order Carnivora; family Otariidae; genus Eumetopias; species Eumetopias jubatus. The sequence continues at coordinate 55,023,393 of NW_028274820.1, read as the reverse complement.
GGCACACCTAAAGCTACTATTTTTTATTTTATAGTTAATACAATCTTTTAGTTTAAGGCCACACAAATATCCTGTTTTTCCTCAAATTTGCCTACTAAATTCGGTATCCATTGGAGGATCTTCTCTGAACAATTATTACATATTAATTGATTTGAATGCTTCTGTAAAGAACAGCTGTCATTCTTTATTTATTAATTTGTATTGGCATGGGCTTATGGATATTTGTTTTGTTCTCTGGGTTATGACCCAACACCCTAGTTATTTATTTGGTTGCTCAAACTCTTCTAGTTTTGGTCATTGGATGTTCTTTCAGGTTGTCCTGTTCTACACTTCTTGTGACAAGGAATGAAGGGAGGAAAGGGGCCACATGTATTTTGAACACTAGAAAGCCATCTGATGAGAACCTTACCTGAGTTTCTCATGTAATTTTCACAATAGCCCCATCAAGTAAGCAGTAGCGTATCTAGTCTACGTGGATTATAGATCTAACACTCAGGCTAAGCAGCTTGCCTAAGACCACCAAGCAAATTTGGGGTACAAATAGGATTTACATCCGGATTTGACTTCAGAGCCTCTTTTTGATACACGACACTGCCTCACTGTAAGACTCAGGCTTTGCCTTAGGGCAACATTCCAGTAACTGAATGTTTAGTATATGTGCTCTCTCTGTATCAATGCCCCCAATTCTGGACTTCTGTCTTCCTTTTCCTGAGCCTCTTTTTCTTCTTCCCCCAGAGGGACTGAAGTCAGAATCACAAACAATGAGGGCTCTAGAGGACCTCAGAGATATTCTGTTCCAAATCTCTTACAAGGCAAGTAAGAAAAACAAGGCTCAATCTGGCGGACACGGGTATGTCGTGAACTAAGTTTGGACCCCGGGTCCCCTGAACTATAGTCCAATGTTCTCTCCCTCACAAGATCAGAGCCCAGCTCTCTACGGACAGAGTCAGTTCTCTGTTTCTGAGCTTAGAGAAATGCATTCTGGAAGCTGAAGGCTTTCCAAGGCACATCAGAGCTATAAACATCTGTTCATTCATGTCACTATACCAGTATCTCTGTAAGAATAGAGCCCATAAAAGAACTTTTTAACAGTACATTTTTTTGAAATAAAAAGTATCCCGGTTTTGATCCATAGGGGATCAAATGGACCCTTCCTGCCATCTGGGAGAACTGACTCCTTGACATCTTGGAATCTTCCTGCCCCATTTGAGTCTGGGAAGTCCCAACTGAATCAGATGTAGAAAGAGGAAACCAGACAGGTGGTGGGGGGGCCGGAAGGAGAGAAGACTTTTCTGTCAGTTAGAACAAGACTGCTAACGTTTACATCACGTACATTAAAGCTGTCAAGTATTTCATGCAGGCTTTTTTACTCCTCCCCCACCAACCAAAACCAAAACCAAAACCCAAAACTCCAGAACATTTAAAAAATGCTAATGTTATATTTAGAGAATAGAAACCAGACCCAACAATTACTGCCTATTATATCTCAGGTTTTCAGAACCTGAATGATACTTTTTCTAATAGCAGAGAATAAACACAGTCAAGGAGAAAGCAAGATACCCAGCAACTGATGGCCGGGAGATAAGCCCAGTGAATGGGGTGAGTAGAGCCGCTAACTGCACTGGCAAAAACGAGGATGGGACCACTCACTGTCTGAGCATCTAGGGACCTAGGTACTAGGGCAGGGCCTTTACTTATAAATTCTCAGTCATCTACCTGACAGAAGTGCATGATCACTACCATAATATTCATTTGCAGAGAGGCCAAGTTACTCAGCTAAGGTCACATGGTTTAAGTGCCAGTACCCCAGGGTGACTCAAACCACTCAGCATTGGAGGCCGGTGGTTCCTGGAAGAGGTTGTGGTCTCAGCCAGGCAGACAGACTGTGACACTGGAGTAGAAGGGCAGGCAGTGTTCTGGAGTCTTTCGGGCTGCTGGTGTTATCAGGGAAGTCTGTCTTTGGTGTGTATTGGGCTTGGATTCAGGGGAAGGCTCTGAGCCTTCAAGGAGAGTGACAAAGACAGGAAATTACAGCCTGGTCGATAAAAGTTAGGGCTCTCGAGTGAGCCACATCTGGGCTAGAGATGAACACGACAGTGATCTGTGTCTCCGGACGGGGCACCTGACTTCTTTATACTGCAGTATCCTCATCTGTCAAATGGGAATAATGGTCATATCTTCTCACAGGGCTTTGTGAACATTAAGTGAGATAATAATATATGTAAAAACATAAGAAGGCCTCACAATAATGCACATTTCAGACACAATGCAATTAGTAACTGTCTCCCGGGCCCCAGAACTCCAGCTGCTTGGCTCAGAGGTGGGCTGACTCTGATCAGTTTATCAGCCTTGCAAGAAAGCACCTCACATTTTATGTGGCTGAATTTTTGGAACCCCCACTTACAATCTTAATGTGGGTATTTACTCAATAGTACCTGAAACATTGCACACCTTTAATAAACCCACCACGGTCATGATAATAACAATACAAGAAAAAGGAGGAGAGAAAAAAATTTCTCAGGAGCCCGGGCCAGAGTTCATATACATGGGCCCAGATTTAGAGAAAAGCCCTCTCCTATCTCCTCGAAGCCAGAACTTTAATTTAGGAGAGCCTCAGGGGCCTGGAATTCAGTATTGGGATGAGAGGCTGTTTAAATCCTCTTTGCCTTCTGTCAAGAATGACAGAGGAGATGTGGCTGGTGACCCTTCAGGAAGCAAAGTCAGCGCCACTGAGGGGAGTCAGAAAACAGACCGAAGAGAAACGAGATGAAGATTGATAAGTTCATCAGTGCTAAAGACATTTTAAACCAGGGAGACGTTGACGGGGATAAAACTACTCCATGTATCACAGCACAAAATTCTCCTGACAACAGTTTTGAGGCTCCTTGACAGTTGCTCAAATAGAATTGATACTTGATTATACATAATCTGCCTAATAAAATCTATTTAAACTGACGTGTTAAAAATTACCTATCATACCTCATGTAGCTAAAAAGGAGAGTTTTCTTTGGTAGAGCTAAATCACAATAATTGGTTTTAAACTGAATGGAAATGCACTGATTATCAATTAAGCAATGGGGTTGATAAAAATGCAGTACTTGGCTATTTGTTTTCAAGCTTTTTCTTTCTTCCTGATACTCCACATTTACTTCTATCAATCTAGTGATTAGAAAAACAAAGTTCTGGTAAATGATGAAAATACTATACAAACAAGAGCTATGGAGCAAAAACTGTATTGTGCCAAGTAATGATGCTCTGTTCATCTCAATGTGTTTGTCAGCAAGTGCACATAGCAATTTTCATTATGAGCTTTTACTAGAAATAAATACGGACCCAAATTTAGGGAAAAGCCATTGCTTATTTCCTCTTCCCGGGAACCCCATTTGGCTGCATCTTCAAATATGTGACTTCCACATTCTGTTGCTACTGTTAGAGCCAGAAACCTACAGAGTAATTAGCTTAGGTTTTGTCTACACAGCACCAACATAAGCAATTGGAAAGTGAAAAATTCAGCCAAATAATTGGGCTTTGTGTGCGGAGGTTCCTACATGACTTTAAATAGCCAGTTAGCTCTGTTTTGTTCACTAACAGGAAAATGCATTTGGACTAATTGGCTCTCTCTGCACCACATGGACCACATTATTGGTGATTGGCCTGGGAGAGTGCCGTCCATTTGAGTAGGTCTTGGGGATGGGGTGGGGGGAAGGACGGATAAGACTGCTGAGAAACAATGGAGGGGGGAGGCAAGTGGCCTGAGGGAAGCTGGAGGCGTGTGTGAAGGGGTAGGGGTGATGGGCAGAGTATGAGATCCACCATATGCTAACAACGCTGTCCTTTGTTCTTCACACTTCTATATCTTTTTTTTTTTTTAAGATTTTATTCATTTATTTGAGAGAGAGAGAGAGAGAGAGTGTGCACAAAGCAGGCTCCCCAGGGAGCAGAGAGCCCGATGCAGGGCTTGATCCCAGGACCCTAAGATTATGACCCAAGCCAAAGGCAGACACTCGACCGACTAAGCCACCCAGGCGCCCCACTAAAGCATTTTAGATGTCATTTTAAAGAGGAACAGGTGGATGAGAGCCTAACTTGTCCAGGGCCACACCTATCCTGAGTAGGTAGCGGAGCTAAGATTGAAACTCAAATCTCTCTGATTCCATACCTCTGCAGCCTCCCTAGGTATAAAGGTTGGTAGGGACCTGATAATTTAAGCCAACGGGCATTTAAAAATCTGTCTTACTTTACACCTTGTTCCTGAAAATATTAACTCTCTGGTGTTCTAGGAGTCCATTCTCTTCATTTCTACACCTTCTCTTTAAATGCTGATGTCTCCCAGGGCTCCATCTTTGGCCTTGTTCTCCTACTTCAATAAGATATTATTTTGGTATATGAACAGATGCTGCTTTTCTGGTATTTGGTGAGCGATCACCCTTGCTGAGAGCTATACTTGAGGTACTTACAGCTTCATGGTGAGTTGGCACCGAGAACCAGAGAAAAAAGTCATCAAATCCTTAGTTATTGAATTTCAAAAGCCAAGGTTAAGGTGTGGGGAAAAGAAGGTTTGAAAATCTACATGACAGGTAGAGTGCTTATTTTATGGTCTTACTACATGAAGACAACATAAATTGGTCAGATGGTAGGAGTGGGGAGGGGAAAGGAGTGACAAGGTGGAGCCAGGATTTGAAAGGACCACCCAGACTGAGTTGAGTCAACACCCAGAGACTGTCCAGCCTCTACTCCAGCATGCCCCATTGGGAGCTAGTGCTAGGAAGTCAAAAGGGATGAATCAGTGACCCAGACCAGCTGGTATCCATTCAGCTGACAGGCCTGAGAAGGCTCCTTTGATGACCTCCCTGTTGGTTAGCAGAAAGAGGACCTCTCATGGACAGGAGCTGTATACATCTCACTGGCCCACATGCTGGACATTTGGTCCTTGACCTTGCTTAGTCCCTATTCTACCACTTTATGGGGTCACTCCTTTCAGTGGCCTAGGACACTTTTAAAACATGGTGAAGGTATGGTTTTGGGCTCTCAGATATGGATGCTGCTGGACAGAAAGTTGGCCCACCACACACAAGTTAGAAATGCTGACCTGCCTTAGTTTAGTGTAAAGAAGGGAATTTCAGAAGCTGCCGAGGATTGGAATGTTAGAGTGAATTTGTCATTTAAGACCTACTCACCCACACTGGGAAGATCCAGAAAACATACCTTTCATCATGACTGTGAGAAATAAATTCTTGAGGGTAGTCCTGTGATTGCTCTTCTCTGTAGGCAAGATCTTACAGTGCAAATTGTGGTCAGTGAATTGGGACACCTAAACGCAATGGGGTGTTGGAGATGCAGGGGCCAAGTGGAATGTTGCCAAAGGCAAGATGGGAGTGGTTACCGTAATGGGCAGCAGAGTCAAAGCAACCCTCAGGATCATCTGGCTCCCATACACCTCTGGGTTTGGCTAGTTAATTGTGGTGTTCCTTGAAGTTAAGGGATAGGAAGCCTACTGCATTTTTACTTGATTTGTATAAACAAAAGAGTTGCAAGTCAAGCAAACAAAGATCTAACCTGCATCATAAAAATAGAGTCACAGCCCCTCAATCAATTCCCAGACCTGAGCCAGTTTACATATCCAGAATCCCTTGAATGAGAGTTTACATATCCAAAATCCCTTGGTACACTGCTAAAAATTTATGCTGTTACTCTTTCTTCCAGCTTTCCTCAGAGGAGCCTATGGCCTTTCCTTGGCTAATTATGCATTGGGGAAAAGGAAATAATCAGACCTTTAGGGGACTACTAGACATGAGCTCTGAGTTGACACTAATCCCAGGAGACCCAAAAGGTGACTATGGCCCACCAGTCAGAGTAGGGGCTCATGGAGGTCAGATGATCAATGGGGTTTTAGCACAGGTGTGTTTCTCAGTGGACTTAGTGGGTCTCTGAACCCATCCTGGGGGTTATCTCCCCAGTTCTGGCATGCATAATTGGAATAGACATACTCAGCAACTACGGCATCCCTTCCTTGGTTTCCTGACCTGTGGAGTGAGGGCTATGACCAGGAAAATACTAAGCCAAAAGCAACACTGAACTCCTACAGGGACTAGACAGATTAGTGCTACCATTAGGACTGAAGGAGGCAGGGGTGGTGGTTCCCATCTCATCCCCATCTAACTCACCTGTTGGGTCTGTGCAGAAGACGGATGGATCTTGGAGAATGACAGTGTATTCTCCTAAGCTTAACCAGCTCTGACTCTAATCACAGTTGCTATATCGGATGTGGTTTCATTGCTCAAGCTAATAACACATCCTATGGTAGCTAGTATACAGCTACTGATCTTGCAAATCCTTTTTTTTCCCCCATTCCTGTTAATAAAGACCACCATCAGTAGTTGGCTTTCAGCAGGCAAGGCCAGCAATACACCTACACTGTATTACCTCAGAGGTATGCAAACTCTCCAGCCCTATGCCCTAATTTAGTTCACAGAGATACTGGGCACCTTCCCTCTTCCCAGAATATCACACTGGTCCATTAGAGTGTTGACATTATGCCGACTGGACCTAGGCAGCAAGAAGTAGCAACTATTCTAAACTTATCGGTAAGACATTTGAATGTCATTGGGTGGGAAATAAATAAAAAAAAAAAATTGGGAGCCTTCTACCTCAGTAAAATTTGTAGGGAATCCAGTGGTGTGGGCCATGTTGAGATATCTCTTCTAATGTGAAGGGTAAACTGTTACATCTGGCCCCTCCAAGAAAGAGACACATAGCCTAGTGGACTTCTCCAGAGTTTGGAGGCAACATGTTCCTCATTCAGGTGGGTTACTCCAGTTCACTTAGTGAGTGACCTGAAAAGCTTCTAGTTCTGAGTGGATCCCAAAACAAGAGAAGGCTCTGCAGCAAGTCCAGGCTGCTGTGCAGGTGGCTCTGCCACTTGGGCCACATGATCCGGCAGATCCAATGGGGCTTGAAGTGTCTGTGGCAGGTCAGGATCCTGTTGTGAGCTTTTAACCTCAGTAGGTGAACTACGGCGCAAGTCTCCACAGATAATTCCTCTCCTTTTGAGAAACAGCTCTCAGCCAGCTACTGGGCCTTAGCAGTGGCTGCATGCTTAATCACGGACCACCGAGTTACGAGGCAAGCTGAGCTTCCCATCATGAACTGGGTGTTACCTGACTGAGGAAGTCATGAAGCTGGGTGTGTCCAGCAGCACTGCATTATCAAACAGAAGAGATGTATTTGTGATTGGGCCCAACCAGGTCCTGAAGGCACAAGGAAGTGACAGGAAGACCAAATGCCCATGGGCCCTGCTCCTGCCACATTACCTTCTCCTTCCCAGCCTGCACCTATGGCCTTATGGGGAGTTCCCCATGATTAGTTGCCAGAGGATGTGAAAACTCAAGCCTGATTTATAGATGGATCAACGTGATATGTTGGCACCCCTTGAAAGGGAACAATTGCAGCACAATCACAGAACTTTGGGAAGTGCACCTGGTTGTTCACTTTCTGGAAGGAGAAATGACCAGACATGTAATTATATACATATTCGTGGGTTGTGGTCAATGGTTTGGATGGATGGTCAGGGACTTAGAAGGAACATGACTGGAAAATTGGTGACAAGGAAATTTGGAGGAGAGGTCTGTGGATAGGGCTCTTTGCATGGACAAAAAAAAAATGAAGATATGTGTGTTACATATGAATGCTCACTAAAGGTGACCTTAGCAGAAGAGGATTTTAATAATCAAGGGGATAGGATGACCCATTCTGTGGATACTAGTAAGTATCCAGTTACTAAGATACTAGTAAGTCTCTTTCCCTAGTCACCAGCGTTGCTGTCCAATGGGTTCATAAACAAAGTGTCCATGGTGGCAGAGAAGAGGTTATGCATAGACTTAGCAAAACGGACTTCTCTTCATTAAGGCTGATCTGGCTATGGCTACTGCTGATGGAGCAATCTGCCAGTAGCAGAGACCAACAGTGAGCTCCCAAGATGGCACCATTCCCTGGGGTGATCAGCCAGCTCCCTGGTGGCAGGTTGATTACATTGGACCACTTCCATCTTGAAAGAGGCAGTGTTTTGTCTTTGCTGGAATAAACACTTACTCTGGATACAGATTTGCCTTCCCTACACACATGCTGTGTCATTTCCCTTTAGCATGAAAATTTGCTTTTGGGTTTTTTAGTGCAGATCTGCTGGTGATGAATTCAGGTTTTTGTTTATCTGACAATATCTTTATCTTCATTGTGGAAGAATATTTTTGCTGAATGTAGAATTCTTAGTAGGAAGTATTTTCCTTCAGCACGTTGAATATATCATTTCATGGTCTTCTGGCTTCAAATGATATGTCAGCCATTAATCTATCCTTGTTTCTCTGATGGAATGGACTGTTTTACTCTGACCTCAAGATTTTCTTTATTACTTGGCTTTTGGAAGTTTGACTTACAATGTTTTTAGGAGTGGTTCTGTGTTTATTACTTTTTGGTTGAGTTTCTTTGGCCAATAAGTTAGTATTTCCTATGGAATTTGGGAAGTCTTCAGCCATTATTTTTCAAGTATTTTCCCCCCTCCTCTCCCTATGGGATTCCAGTTTTTCCTTCCATCACTTGCCATTGTCGCATGGGTTCTAAGGCTCTGTTCATTTTCCTTCAATCTCTTTTCTCTCTTCTTCAAATTGGATATTTTCTATTAACTTCAAGTAATAGATTCTTCTGTTAATCTGCTTTTTAAAAACTGCTTTTAATTTTTTGTAAGTTTTTAATGTTTAATCTATTATTGGTAAAAGGGAATCATCGTGTAAAATTTTGTTTTAATTTTCACCTATAGAATTTCAATTTTCTGCTGAGATTCCTGTTTTTTTTTCGTTGATGTTATGTTATTAATTCTTTGGATATCTATACATATGTAGATGCTGCTTAGAAGTCTTTAACTGCTAATTCCAACATCTGGACCCACTTGAGGTCACTTTCTATTGACTGCTTTTTTCTATTTTTTGGTCTTTTTTTTTTAAGTTTTATTTAAATTCCAGTTAGTTAACATGCCATGTAATATTTGTTTCAGGTATACAATATAGTGATTCAACACTTCCATATAACACCCGGTGCTCTTCACAGCAAGCGCACTCCCTTAATCCCCATCGCCTATTTTATCATCCCCCCCCACCCACCTCCCCTCTGGTAACCATCAGTTTGTTCTCTACAGTTAGGAGTCTGTTTCTTGGTTTACCTCTCTTCCCCCCCCCTTTGTTCATTTGTTTTGTTTCTTAAATTCCACATATGAGTGAAATCATATGGTATTTGTCTTTCTCTGACTGACTTATTTCACTTAGCATTATACTCTCTAGCTCCATCCACGTTGTTGCAAATGGCAAGATGTCATTCTTTTTTATGGCTGAGTAATATTCCGCTGTGTGTGTGTGTGTGTGTGTGTGTGTGTGTGTGTGTGTGTGTGTATAGAGAGAGAGAGAGAGAGAGAGAGAGAGAGAAAGAGCACTACCCTATGATTCAGCAACCATACCACTAGATATTTATCCAAAGGATACAAAAATACTAACTCAAAGGGATACATGCACCCCTATGTTTATAGCAGCATTATCGACAGTAGCCACATTATGGAAACAGCCCATACAGATTTCTGTACATTGATTTTGTATCCTATGACTTACCTAAATTCATGTAACAGTTGTAGCAATTTTTGGTGAAGTCTTTCAGGTTTTATATATAGAGTATCATCTCATCTGTAAATAGTGAAAGTTTGATTTCTTTCTTTCCAATTTAGATGCCTTTTATTTCTTTTTGTTGTCTGATTGCTGTGACTGGGATTTCCAGGACTATGTTGAATAAAAGTGGTGAGAGTGGACTGCTTTTCTCTTAACTATGGGTCTCACGTTGCTGTTTGCATGACAAGTGTTTTTTGGTTGATACCTGGACATATTGGATGATCTGTTTTAGCAGCTCTCGATTCTTTTGTGTTCTGCTGAAGATTGTTGATTGTTGTTGTTGTTGTCGTTGTTGTTCTAGTAAGCAGTCAGCTTGCCTGGATACAAATTGCAAACTCTGTCTCCCCTACGGTTTATAGTCAGTGATGTTTCTGCCCTGTCCCTTTTGGTTTCCCATCACTGCTTTTTCAGCCTGACTTCACGGAATCTCCCCTGTGTTTACATAATTTGCTAGTCAGTTAAGGGTGGGGCAGAGACCGGCTCCTCCTTGCTGTATTTTCCTTGCTTCTAGGGAAGGAATCTCACTGCTGGTCTTCTGCTTTGTCCTCTGATACTTCAAGTCTGGAGCTACCTTCAGGTTTCTACTGCCTGAGCCATGCTCTCAGTTAAAAAAGAAAAAAAAACAAAACCAAAACAAAAGAGGTAGCAAACTCCCAGATCAAGCCTTGTGTGGATCTATTTTGCAAGAGTCAATTCCTCTCTGGTCTCTGGTCTTTGTTTTTGTTTTTCCTGGGCCATGCGAAACACTCTCATGATGCATAATTAAGCTGTCAGCCAGGGATTTTTGGCAGAATTTGAGTCTTACCTCCTTTTCTAGTTCTCTTGTTGCCTGGATTTCTCCTTTAAAGTTCCACCTGTTTTTCCAGCCTTGAACTTTGATCTCTCACACCTTGAGCTGGTAGGGACTGTAATTTCCACTGCTTCTGTTTTCCACAATGATAGCTTTGGGTACTGGCAAGCGCCCAGTCCAGAAAGCCACAAACTGAGAACTGTTATCTTTCCCATTTGTAGTTTTTTAAAAATAAACCATCCAATGGCTTCTATGTGCTTTAGGATGCTTTTTAGCATTTTAATTTTTTTAAAAATTCGGTTAAAAAAATTTTTTTAATGTGGGATAGTTTCTACAACCACCATTACCAGAAGTCTAGTGAGTTGGTTAATTTTAGAAATATGTCTACCAGGGTGCTCTAAATTCATTCTCTGCATGGAACATAGGCCATCTTTTATTTACAGATAAACCAACAAATTCTGGAATCATGTAAGAGGATTTACAGGATGAAGAATTTTCTAAGCTTTCTAGAGATATCTTGGAATTAACACTGATCTTCATGTGTACATTGGACTCTAACATTATAGGCCTTATAGGAATGCCTACTACACAATAATTTCAATGTGGAATTTATCAGGAAAGTTTCCTATTGGTTACATTCTGCACTATCTCCATTATAATTAGTTTTTAGGTCATTAGAATTTGAAATATAAAACAATATCTTCCTTCATAGGGAGTATCTTTCCTTTTTTAGAGTTGGATGCTTTGACTATCACAACAAAAGTATAAGGTATACCATTCCTCTTGGGATCTCTTAGTTTCTTGAGATTGTATTTTCTATTTGTATAGAAATTGGCTGAGCCTTAGCCAACAGCCTTATTAAGACTGATAGGACTTGTCATTCATGGCTGAATGTTCTGAATGAGCTGGCCAGGAAGGCAGATTATAATAGTCAAGAGTGAATGCTTCTATAATAAGGAAAATTCTTCTGCATCATTTGATCATTCCCCAACATGCCAATCTACAACCATCTTAAACCACAGAATTCTAACATTGCTATTGCTTTAGAGTTTTTCAATTTGTAGATTTTAAGGCTAGCATTGCAGAGAACTATTTTATTTTTAACTTACTGTTCTAAACATCTGGGTATCATCTCTTTGAAGTACCTTTGAAACTACTGGAAAAATACTAACTCCATGACCTATTCCACCTAGAGATAATGAAATCAGTTTTGGAAGGTATTGTAAACTGGATGCAGCCTAAGATATATCTAAAGCCAGGTGAGTTATGTGAATGTTAACAATGACCAAGCACTTGTGTTAACTGTAGTGTATGCCCCTTGGATTGTTTTAAAAATTGAAACCTCAAGGGTCTTCAAATTTTCTAGACTTCAGAGGTCACCCTTCCCTTTAAGATTTAAATATTAACAATCAGAGGTCCTATTCTGTAGGTTATCAAGAAGTTATAGCTGTGCCCCCAAATGTTTATTAGGATCCCTGGGAGGGGCACAGAAACAACTCACCATACCAGTCTTGGAATATAGCTGTGCTAGAGATGCATTAAAAATGGTTTAATCAACTATAGGATAGTCTGCACAAAACTGTTAGTGTCTTAGGAACAAAACCAATACAAGTTAGCTCCCAAAGTATGTCAATTCAAACACTGAGGTTTTTCTTACATTTACGAAAATGTAGGGAAATGGTAGTAAATAAAAGATACTTACTCAATGAAATGATTGACAAGAAAAAAAAAGGCACTATTATGGTAGGCAGAGAAATAAGCCTTAGTAGAGATGCAATCTGGCTTAATGAATGTTCAAGGAACCCAAAGGACTCTGCTTCACAACTCTGGGGAGAGAAGTGATTTAAAAACAGCAAGGTAAATTTGAAGTCACCATCTTCCCTACCAAAGAGCATATTTCAGCCTTATAATCCTAATTTAAATGAATGCTTCTATGAAGAAATGCAATACCATGTGCCATAATAGCCTTGTGATTCGGATTCTCATGGCCTCACACAACACTTGGATTCAGAACTGAGCTGTGTGGGGGAAGGAGCACAGGGCAAAAACATCCATTTTGCTGACATGGACCGTGGCAGCAGCAACAGGCCTCTGGAGCTGGCATCTGTGGCGGCTCATCATTGGGGTTCAGCAGTTTCCCGAGTGTGGTAGGTGCAGCAACATTCTTGGGGAGGGGGGGCGCTCATTGTGCTATGTGGCTGTGCGTATCCCTGCTGGAACACAAATCTCTAGTTTCTTTCTAGAGCTCCTCCAGTGATTTTTATGGGCTACCTACATTCCACAATAAGTCCCTGTATTGAACCTAGAAAGGAAGAGATTCTGTTATCTACAGCTGAGAACCTAGCTCATTATACTTGCCAATTCTCAGTATGTCAGCCCGATCTAATCTGGTATTCATTTATAACCTTGACAAGTACTATTGGAAATCACATAACCAAGCTCATCAAGGCAATAAACTTAAAATACATCTGGAAATCAAGTTTAGTGAAGTGTCAGTGTTTCTCTATTTCAGAGTAAAGTGCCAAGTAGTTTTTGATATTATTTTTGTGCTTTACTCTGATGTAGATCATTAGGGCCGTAGTTCAGGGAAGTGATGGTTAAAGATGTCTTGAGAAGCAGAAATTACTTTAATACAAACTGGAGATATAAGAGTGAAATGTATACACTAAAACCCTTCAACTTGAAAAAGGTAAGGAAGTGCTTATATGAAAAGAAAAATTCAAAATGTCCAAACATATTCCACAATTTTCTACATGATTTTCAAATCTTTTCCCACAAAATGTATTTTCTTTTAAATAGCATTATTTATATTGTTTATCACAAATCTTCTTCCATGATGCCGCCCATAAGTTAAGTTAAATGTAAACTGGGATGTACGCTATAGGGTTAATATTGAGACTTAATAGTCTGAAGATCCTAAATCCCAAATATACTAGCATCAGTAGCTCATTATAAAATTAGAGCTGTCTCGGTTTCTACTTTCTGACTGAATTTGAAAAGCAAAGTAAACATGGAAACACAGTATGTGGTAAACATTTGATAATTGACTTATAAAGTTGATAAAGATTAGGTATGAGTATTAGCATTAAAAACAAAAAAGGGACAAATAAATAGAAAACTTTACTATGTAGCACAAATCTTAGATAATTTTAGATTTTTTTAAAAAATCCCTGAATAATAATGAGAATATGGAAATTACAGAGACAGCTATAGTTAACTCTAGATGTTTAATTCCAGTATTTATTCTATAGTTTTTATTATATAAGTACATGAGAATCCTATGAACTGTTTCTTTCACTTAGTTTTATAAACATATTATTTTTTTATTATTACATAATTCAGATAATTTTATGGGTGTATATTACTGGTTAGCATACAATGGTTTAAGTTAGTCTCCTATTAACTACTACCAAACTTTGGGTTGTTTTCAGTTTTATGGTAACATACACAATTGCATAATAAACATCTTCATGCATGCAGCTGTTTTTCTTATTTAGGATTCCTTAGGAGAGATCCACAGAGTACTAATTAATAGAATATCCTGATTAAAATTAGCTAAACTCTTTCTAAAACAAATATTCCCAATTATACTCCCCTTGAGGTACCCAGTCTTTTGATTTAACACCCCAAAGAACAAACCAAACTCCTGGGAGTGAAAGAGGGTGGTGCAGAGACCATTGTACTCATAGATTTCCTTTGAATTTTGTAATTACTAATGAAATTGAACAATTTCCCATATACTTGTGAACTAGTTGAGGCTTCTCCTTCACCGATGGTGGTCTTTAAAAAATTATTAATTGAGGTCTTGAAAAAACCCTAACATTTAGGAAGACAAAATTTCAATATGGGGCCTTAGACAAGGCCACAAGGTAGCTGAGGGAGAGACAGATCTCAGAGTCCAAGTAACAGCTAGAGATACGTACGCCCCTTAAAATAGACGTCTGAGCAGCAGGAGAGACCAGAGAAATAAAGATGTAAGGAATGAAGGCCTATGTCCAAAGTCAGCTTGTTGGTGTTCTTGTGGCCTCATAAAAGAGTTAGTGGAACTAACTCATATTCTTGGGTGCTTCCTCTGGAAGTGTCAGTGTAGTATGATGGACAGCTGGGAAAGTTGAAAGACAAAGTCCCAGCTCTGTCCTTCAGTCAGGTGTCCGTATGTGGTAGATAGCACTGCTGGTCACATTCGTTTTGACTCTATGCACCTGCCCCTGTGCAATGTGCTTTTGCAGCTCCTTCCATTAGAGATAAAGCCTATTTTCCCAACACTTGAATTAGTGCTTTGTCACATGAATTGCTTTGGCCAATGGGTCCTTAACAAACAAATCTGGGCTGTGGGAATCACTGTATGTTTTTAAGCAGAACCGGGGATGTTTGAACTGTGATTTTTATTTTTTATTTTTTAAAAGATTTTGTTTATTACAGAGAGAGTGGGAGAGAATGCATAAGCAGGGGAGTGGTAGGCAGAGGGGGAGGAGGAAGCCAGCTCCTTGCTCAGCAGGGAGGGCTCCATCCCAGGGGACGCATGAACTGTGATTTTTAAAGTAACTCTGATAGTGATATAAAAAAGGGATCATGGAGGGGCGCCTGGGTGGCTCAATTGTTAAGTGTCTGCCTTTGGCTCAGGTCGTGATCCCAGGGTCCTGGGACTGAGCCCTGCATCAGGCTCCATGCTCAGCAGGGAGTCTGCTTCTCCCTCTGCCCCTCACCCCACTCATGCGGGCACTCTCTCTCTCTCAAATAAATAAATAAAATCTTTAAAAAAAAGACAAGGAGGATGTGCAAACAGACAGTACAAATGGCACCACCACTGAGGGGAGTTACAAGTTATTCTGGAGGAAACACTGATAGGGGCTTTGAAAGTGATTAGATAGACATATGGGGTGAGGGAGAAAACTGAGTGAAAAATAACAGAAGTTTCTAGATGGTCCTGGGAAGGTAGTATTGCAGGATCGAGGTGCTGGCAGGTCATTCATCTGGAGATAATCCGGAGGCACTGAAGATGGTGCCACAAACACATTATAGCCCCAAGTCAGTTTCTCATTTTTCAGCTGGCTTACTTGATTGTGTTATGTGGCTGCTCCATGACTCTATTCTGGGACTCAAAAGGCTCAAAGGACATTTGTGGGAAAAGAAGGCATCATTATAACTCCAACTTATATTTCAGAAGTATAGAGTTAATTTGTTCTATGGCTCTTATATTATGACTAATTAATTTTCCTCATTACTATGTAACACTCATCAACATATTACCTGTTATAATAGTTATATGGTATGAAAAATAAATAAAATTGTGGGCATGCTTTAGAGTTTCTCTTCTTACATTGTATTATTCATTGAGTAGCTACAGAAAAGGAAAGACAGTAACCAGTAAAGACCAAGGTTAGGGCTACCAGATTGAGCAAATGAAAATACAGGACACCAGTTAAATTTGAACTTCAGATAAAAAAAAACAAATAAGGGCGCCTGGGTGGCTCAGTCAGTTGGGTGGCTGCCTTCGGCTCGGGTCATGATCCCAGAGTCCTGGGATCGAGTCCCATATCAGGCTCCCTGCTCAGCCTCCCTGCTCAGCGGGGAGCCTGCTTCTCTCTCTGCCTCTGCTCCTTCTCCCTGCTCATGCCCTCTCTCAATATCTCTCAAATAAATAAAATCTTAAAAAAAAATAATGTTTCTGCTTAACTATATCCCATAACGTATTTGGGATATACTTAAACTATTAAGTTTTTTTTAAAAACTGAAATTCACACTTAACCCAGTGACCTATATTTCACCTGGTGGTCTACCTGAGGTATCTTTTACTGAACATTCCTCTCTGAAATGCTGATACATGTTAAGCGGAAAAATTTTACTGGGAACTAAAAAATTAGAGAAGGGCTGGAAAAAGCAAGCTGAAACAGAATTCCTTTCTGTCAGGACTTCTCAGAACCTTTAACCAGCTACTACATAGTAAGTCTCCTAAAGGAAGATAGTATGAAGCATTTCCCACCTTTTATTTGACCAGATGTTTCCCTGATGCTTTGTAGATACTGTGTGGAGGAAGGTGGTTAATCTACTACTCTGCTCGCGTAAGTAACAGGTCATGTGATGCAGTCGACCTGGCATAAAATATAAACTAAAAAATCTGGGTTCAAGTCCCTGGTCCATCAATCACTGGGTGTTTGCAAGTTGCAAACTGGACTGAGCTTCAGTTGCTTCTCTAGGGATAACATATATCTAACTCACAGGATTCTTCTGCGGCTTAGAAGGCATCACCTAGCAGAGCACGTTGCATACCAAGAAGTATAATACAGATGCCCCGAACAATGTAATAAGAGGAGAGAAACAAAATGAAGGATTAGAGCTAAGGAGGAATTTCCCAGCAGGTACTGGAGTTACACGCTTCACAGCACACCTGTCTTTGGGGTCCTGGCCATACGATTCGAATTTGCAGGCTGTCTGTCTGATTTAGTGCATTTTAGGCACACCACCAAGCCTCATCATTGTCTGATACTGCTGGGTGTTTGGGAATTGTACTGTCTGAGGGGAGTTTCCATCTCGTGGTTGTGACTAATAGTTGCTACCCGGTACAGATTTCCCCCAGTTCTGTCCCTGAACATAGCTGTAGCCTATGAGGATTGATAAGAACACACAGGATGCAGTCTGTCGAATTCTCTGAAAGCTAATTTAGCTAATTTACTTGTTTCCATTAATTATTTAGTTTCAGTTGACTGCTTTTCATTGTCATAACAACTGTGGTTGTTTTTGTACAAAAAATCATAATAGAATTTTGAGGGATGTTCAGTTTGTCTTGCCCCAGCTTCTTCCTGCAGCTGGAAACTGAAGGGGATTGAAAAGAGAATTGGGCCAGAGAGAAGGGAGATACGAGGGGCTTACTTGAATATGAGGGATCCTTATGAAACTATTACATTACTAATAAGTTATTATTTGTAAAGATTCTTCGGACCTAATATTGATAAATGAGTCATTTGTTAATGGATTTTAGGAAACTTGGGGCTTCTTGGCCCCAAGACAGCAATTGATATACATGTACATTCTTAAGCTTTTCTGTCATTAATACAAAATCAGCAAAGTGACCGGGGAACATTGATTCCTGAGTACATTTCTAAAGAGAAACGTGGGGCTTTCAGGCTTCTTGTGATAGTTAACATTTCCACTGTTTATTTCTTAACATTTCTCACCTGCTCATCATTTCGTGTTGACTCACAGATGATGATTTCGGTCTCTGGTTCCATTGTCTATGAAATGCTGAGACTCAGAGGGACTTCCTTCCTCTGAGTGTTATTAGAGACTTAACAGAAAAGGGTGTCATTTAACTTGCCAGCTAAATGCATAACTGTAGCTGCATAGAACAAACGAGGGGAGTGTGTGCTACAAGCTGGTACTCACGTGACCTTTAACATCTTAGTGATTTATGGTTGCTGTGAGCATAACTGAACTATAACCAAGAGAAAAGAATTTATTTTCTCTTCAGAGTATCATACCCCTAAAAGCCTTCTCTCACCCAATTTGTTAGCAGTAAAAGCTTACAACAGTAAGAACTTGCAAAAGGACGACAGAATGAAAGAATTTTAATGCGTTTTGCCAAAGGGAAATTTACCATCTGCCTGTCTTCATGAATCACATATGCTGAGAATAATATTTTAGAAGATTCTGACAACAAGATGCAGTAATTTGTAAATGAATATTACTGATGCTGCCCTTTTTAAAGCAATCTGTGGAATAAATCAGTACAGTAATCTATAGGATTACAAGTCAAAGACTTGAAATAGTAGAATAATAAACTATATTATTGACTTTTTGTAATTGTAATAAAGATCCCAAATCTTTAAAATGTAATTACTTTGATTCAAATTTCACTGTTCCCATATGCATCCTTTCAATGTGTTGCTGTGTGAGGTAGGATAGGAAAATACATTATTAGGCCAAGACACAATAAAGTCTTACCGGCAGACATTGTCAAACATGCAATTAAAGAACACAGAAATGTGTCACTGACTGGTCTGATTTCTCGGAAAGCATCCCATACAGCACAAATCTTGAAGGTGTCATCAGTGGAAGACTTCATTTTTCAACGTGTAGAGCTAACTCAAAAGACTTGATTTTAACTCTCAGAAAAAGCAAAACATAATTTAAAATTATGGAAATTCAGTTTGGACCTTGAGAATAACCAAATATTTTCAAGCAGTGGTCTAATGATGTTCTTGCTTTATCTATCATACATTTAGAATGAACACTCTTTACAGTTGATGAAAATTAGGAATTAGGTATGGTCCCTTAAAAATTGGTTTGGGGAGCACTGGGGTGGCTCCGTGGGTTAAGAGTCTGCCTTTGGCTTAGGTCATCTCAGGGTCCCAGGATCGAGCCCCCGTCCCCTTCCCCCTACTTGCATGCTTTCTCTCAAATAAATAATAAATAAATAGCATCTTAAAAATGACTGGTTAGGAAGAGGGGCACCTGGGTGGCTCAGTAGGCTAAGCGTCTGACTTTGGCTCCGATCATGATATTGGGGTCCTGGGATCCAGCCCCACCTTGAGCCCCGCATCAGGCTCCCTCGCCCCACTCGTGCTCTCTTTCTCTCTCTCTCTCAAATAAATATAAATAATACAAATCTTTAAAAATTGTTTGGAAGAATATAAAGAAAATGGAAGAAAAGGGTTGTATAATCAGTGACAATTGTTCTATCATAAGTCAGGTGATTTGAGCCTGATTGTATATGACCTGAGAAAACAAATTTTATACCATTTTCTCTTCTCCCACTATGTCAGTGGTGGTACTGACACTACCACAATTTCTTATTGGCTAATAGAGGATCTTAAACATGATTTTTTAATGATAGAGGCATTACAAGAAAAGCAAGTCTATGGTCAGTAAGGAGGAGGGGGATTATGACAATTGTCATTTTCCAAAACAATAAGTAAATTTTTTCTTCTCTGGAAACCGAATAAGAGGAAAGCTTATGAAAATGAAAATATTCATGCAATATTTATGCATGTTTCTGCCATTATTTCCTTCTTCCGTAAGGCTAAGTTTTTTTTCAAAGAATAAAAGCATGTTAGTTAGGTATACTCATCTCTTGAATCTGGCAAAGAAAAGTCTGGCAGTTTCATAATTATCACTATCATATGTGGTAGAATATATGGTATATACTTATCACATATTGTAAATAATATAGTCATAGTTCCTTTCTGAAAATAACCATTTGCATGACAATTAAGTGGCACTTTGGAAGCTATTTTCTGTTTTCGTAGTCCCTTGAGGAGTAGTCTCAAGTGATTAAAAAAAGTATATTTTCATTTTACCTTCATTTCCCTCCCCCTATAATTTTTAAGGAGGAAAGATACTTAATAGTGTCTGGATGTGACACTGAATCAGTATGAATTCCAAGCTGTTAGACATTCCAAAGGAATCAAAGTGCCTGTGGAAGCTTTTTGCTTTTTCCTGAGATCTAAGAAGTACTAGGTCATATTTTGGAAGCTTCCAGAAAGAAAATGAGGGAAAACACTGTTCTCAGAGAAGAGTGCAATTCTCAGATTACTGTCTCAGATGATAATTAAAAAAAAAATATTGTGGGAACAGAGCTGTAGGCAGAAGAAATGTGAATATTTTACTCATCATTTTCATTTTGCTTATTTCTAGTAAATGTGGAAATATGGTCACAAAATTTACTTAGGAACAGGCTTCCCAAGCATATGTGGGTTGTAGACTAAATCCTCAGCCTGGCAAATTATTTGTATTCACCTAAAATGGCAATAATAAGGAGTAAAGATTAAATACAGGAGAAACACTATTTCTAGGTTAATCTGGTGTATGATAAATATATGAAGAAAAGGTGAAGAAAGAGCAATCTGGAAAAATTGTGGCCCAATGTATGGTGGTAAATTACAAGCTATTTATGATTTTGACATTAGAAGGCATGACAAATTGTTCTATTTTAAGGTTTAAAAGTATGCATAACTGGTTCAGGGTAATAAGATTGGATTCTTATTTCAGTCTATGTAACAATAAACTGTGCTTTATCTAATAGTACCATAGAACGCAATATTTAAGTCAAGCAAAAAGTAATATTTTGATGAAGTCATAATAAAAATCAAAGGAAAATTAAGTGAACATTTGAATATTTTATGACCTTGAGGGTGGAGAAGGCTATACATACATAAATGCAGAGGAAGGGACCCCAAAGGAAAATACTAATGATTTGGCAACATAGAATCTTACATACCTTACACATGTCAACAGACACCATAAATAAAGATAAATGACTAACTGGGGAGGGCGGAGGGGGAAGAATATATAAGCATGAGCCTGTGATGACTTCATTGATGCAACCTGGTCAATTTGTTTATAAACTCCCCTTCATAAAAAAAGGATGGCTAGGAAAAGAAGCTGGCATCATAGGGTGGGCCACTGTATTTACCTGATGAGTTGATTAATGATCATGTTCCTTACAGCTATCATCACGTGACACAAATATTCTTACTTTGTGCCCATCCTTCCTGTAACTAATTTTCCAGTTGAACTTGTACAGATCTCTGACTATTCATCTTGACCATTAGCCCTACCAATGCTGTGTCCCATAAATTTTGATATATTTTTTTTTCATCGAGCCTAAGGTATTTCCCATTTTTCCTTGTGATTTCTTCTTTGATCCATGAGTTATTTAGAAATATATTGTTTAATTTTCAATTATTTGGGGATTTCTGTTGCTGCTTTCTAATTGAATTTCATTGTGGTCGGAGAACATCCCTTGTATGATTTCATACAAGGGATGCTTTAAAGTTACCGATTTTTTTTCCAGCATAGCACATGGTCTATCGCAGAGAATGTTCCATGTGTGCTTGAAAAGAAAGTGTATGTTATTGTTGCATGATGTGTCCTATACTTATCAGTATGGTCCAGGAGTCTGAGAGTGATGTTGAAGACTTTTACATCCTTACTGATTTTACTTGTAGTTGTTCTCTCAACTGGAGATGAGCAATGAAATCTCCAATTACAGTTGTTGAATTGTCTATTTCTCCTTTCAATTCTCTAAGTTTTTGCTTTACATAGCTTAAGGCTTTTTTAGGTACATAGACATTTATAATTTTTCTATCTTTCTGAGATATTCTTTATCATTGTGAAGTGTCCCTCCTTGTCTCTAGTCATATTCCTTGTCTTGAAGTCTGTTTTTATGACATTATAGTTACTTCTGCTTTTATGGTTACTAGTTGCATGGTATAACTTTTTTTCATGCTTTTACTTTTAACCTATTTGCATTTACAAAATTTTTTTGAGATATAATTGACCTATAACATTATTTTCACTTTAATATAATGATTTGATATTTCTATATATTGTGAAGTGAGCACCACAATAGGTCTAGTTAACCTCAACACCATACATAGACATTTTTTCCCTTATGATGAGAATTTTTAAGATTCTCTTAGCAACTTCCAGATGTACAATATAATATTTTTAAGTATAGCCACAATGCTGTATATTACATCCCATGACTTTTTAACTGGAAGTTTGTACCTTCACCCATTTCGCCCACCCTCTACCCCCTATCTCTGGCAACCACAAATATGTTCTCCGTATCTATGAGCTTGGTCTTTTTGTTTGTTTGTTTTGTTTTGTTTTAGATTCCACACATAAGTGAGATCACATGGTATTTGTCTTTCCCTGACTTACTTCACTTAGCATAATGTCTTCAAGATCCAACCGTGTTGTCACAAATTGAGAGATTTCCTTTTTTATGGCTGACTAGTAATCCATTATACATTTTATATAAATCACACCTTTTTTATTCATACATCCTTTGGTAGACACTTAGGTTGCTTCCCTGTCTTGGATATTTTAAATAATACTGCAGTGAACATGGGAATGCATATATTTTGAATTAATGGCTTTATTTTCTTCAGATAAATACCCAGAAATGGAATTGTTGGGTCATATGATAGTTCTATTTTCCATGATTGGAGGAACCTCCATACAGTTTTCCATAGCAGCTGCATCAATTTACACTCTCACCAACAGTGCACAAGGGTTCCCCTTTTCCTCCATATTTTCACCAACACTTGTTATTTCTTGTCTTTTTGATATTAGCCATGCTAACAGTTGTATGGTGGTTTCTTATTGTGATTTTGTTTGCATTTCCCTATTTATATCTTTAAGTCTACTAAAGTATGTCTCTTGTAAATGGTGAGCCCATTCTAATTTAATCTAATTATTTGATATTACTGAATTTATACCTGCAATTTTCCTATTGTTTTCTCTAAATATCATACCTTTTGTTCCTCTGTTCCTTTTTGACTGCCTTGCTTATATTAACAAAATATTTTCTATTAGGCCATTTTACTTCCTTTGTGAATTTTTTAGCTATAATTTTTGTGTTGTGTTGTGCTGTGTATGTGTGTGTGTAGTGTGTGGCTATTTTAGGCATTAACATATGTGCTTTTATCTTATCACAATCTATTTTAGGTTTGTTCCAATAAATATACTTAATAAATATACTTACTTTCTGTAAATAGAGTAAATTTATTCCAATATAGTTCCATTAACTTTTCTCACTTTTGTGCTCTTATTGTTATATATATTACAAGTGCACACGCCATAAGCTGAACAATACAGTCTCATAGTTATTACTTTATATAGTCTTATGGTTTTAAAAAATATTAAGATAAGAATATGTACATATACACTTTTAAAAAAATATATTGATCCATGAATTACTACATTGTACACTTAAAATTAATATAGCACTGTATGTTAACTGGAATTAAAAGAAAAACTTAACAAAATCTATTAATCCCCATATTAACCATTTCTGATGCTCTCCTGAGTTACCATCTGCTCTCATTTCCCTTCAGCCTGAAGGTCTTCCATTAGTATTTCTTGTAGAAAACATCAATTGTCAATAAATTCTCTTAGATTTTTGTCTGTAGGTAATTTCACTTGATATAGAATTATTGGTTGACACGGTTTTCTTTCAGCACTTTAATATGCTATGCAGCTTTCCTCTGACTTCCATTGTTTCTGATAAGTCACCCATTAATTGTACTGTTTTCAGTATGTGGTGCAACATTTTCCCCTTGCTTTTTCAACAGTTTGTCTTTCAGCAGTTTGACATGACACTTCTGTGTTTTGGTTTCTTGTGTTTATCCTTTTTGAGACTCATCTGGCTTCTGGAATCTTTAGGCTAATGTGTTTCAGCCAAATGGGGAATTCTCAGCCATTATTTCTTCAAATGTATTTTCAGCCCTTTTTTTCAATCTCCTCTTTTTCTTCACTCTTGTTATATGTATGTTGGAATGCTTGATATTGTCCCAAAGATCCCTGAGACTCTGTTTATTTTTTCTTACTTCTTTAGGCTGGATGATTCCTATTGATTTATCTTGAAGGTCACTTATTCTTTCTTTTACCATCTCAAATCTGCTCTTGAACTCATCTAGTGCATTTTAAAATTTCAGTTATTGTATTTTTCAGCTCTTGAGTTTTTATATGGTTCTTTTTAATTTTTTAATTTTTAATTTTTTTTAGGGGGGGTTTTCCTTTTGTCCAAGGGCAAGTAGAAGTTGCTGAAGGACTTTAAGCACGATAGTGACATGATCTAATTCACAGATTCCATCACTTTCTCCTCTTCCTTTGTTTTTTTTTTTTGTTGTTTTGTTTTGTTTTTTTCTTACTGGGATGTGACTTCACTACCAAGTCCTGCAGTATCGGTCTTGTTGTAGAGAGTATATGGTTCTTTTCTTAGTTTCTACTTATTGAGATTCCCCATTCATTGGTTTATTGCCATGATATTTTCCTTTAATTCTTTAAATGTATTTATAATATCTGCACTGAAGTATATAGTATATGTCTGATAATTCCAGAATCTGGGCCCACTCAGGGTCAGTTTCTATTGACTCCCCCTTTCTCTCCACCCCAGATCCCCTGTGTATAGGTTACATCTTTCTTTTTCATGTTTAGCAATTTTTGGTTGAAAAGTGGACTTTTTAGATAATATATTGTAGCTGCTCTAGAGTTTTTTTCTTTTTCTGGGGGGTTGTTAGTTATGTTTAGTAAATGTGCCTGAAGTTAAACTTCAGAATATGTGTATCCCATACTGTTCATCTGCTTATGTGTTTTTAGTGTTTCTATTTTTTTTTTAGCCTAACATCCTAGAAGTCTCCACTGTGTCTACATAATTTAGGGGTCAGATACTAATTTGGGCAGAGTTACTCTCAAGTATCTCTAGCACATAGAGTTTCCATTCGGTACTGAAGTTATCTTGGTGTGGACTGAGGGATACTTTCAAATTTGCAGCCAGTTCTCAGCTCCCCCTTTGCTTACACTTTTTGCTAACCTCTTTCAAGTTGCTTTAGGCATGAATTATATCCCAGTGAACCAGGGATGTGTGAGGAGCTGAACTCAGACAACTTATTTCTCTCTTATTTCTAGGATCTCCCTGTTAAGTTTTTTGGCTGGTTTACTACTCACCCCAGCTAGAGCTGCAAACTTGGCTCAGTGAAATTAGGTTTTTCTCTGCCCATTTCCATTCCACACCACCAACTTTAGCTGGAAAAACCACCATCATTTTGTTTTCTACTCTAAATAAAGTCTAGATATCTCTGGCAGCAAACCTGGGTTTCATGGTCTGCTTCAGGTTGGTAATGTTGCATTCCTGTCAACCAAGCCAATTACAAAAGATGACACACTATATGATTCCATCCATATGAAAGTCGAGAATGGGGTAACCAATAGAGACACAAAGTAGTTTAGTAGTTGCTTAGGACTAGGAAGGGACTGGAGTATGGAGATGTGGAGTGGTGGGGGAGATAGCTAAAAGGTACAGGTTTTCTTTCTGGGGTAATGAAAATATTCTAGAATCGTGTTGATGTTGGCTGCACATATCTATGAACATAGTAAAAATTACTGAATTGTTCACTTTGATGTGTGAATTATATGGCATATAAATTATGTCTCAATAAAGATATTAAAAATAAAAAGGATAAGCAGTTGTGGCCAAGAGCTATATAAGACAAAAAGAGCAAGATCAGAATATAGACTTCAATCAGGCAGTGAAGAAATTTGCAGAATCCAAATAAAGACTGTAAGAAATAATCTGCAAACTGAAGGGAAGCATAATATTCTATTAAAAGATGTCAGGTGCTAAAATTAAAAGAGATTATGAATGAATTATGAAAGGTATAAAAACTCAAGAGGTATAGGTTATTAAATTAAATTCCAGCTATATGGTACAGACTTGGAGTCTTCTACTGACACAATGGCCTTTCAAAACAGTTCACTGTATGCCTGCCATTCAGATAAAAGCATTCTAGACTAACACAATCCTTGATCCCATGTCTCAGTCTTGAGTGTCTCACTGATGAGTAACCATACCTAGGTTCCAAGTTCTATGGCAAATCTGTTCCACTAATTAAATGACATTTCATACAGGGAACATAAAGAAATAACTACAGAGGGAATATAGTGTGACACCATTGTATTAAAGTCAAAAGAGTGGCACCTGGGTGGCTCAGTTGGTTGAGCGACTGCCTTCGGCTCAGGTCATGATCCCGGGTTCCTGGGCTCAATTTCTGTGTTGGGCTCCCTGCTCAGTGGGACGTCTGCTTCTCCCTCTCCCTCTGCCCTTCACCCCTGCTCATGCTGTCTCTCTCAAGCTAATAAATAAAATCTTAAAAAAAGATAAAGTCAAAAGGATCTGGTTCTAATTTTAGGATGTTTTAAAATTCTTATCCATTTGAAGCAGAAAGGTGTGAGAAAATTTTATTAAGCTATAAGAGTATCAGAAGGAGACAACTTGAAATTTTTATTTGTAATTTTAACTTATTATATTTAAAAGAGAAGTATTTGCTCATTAAGTTCTTTTTTTCAAGATTTTATTTTTAAGTAATCTCTATACCCAGTGTGGGGCTCTAGCCTACAATCCTGAGATCAAGAATCAAGAATCAAGTATGTGCCTAGAAAATATTTGCAAATCATATATCTAATGATATTCAATGAGCCAGCTAGACACCCCTTTGCTCATTAAGTTTTAAGTTTATCTTGTCAGATATTTGCAGTACTTAAAAAGAAAATGTTCAAACTAAGTATAGTTTAAAATATTTAACTAATTAATTATGTTTCTAAAAGGGAATGATTATATAATGAGATTTTGGTTTGTTCAACTTAAATTAAACAGTGATCAAAAAACCAGCAAAAGTAATCTAACACAAATTTTTATATATTTTTTATATTTATCATATTTAAATTGATGACAATTGGTAGGTTAAGACATTTAGAGAAGTAGAATTTGTTTAAGGTGGTTGTGTGGCCAAATTAGAGGGTTTTTTTTTTTTCCTTCAATGGCAGTGACCACAAGGACAGAGTATGCTCAGAGCATATTCTAATGCACAGATGACAAGAGGAAAATGTATAGCATCAATGCATTTACAACAGCAGCAATGATACAAGTAGGTAAGAAAGATCACTAGCTGTATGTGAGTTCATAATTAAGGCAGAAAATCCACACATTTCATTAGTGGAATTTGAGAAGCTGCGGAAAATCACAGTTAGTATTTTAGTACCGATAAGAAAGAAAATTCTCAACTAGAGAATCAGAAGGAGGCTATATTGTGGTACAGAGGAAGGCAGCTCAATAGGAAAAAGGAGAAAAGTTGAGAAAAAATGATTCTGGAGTGCGATGGCACTCCCTGATTTCAAACTACGTAACAAAATTATAGTAATCAAAACAATGTGGCATAAAAACTGGCATAAAACTGGCATAAAAACAGACACATAGATCAATGAAACAGAATAAAGAACCCAGAAATGAACCCACATATATATGCTCAATTAATCAAGTACCTCAATTAATTTATGACCAGGGAGACAAGAATATACAATGGGGAAAGGACAGTTTCTTCAAAAAATGGTGTTGGGAAAACTGGGCAGCACACACAAAAGAATGAAACTAGACTACTACCTTACAAAAAATCAACTCGAAGTGAACTAAATATTTGAATGTAAAACATGAAACCATAAAAATCCTAGAAGAAAATATAAGTGGTGAGCTTCTTTTTAAAAATTTTTCAATTTTATTTAAATTTAATTTAGTTAACATATAGTGTATTATTAGTTTCGGGGTACTGGTAAGCTTCTTGATGGTGGTCTTGGTGACGATTTTTAAAAATCTGACTCCAAAAGCAAATACAACAAAAGCAAAAATAAACAAGTGGGACTATGTTAAACTAAAAAGCTTCTGCACAGCAAAAGAAATCATCAACAAAATGAAAAGACAACCTACTGAATGGGAGAAAATATTTGCAAATCATATATCTAATAAGGAGTTAGTATCCAAAATATATAAAGAGCTCACAAACAACTCAGTAGCAAAACAACAATCAAATTTAAAAATGGGCAGATGATCTGAATACACATTTTTCCCAAAAAAAGACATATGAATGGCTTACAAGTACATGAAAATAGGCTCAACATCCTTAATTATCAGGGAAATGCAAATCAAAACCATAATGAGGTATCACCTCACACCTGTTATAGAATGGCTATAATCAAAAAGAAATAACAAGTGTTGACTAGGATGTGGAGAGAAGGGAAAGGAACCTTGTGCACTGTTGGTGAGACTATAAACTGGTGCAGCGTCTATGGAAAACAAAAATTAAAGTAGAACTGCCATATGACCCAGCAATTCCATTTCTGGGTATTTATCTAAAGAAATGAAAATATTAATTTGAAAAGATAGATGCACGCTTATGTTAATTATAGCATTATTTTACAATAGCCAAGATTTGGAAACCACCTAGGTGTCCGTCGATGGATGAATGGACAAAAAAAGATGTATCTACACAATGGAATCTATTCAGCCCTAAAAATGGAGATCATACCATTTTGATAACATGGTTGGACCATGAGGGCATTATCCTAAGTGAAATTGATCAGACAGAGAAAGACAAAGGCTGAATGATCTTACTTGTACATGGAATTAAACAAACAAATCGCAAGCTCAAGGATACAGAGAACAGATTGGTGGTTGCCAGAGGCAGGGGGTGGAGTATGGGTGAAATGGGTGAAGGGGGTCAAAGGCATGCACTTT
This sequence comes from Eumetopias jubatus, assembly GCF_037043125.1. Taxonomy (NCBI): domain Eukaryota; kingdom Metazoa; phylum Chordata; class Mammalia; order Carnivora; family Otariidae; genus Eumetopias; species Eumetopias jubatus. Next base: position 54,994,832 of record NW_028274820.1, on the reverse strand, counting down.
CAGTTAAAAAATAAATAAGTCATGGGGATGTGACATAGAACATACTGATCAGAATTAATAATCCTGTATTGCCTATTTGAAAATTGCTAAGACTATAAACCTTAAAGTCACTCATCACTGTAAATGTATGGTGACACATGGTAACTAGACTTGTGATCATTTTGCAATATATACAAATATCAAATCATTATGTTCTGTACCTGCAACTAATATAATGTTATGTGTCACGTATACCTCAATTAAAAGAAAAAAAAAAAAGACAGCCACGTGAAAACACAGAGACATACAGGGAGAATGTTATGTGAAAATGTTGGATGGAAAGGTGAAGGATTGGAGTGATGTATCCTTAAGCCAGGGTTGCCCAGAGCTACGGAGAGACGAGGAAGCATTGTCCTACAGGTTTCATAACAAGCACGGCCTTGCTGACAGACTTCCAGCCCCTGGAAATGGGAGACAATAAATTGCTGTTTTAAGCCAGCACATGTGTGGGACTTTGGTACAACAGTCCTAGGAAACTGACACAGTGACCTTGATCAGTTTAGTTTTCTCATTTTTAAAATAGGAATAACAAATTTACCCACCTTTTAGGATTGAAATAACCCATACAAGCAATCAAATATGTTAGCTCTTTTTCTAATCCTGGGTGTTTAATGGTTGTTGGCCTACAAAAACTGACATGAAGGTCCGAATATACTTCTGAGCACAAGTTGGATGCCCAAAGGCCTTAGAAGCTGTCAAACAATACTGAGAATAATAATAGAGTAAAAATACCATGATCATGTGAATTAGGATATTATGCAATTGCTGATTGGCTTTCATTCTCTGCCCAGGTTCCATTCTCAAATTGGGATAGATAAAGCAGGCAACTCAATCTTGGTAAATGACAGAAAAAAGAAGAGCCTTGTAAAACTCCAGTATTTTTCTTGTGCAGTCTCCGCAATCATACAAATGAATTGGGCACCAGCCAATGGGGAGATTCTTGGAATGAGGCTTGAGTCCTGGAAGTCCCAGGCAGACACAGGAGCCTGATTGTTCTGTTGATATTTAAGCTGGAAATGGCACAAAATTTTAGCTGGAACCAGAACATTGTTGATTCAGGTAGCCGAACCCCTACAACTGGGCTGACTATGTGGGTATGTTTGCCCTTGAAATAACGCAACTCTGAATTTTCTGCAATTTGAGCTTTTGGATTCTTCCCATCATTTAATGTTTAGCAAAATTCATCAGTTTATGAAAAGCCTTGAATCGGTATTTACAGTATTAATCACTTTATCAAGTGAGTGTTTGGAAATACCTCATGTGAATCATTTAGCTGGTGTCTTTCTATTTTGAAATGGAAACCAATTACGCAACTCAGGGATGTGAATACCTGTATGTGTGCAGCTCTTTTCTTTAAATATCAACAGATATGCATATTGCACTCAAAATTAGAAAGACTGACATAGGACTTTTTTTTCCCAAGGAAAATGAATTGCAAATAAATGGTCCATTAGCACGCAGATGAGTGTTTCTGATTCATGCAGCATTTCCACCTGCTTAGATATTGTGCTCTCTGACACGAATCATCCAGATATTTGGTAGATTTCCTTCCCCTCCCCCAACTTGTCTGGATATTTGGACATAACATGGACCCGGGCTTAAAAGGAGATGTTTGATTTGGAACTTAATTTTCAAGGAGCAAATTAGCCAGATTATACGTTACTAAAATAAGACAAATTAAGAGTGACTTGGATTTTCACTCAAGTGGCAGAATTAGAGGAGGAATAAATAAGTGACTAGGGCTATTCTAGTTTGTTGGAGCAGGAACCATAAATGATTAGAGGGAGACTATCTAAACAGTGAAGAGGTCTCTATTCTCCCTCCCAACGCTCTTGGATTCTTTTTATTTTCTAGAGTCATAGAGACTAAAGGCACTCGACAAATATTTTGGAGTTCTAATTTTAGCCGTGTGACTGGTATTAGAATCCTGAAGACCGAGAGTCTGTTCTCAAATGGTTGATAAGTTGAAAGGATAGGTAAAATAAACCACCAACGACTGAAAACAACCGTGTGTGAGGGCCTGGAATCTCATTGATAATGTTCCTCAGAGAAGGCTCAGTTTGTTGAACTTCACACTGTTGCCTTCTACTAACATATAAAGTGGTGTGCAAATTACATTTCACAGTAATACCAAGTACTTGATCCTTCCCTTTGATATGCTATGAGCAAAAGGACATTCTCCAAGATTCACTGGGACATAAATGAGACAGGGCAAGGCTGAGCCCTGGTGGGTCTGTTGCTTCTAGCCTGCCACACAACACGTCAGAATATTTTGAAAACAAACGTGGAGGATTATTTTGTGTCTTGATACTCCGCTTGGCTTTTCACTTATCCCTGCATTACTGCAATTGTCATTGCATGAGAGCAAGACAATGGTACATTCTTTTAACAGGAAATACATCTCCACATGGATAGTTCCAAGAGCACAGGTGGCTCTTCACAAAGCCCAGAGCCTAAAATGTTCTAGTTGACATGGTCTTTACACAAAGGGGACACCTGGTCATCTGTATACAACGTGGGCAGTATCTTAGCTCAGATATTCTAAAATTTCATGATTTGAAAGAAACCACTGTAAAGTTTGAACCATATGAAATTGCTAGTTTCAAGTTTGTCTGACTTAAAAAACAGTCACATGTAAGATTCAACCTAATACTGTTCAAAGTTTGGGAGAAGCAAGGGAGAGAGGGCAGTTCATTTGCTGATGCTTTTTATTCTTTTTCAAGATTTTATTTAACCATTTGAGAGAGAGAGAGAGAACACAAGCAGGGGGAACGGCAGAGGGAGAAGCAGACCGCCCTCCCTCCCCCCCCCGAGCAGGGAGCCTGACGTGGGCTTGATCCCAGGACCCTGGGATCATGACCTGAGTTGAAGGCCGATGCTTAACCAACTGAGCCACCCAGGCGCCACCCCCTCTGCCATTTTTTTTCTCATTGAGAACACGTTAACAAATTGAATGAAATATTCAGTTTGGTTCAGAATCACATTACTAATTCTACACATGAAGATATTTACTCTGCCTACCTCAATTAAAAAATTTAACAAATGGGGGCACCTGGCTGGCTCAGGCTGTGGAGCATGAGACTCCTGATCTTGGGGTTGTGAGTTTGAACCCCACGTTGGGTGTAGAGATTACTTGAAAGAAATAAAAAAAAAAAACACTTTTTTTTTTTTTTTACAAACTTTATTCTGTTTTGGGTGCTTTTCTAATTTCTACCTAAACAAACCATAAACCTGATTTATAATATTTGTGTTTTCAGTCTTAGAATTGGTCATCTTTCCTTATTTTAGAAGACTCCAAATCCACTAAACAAAGGAATACCAATATGTCTGAGAACAAATGCTCCACTTCCAGCTACATATTAAACTATTTAAACCAGTCACAGATTAAAAAGAAAAAACCCCAGATAATTTGTGCTTTTCTGTAGTACCTCTGCCAAGACAGAATATAGAAAGTTTTATCTTTCTCATCTCTTTTAACTCAGCAAATGTCCTATGGGCCAGCTGTGAAAAAGGAGGCAGACTTTCCTTAGTGCCACCTCGTTAAAGGAGCTCTGCAAGGAGATGACATGCTTTGCGGTCCCGTAACACTCACATTAATAATAAAAAATGGTATCTGCTATGTAAAGGACTCCTATTAAGGACACATTTCTGGATTAAAAATTAAATTCCATCTAGCCTTTCAGGTAGCTCCATTTTCCCCAGAGACTGTCTCCAAGAAAAAAATATTTGATTTGCTAAGGCTATGTGGCATTTCTTGCTGCCAGCTAAAACGAGGATTTTCTGAGGAGAGTGAGGAAAAGCAAACAGGAGAGAAAAAAGGAGATAAGATTTCAGATACCCTTTTGGAACTTGTTCCAAGTGGCTGTAATCTATTAGATTTTCTTCTTTTACTTTTTCTTTCTTTAAAAAAAAAAAATCAACTGGACTCAGAATTGGCAGTTTTTATATATGATTGCTTTAAACTAATCTCCATTTGTCTCTTCTTAGCAAAATGGCGACCCTGTTTATGGGAATACTAACTTCGGAATATTCAGATGGAGCGTGGAAAAAACAAAACCAAAATTTTAACTGGGTTGGATATATTTATCTTCTACATAATTAAAAAATATTACTCATTTTTTAATTGCTTGCTTCATGAGTTTTTCTTTTCAGTCCATACCCTATTGACCAGCTTTCATAGCATGTGATGGTGTTAAGTATGATTTAGCCATGTGAAGGACAGTAGGTATTAGTCACAGTAATAATTTTTTTCTACTTATACAATATCAGCTGAAGGATCTTAAAGCACATTCTAGCTATTTTTGTTTGCAAGTACTGTTGTCTTTATTTTGATGATGCTAGAAAATCACAGCGAAGTTAGGCATCTTTCCTAGGGCTTCAGATAGAAACATGGATAGTCACAGAAATGGAATTTGGAAGGCAAATTATTCTAAAAGACTGTATACGATCAAGGACGCTCATAGAATAGTAGGATTTAAAGGCACTTAAATGTTGGATGGTTAAAAGCCCAGACTGAGTCAGCACTTACTCTTTTCTGTAACATCCTGGTCTAGTGTTTGTTTTATCTCTACTGATAACCTACTCCTTTGGAGCAGTCCATTCTATACAGTGACTCACCACACAGAAGATCAAAGCGTTCCAGTCACATATGCACGAGCGCTTGCACACATCTACAGAGAGAGCTGGACTCGGGGTCTCAAACTGGAGATGGATTCCCATGGATTCATTAAAATAAATAAAACCTGGCAAAATGTACACACCCTAAAATTTACCACTGTAGCCATTGGTAAGTGTTCAGTTCGGTGGTATTCATTACATGCACATTGTTATGCAGGCATAGCCAACGGCCATCTCCATCCACACCATTTTCCGGAGCGACTGTGCCATTTTACATTCCCACCAGCAATGCACAAGCGTTCCAATTCTCCACATTCTTGCCAATACTTGTTTATTTTCTGTCTTTGTTTGTCTTTTAATAAGAGCTTTTCTACTGTGTGTGAAGTGGCATATTCTTGTGTCCTTGGATTCATTTTGTTTGGCCATGTGGGTAGGCCTTCACAGTGCTTTATAAAAATTTGATTTAGTTGGCAACATTGAAAATCAGCAGCATAGAGATGGAATTTCCAATTTCTGCCTTTTCATAAAAAATCAGATGACCTGGTAGCACTCACTGGGTTCTAATTCTTGCATGCCTATCATTGGCTAGAGTTGAATGGCTGGGGTCCCCTCTGGATATGGTAGGAGATGCGCTCTCAAATTTTCCACAGACCACACCATTCCTTATTGCAAACTTCCTTTAGATCCCGCATGCTAATTTATTTAACTGCCTAAATTTACATAAGCGTTCGAGTTTGAATTATGACCTGAAGGGAGTGTCTTGGAATGTGAAATATAAAACATTGAGTAGGAAGCTTTTATTCTGGATTATGCTCCTCAAGAGTGAAGAATAGAGTTTACCCAAAGGAATAGTTAGGAGACTATAGCAATATGAAAAGATACATATGCTATATTCAATGTTAAATCAACAAAAGGACTTATTGAGCACCTATAATGTATCAAGTATTGTTTCAAGCACTTGAAAAATACCAATGAACAAAATAAGCATCACTCCCTTGTCCTGTTCTTGTAACATTTATATTCTAATAGAAGGGCAGAACATAAATCATAAGTATAATTAAATAAGTGAATAAGTAAATTATAATTAAAGAAAAAGCAGTATACAATATTGTGAGATTTAATTGTATCAGGTAAAAATCAGGCTGATTTAAAAAAAAAGGAAAAAAGAAAAAAGTTAATAATTTATTAGGGTTTAAGATTTTATATTTTTTAATGTATTACAAAATTACAGTGACACTATTTTCACTTGGTAATGTAAAAATAAATATAGATTTTTGGAAAAGAATAAAGAAAAGTAGTTCATTCAATTGTTGGGCACCAATTTTTTGATGAGAGACTGCAAATAAATAAGAAGCTGTTGTTTGACCATCCGGTGCCCTAAATTCAGGGGTAGAAATTATGTTTCTGGACCCAAATTTGTGAATATTTATTTTTTCCCCTACTCAAAACAATGCAAGAGTCAATATAGAACTCTACTCTCAGGAAGACCTTATCCTCCAGAGATAGTGACCCTCAGGGTTTAGAGCAAGTCTATTTTTATTTTTCCAGGGGCAAGGCACCTGATCTGAAATCTTCATATATTTGGCTTGAATGTCTTTAATATTAATAAAAATGCGAGTCTAGTAAAGCCACTCTTAGCATGTATGGTTTTCCTTACTTTTCAATTAGCCTTTATAGTATCTATCCTTTTAAATCTTGCTGAAAAACATTTTCATTGAAGCATAGTATATTTATAAAGGTGTGTGTCTGTATCTATAGACATGTGTGTATATATATGCTAGGCTTCATCAAGTCATATATATGTATGTGTGTGCACATATATGACTGGACGAATTCTCACAAACTGAATGCTCTTCCCTTTGACATTCTCACTACTGTTCTTTCTCATCACTTGCTTCCTGAGCTAAATGTCGTAGCTTCAGAGAGACCTTCTCTAACCTCCCAATGCAGAGTATCAAGTCATTTTCCATCAGAGTGATTCTTGAAATATGGTCTGGGGATTCCAAGAGTCCTTGAGATCTTTGCAAGGGATCTATGAGGTCAGGCTGTTTTCATAATCGCACTGTCATTCTTTGTCTTTTTATCCTCATTTCCTTATGAGTGCATGGTGGGGTTTTCCAGAGGCTACTTGGTAGGTGACCACATCTCTCTGATGGCTATTAATGGAATGGGTGCTCGAGTGTTCCTGTGTATTAAGAATTTTTTGGTTTTTATTTTGAATACACTAAATGTTGACAGATACAGCCCACATTGGCGCCCTCAGTAATTTAAAAAATTGTAAAGGGTTCCCGAGACCAAAACTTTTAAGAACTATGCTCTATTGTTTTACATTACCACTTTAATTAATTAATCATTTTTAAGGATTTTGTTTATTTATTTGGCAGAGAGAGAGATGGCAACAGCAGGAACACAAGCAGGGGGAGTGGGAGAGGGAGAAACAGGCCTCCCGCTGAGCAAGGAGCCCGATGCGGGGCTCCATCCCAGGACCCCGGGATCATGACCTGAGCCGAAGGCAGACGCGTAACGACTGAGCCACGGGTGCCCCTACATTATCCCTTTTAAATAAATGCTTTGCATAGCCCTTTCTGATCGGATTTAAAAAAAAATTTTTTTTAATCCATTTACTATATGACTTTCCCTAGTCTGATAGCACCATGAGATCAGAGACCTTGCCTTTCTGGTTTACTGCCATTATTCTAAAGTTTCAAATAGAAACTGGTGTGTAATAGTTGCTCAATAAATATTTGTAAAATGAATAAATAGGTGAATGGATGAGGGACAGAAAACGAAAAATTTTTTAAAGATAAAAACAACCTCAAAGGTATATAACAATGTTAAATGTTGTTTGTAGCCAAAAAATAAAAATAAAAATTATTAAAAGGATTAAAATTATTAATAGAGCTTTAAAAGTGATAATACACAGTACTGGTGAAGGTATGAGGAAGCAGGAATTCTTATTTCCTGTTGATGAGAGTGTCTATTGTTTCACTGTTTTTCAAAAATAGTAAGAGCCATAAAAATGTGACTACCCTTTTGAAGCAATAATTACACTTCTGGTAATACATTTAAAAGAAATAACTTGAAATACCACATATGTTATTTATAGCAGTAGGAAAATGAGAAAAAAACTAAATGTTCAAAATGTGTGAATGGTTACATCAATTATAATATATCCTTACAATGAAATATTTTTTAGCCATTGAAAATAACATTTGTAAATCATGTTTAATAGCGTGGAGACAGGGTTATATTTATAATTTAAATGAAAAAAAGCATGGTGAAGATGTATAAATACTGATCTGAACTAAAAAAATATGTACTGAAAAATCGTAGCATGAAATTTATCAAAATTATAATAATAGTTATCTCCAGGTGGTAGGATTATGGATTATTTTTATTTTCTTTCTTCTTTTTCAACTTTCTCACAGTAAGACTCCATTATTATAATAACTAGAAAGTTATTTTAAATCACAGTACAAATGCTAACAATTTGATACATAAAATGTTTAAAATTATATCTCAATTGTTAAACCATCCTAGAGATAAAATTGGAAAGACAAAATGATATTAAAATCAGGATTAGAACATCAAAAGCCAATCTGTCTGAGACTGACTTCTGAGCTGGGTGATTTACCAGCAAGTCACTTAAATCCAAAATTTCAGTGTCTTTACCTATAAGATAATAACAGTACCTACCTCAGAGAGTGGTTGTCAGGATTAAATTTAACATATATTTATACGTCTTAACCCAGCACTTGGTACCCGGTAACACTCCATAACATCAATCGCTATTATTGTTACTACAATATTTAACTACATCTTTGTTTAGATATATACTGACAAGGTCACAGAGTTCTATTTCTTTTAACTCTAGATTCCCCACATACTTTGAGAAAATAAATCAAAGACAAAAGGGATATTCCACAAGCCTATGTGGAAATTGGTAAAAGCTGATAAACACTAATGAGGTGTTACTAGCCTTCAAACTCTTAGGCTTAAAGGTGGCTATCAAAGGTAGGCTCAGTGACAGAAAGCTGTGGGTGTCATAGACTCCAGCCACGTTTGGGGTGGTTAGCAACTAAGAGAGAGTTTTCGCACTGCCTTGCCTGGGACGCAGTGACAATTCTGTCTTTGTGTTCTATATGGAAGCTCCTGTTTCCTCCAGTGCCAAGTGCTGCGGAAGCCCAAGCCAGTCACTTGGGTGCCATCTTTGACACCTCTCTCTCCCTCTTCCAGTGTTCAATTTCTCACCAAGTCATGCTGTTTTGACTCCCTAAATGTCTCTAACTGTCCACTTCTGTCCTGTCACTACCCTAAAACTACCGTCTCCTTCTCCTTCACAGATTGCCTTCTCTCTTGATGCTCTCCAGTCTCTTCTCCCTACTACAAGTCCTTTTTTTTTTTTTTAAGATTTTATTTATTTACTTAGAGAGAGAGAGAGAGAAAGGGCATGCAAGCAGGGCAGGGAGGGGTGGGTGGGTGGGTGGGAGAGAGACAATTTCAAGCAGACTTTGTGCTGAGCCTGGAGCCCGATGTGGGGCTCTATCTCATGGCCCTGAGACCATGACCTGATCCAAAGTCAAGAGTTGGACGCTTGACCAACTGAGCCACCCAGGCACCCACAACAAGGGCCTTTTAAGAATTTAGCTCCATCATGCCCCTTCTGAGGTGAAAGTCTTTCAATGGTTTCTTAATACTATTGCTCTTTGGATGAAGTCTAAACTCCAGCTTCCCTTGGTAACTTGCCTCTCTCTAGTATCCAAACACCTTACCTATTGAATTATGTGCAGATCCTTGGACAGTCTCTCAGTTTTATGTTGCCTTCCTGAAATATTTTCCGTGCTCAAACCCTATTCTCCCTCCCCCTACTTATGTGTTATGGACTGAATGTTTGTTTGCCCTCCAAATTGATATGTTGAAGCTTCAACCCCCAAGGGGACTGTATTTGGAGAAAGGGCTTTATAGAAGGTACTTAAGATTAACTGAGGTCATAAGAGGGGGACTCTTATTTGACAGGATTAGTGTCTATAAGAAGAGATACCAGAGGGTACTCTCTCTTACTTTCCACTCCCCAACCCACCATGTGAAGACACACAAGGAGTCAGCTGTCTACAAGCCAGGAAGAGAGGTCTCAGTTGAAACCACATTGTCCGGCACCTTGATCTTGGACTTCCCAGCCTCCAGAATATTGAGAAATAAATGTCTGTTGCTTAAACCACTCACACTGTGGTATTTTTGTCATGTCGTCCCAAACAGCTTGATACACCATACCCTGAACACTGCCACTTCTTCTCTCATCTCATCTTCCAAAAGACCTCAACTGAGGCAATTTTTCTGGGGGGAGCCTTCCGTAAATGATCCATTTGGGTGTGGTACCTACCCTTCATGCTCTCAGAGCATCAGGTATTACTACCGCCCTATCTCACATCACAGTATTATCACTCCATGTTTCATATTTGGATGAAATATGGACTCGATACCACAAAGCCAAAGAATCTTGTAGCCTGAGGATCTCACACTGGGTCTGATATAGTGATGTCTCTATGAATATTTTGTTGAATTGATTTGACTGTTTGAAAGGGCAGGGTATTTTCACTCATTCTCTCTCTTTCCTAGTCATGAAAAGTCTGAATTGAAATTTTTGAAAAATACATTGAAGAAAAGACCAAGAAATAACACTCCAGGGCAGTAAACTGATTTGTTTAAAAAAAAAAAAAAAAAAGGTCTTTCCTATGATTTATAAATATCCATGAGACTAAAACCAAATAAAGAAAGACATTGTAAAAGTCTTTCCCAAGTATTTTATAAATCCTCTGAGTGTCATATTACACAGTGGCTAAGGCTAAGGGCTTTGAAGTCAGGCTGCCTCCAGTGGGATCCCAGCTTGCCATTTACCACGTGTGTGACCTGAAGAAGCTTTTATTTAATTTCTTTGTCACCCATTTCCTCAGCTGTACTATGGGGATAATAAATAGTACCTGCCTCTTAGAATTGTTGGGGGAATTATGTGAAAACAACACAGGTAAAAGTTCTCAGACTAATATTGAGCACTTACTAAGGATGTGACAAATGTTAGCAATTTTAATTTTTTAAATTAGTAAACCAGGTTCAGGAAAAGGCAAACTGCATTTTGTTGCCCAACAAGCCCCAGATGAAGGGCTGGGGTTGTACTATTGTAGGCAGTGGTAAGAATTATTGATTTCCGTGGGCTCTCTTTCTGAAGTTGCCATGTCCAACACAGAGTATTTTATTTTATTTATACCCCACTGTGTTCCAAAAAGGATTTCAGGAAGCTTACAGATGAACATAAAATACAACAAGTAACATGAGTTAAAGGCAGAGTGAAAGAAGAGAGAAAAACACGAGTGAGAACAAAGTTGGGCTCAGAATATATAATATATTACTAGAAATTATGAGCATGTTAAAGCTTAAGATGAAGCACTAAATCAAGAGAAGCGAGGGTAGGAATGTTATTTTAATTTCTCCTTCATTCCCTCCTCCCCTTTTCTTCAAGATGATTTAAATGCTACTTTAATTTTTAAAAACCCAAACTATTTCAGTTACTTTCAGCATCAAATAAGTCTATAGTTATGAAGACTGATGTTCTGTATTTCAGTTCATGAAGGTGTATTTAAATACATGAAGGTGTATTTAAACTTATAAATAGGCATATGTATTAATTAATGGGAATGAAGGGGCTTAATATTAATTAAGCACCTATGACCTGCTGAATACCGGTTCAAGCTTTCACCCAAGTGGTTTTTTGATACCACAACCCTAGGAAATAATTCAATATCCATTTTATAGATCAGACACAAGTGATTTGCTCAACTTACCATAGTTATAAGTATGTAACTCAACCCTACATCATTTTCCCATTGAGAGATTTTCTTGGTAAGTGGTATATATCATTACTTGGCTTTGTTTATATAACTGGATACTGGTAGAAGAAGAAAAATTTAGGAGGGGTTGGGAAAAAAAGTCTTAGCCAAGATACGCAGGGCTAGAGGAATCACTCAGAAGTTCCAGATCATCTCACTTGTGTGTGAAACAAAAACAAAAACAAAACAAAACAAACAAACAAACAAAAAACCCTAACAAACAGGTGTCACAGAGGCTAACAGATGTGAAGTTTCAGGAGTAAATATGGTGGACTTAAAGCCTATGGCGGATCAGAGAAGATCTTTAGAAATGTACTTGGAGTCAAGGGGGAAATGAAGATGTTAAAGTCATTATGTTCATTTTATTCACATCTGAACACTAGGGAATGACTGTAAATGGAAGTTAAGAACATTTCTTCCCCCCATAGGTAACTTAGACTCCAAAAGCACAATGGAGGAAAAATTAAAATTTTATCTATTAAAATAGATATCTCTAGTCATTCCTTCTCAAGACGCTCCTCCCCCCTCAGTAAGATAGAAAATTGTCATTAATTTATTATTACACAGGAGCCGTTTGATTTAGCCTGTGAAACACCAGGTCTAAGCATATTAACTATGGTTAGTTCAGTTCTCTGAATAGTCCCTGAATTGATTGTTTTTGTTTTTTTCATAGCTGTAATTTTCAATCTGTTTTGGTTATATTGCTCCTCCCTTGACCCACTATCCTGAAAAATTCTTATGCATCTTTTAACTCTTAGCGAAAACAGGAAATTGGACATGCACCACACTTTTTATCTTTATTTATTTATTTTATCATGAAGAGGTTCCTGTCATTTTAATCAGGTTTGACAGGAAAAGCAATAACCTCAGCTAATCACTCTGCATTCCTCCTCCACCTAACCCCCATCTCCCTTCATATGCACGTAGCACAGGAACCCAAAGGCCCTCCTCCCCACGATCCTCCCCGCTCCCATTATGGGAAGAAATGTCACTAAATGGCCTCAGCCTCCTCCTTACAGCATGGAACAGGATGAATGAAAATACCATTAGGAAGAGTTTTTTTGTGCTATTATCTTAGGATGGAGTCAAGGGCAGAGATAGAGGCCAAAGGCTGGGTGAGGTCTGTGGATCTCTCAGAGATCTGAACTGGCCTGAGGGGCAAAAGCCCATCCCTCACCCAGAAAGGCGGCTACCTCTAAGAGGGCTGGGGCTAGGCTGGGCTAGGTGGTACGTGTGAGGATAAGGACCGCTAAAAATCCATTCTCCTTCCTCCCCCCACACCTTCCCCAGCTCCCGAGCAGGGAACAAAGTCATACTTCTCACAAGGTTTCATCTGTGGTTCCTAGAAACCCTGGGCAGGCAGTGAGTGGGGCATATCCCCTGGTGCTGCCTGACCCCCCTTCCCCAGCTCAGGGCTTGTCTCCTGTGAGCACCGAGGCCTGCAGGATGTCAGGCAGGGACACAACCGCCCTGACCACATCATTCTCACCTACCACAACAAGCCAGTGAAGTTCTGCTTCCACCAGCCCTTGCTGCTGGTCTCCAGAGTCTCATGCAGGTGGCACTTGAGGACACTCTCAAAATAATGGGATCGATGTTGCAGGGCTTTGGTCCCAGACACTTCTAGGTTGTTGTAGGTCTTTGCTGCTGCCAGATTGATAACATCAAACTTGGAGTAGATGTCCGCCACACACCTTTTCTCACCTACCACTGGCAGTGCTGAGACTCGGTGTTGTACAAAGATGCCCAGAGCCACGTAGACAGTGGTGGTGGTGCAGACCATAACAATGTTGGCAGAGGTACCAATCTGCAGGTCCTCCAGAGACTTAGACATGAACTCTGGCTTGAGAAACTCAGTGATAAACCATTGGAAGAACCTGAGGATGTGCTTGTCAGTGAAGATGTACAAGGTGTTGCCTGACTCCGGGTCAATAACTGGCAGCCTGTGCATCTTGTTTCAAGGTAATGAGGAGACAACATCACACAAGCTGGCATTAGGAGAAATGCAGGTGAGCGGTTTGAAGGAGTCCTGTTGGTACACCTCTCTCCAAGTTTCTATCTTGTGTTCTTCCAGCTCATAGATCTGTTCTGAGGCTGATTTATAGTAGTGATGCAGGATATGGATGAAACTGGTAATGGCCAGCATGCCTACAAAACTTCGCTTCTTACTATCCCACAAAGGGGCAGCTCATACACCATTAGTCACCAAAGCAAAGACAGCTTTCTTCACCTGCAGGGAAGAATCAAATACAACCAATTTGGAGCTCATGGGAATCAGGTCATCGCAGCGGTGAGACTTCATGAAGGAAGTATACACACTTTTGTTGGATTTTGGGGTTTCTTGAGGATGCTCATTTTCCAGAGCTGGGGACCTGTCTGAAGAAGTGACTGTCTCCATTTTAAGAGTTGCTGACTGGGTTGGCTCGCTTCAGGAAGCTCTCGCACCACACTTTTTATTACAGATCTCTGAGGTTTGGGGTAAGGCAAAAGTTGATGAACTAGGACTGAATCCAGTTGGTTGCCTATTTTTGTAAATAAAACTTTATTGGGCCACAGCCACGCTCATTCGTCTGTGGATCATCTGTGGCTGTTTTGTGCTACAGTGGCACTGTTGAGTGGCTATGACAGGGGCTGTCGGGACCACAAAGCCTAAAATATTTACTATTGTGCCTTCTACAGACGTTTGCCAATCCTAAAGGTAAGAAGGGAAAGGCTTTTCTTATTTTCCCATGTGAAAAAAAAATGAAATTACAAAGAGGTAATGGAGGTGTTGTTTTCTTTCTGGTGTGTTTCTCGGTATTACAGGAAATTTCTCTAAAAACGTATTTTTAATTTAAAAATATTTTTAAAGATTTGACTCACATGGTATTTCATCCATGGAGCCTTTTTTTTTTTTCTTTTTTTTTTTGGCAGCAAAACTTGAGCAATAGCAAAATGATAGTATAAAGCTCCCAAGGAGGGAGGGAACCTGAAGTAGTTGTCCCAGGAGTTTCTAAGTCTAGGGGTTTTTATGGGCTTGTTAGCGGGGGCTGTTTTAATCTGATGAACCCTCCCTGTGCCTATCATCCAATCAGATTTTTGTCACCTACCTATCACCTGTGAAAGGATGGAGGACCCCTTCCAGGGTGGTGGAAGATCCTTTTAAGGGTGGTTTCCTCTTAGGGTGGGGGGGCCCCTTGTCCCTGCCTGCCTTCCTTCCAACTACCCTTCATCATTCCCCCCTGTGAAGAGGTAACCCTAACTGCTGTTAGGGAAGAAAGGCGACGACCCATCGTAGCTACTTCCTGCTGGTCAGGGGCATTGGATGGGGTGGCAGTCAGGGTTCCTCTCATCCTGATCAAGGATCCCCTGTAGATGTTTGGTTTTGACCTTCAGGTGAGGCTCCATCTGAACCACCATTTGGAGTTTGATCTTTATTGGTTAGTTGTCCTTAACGATGGTGGAGATCCCGGAGGAGCCCCCATAAATGTTGCAGGATTTTTTCTCCATTGGTGCCCACGGTTCTTGGTCTCACGACTTCGAGGAATGAAGAGGTACACCAGACAGAGTGGTGGGCAGCAAAGCAAGGTTTATTGAGCAAGAGCAAAGTGATAGTACAAAGCTCCTGAGGAGGGAGGGGACCCGAAGGCGTTGCCTCCCTGAAGCGTTCTGCTATGGTCTGCTTCCTATATGTTTCCATGGTATGTTAGACTTTTCTACATTAGTACTTATCATACTGCATAGCAATCATTGTTTACATATCTGTCTCCCAGACAAGCCCATGAACTTCATAATGACAGAGACATTGGGCTGAGTGCTTTTTTAGGGCCTAACCCAGAACACGGTGATTTTATAGCATGTTGAAAGAAAGTACGTCTTTACCTTTATAGTTTACAGAATATTTTCATCATGATTATTTAATTACCTTACTAATTTTACTCAAATGTTGCCTAATCAGAGAAGGCTTCCCTGAACATCCATAAAAAATAGTAGCTCATTATACTCTAACCACTTTATTCAATTAAATTATTTTTATAATGCATATAACTACTTGATATAGTAATTGTTTATGGATGGTTCTTCTCCCCGCACGTCCCTAGAATGTAGGCTTCCCATGGCTAAATACTTGGGTATCTACAGTTCACTGCTCCATCCTATTGCCTAGAACACTGCCTAGAACATAAACTCCTTACAGGAGAGCTCTCCCTATCCTCATTTTACAGATAGTAAGGAAACGAAGATGGAAGACATCATTTTTTGTTCTTAAGTAGAAAGGATCTTATTTGAATTACATACAATTGTCTTGTTTCTTTTTCCTTGGAAAATAAAGACTAACTTGCACATTTAAAATTTCCTATATGTTTATCATTTTTGAGGAAGATAATTTTATCAAGCTATGGCCTCTTTTCTAAAAGAACATCTTTTCTTTTGCATTTAATGATCTATTATCTATTTTTATTATTTTTGTGGTTTTAAGCAAATTTTTTCAGCTTTACTGGGTACAATTGACAAAGCTGTATGATACTGAAAGTAGAAAGACATGATAGTATGTATACGTATGTATATATGGTAAAAGGATGAACACATCCATAACCTCACATATTTACTTGTTTTGAAGGAGTTTAAAATGATTGCTTATAGTCACACTGATGGTGATTGTTGGATCAAGGAGTAACAAATGAGGACAACAAGAGATAAGAAACGGGGGAGGGGGCAAAGACAGAAGAAAGAAATTACATTCTTTGAGGATCAGATGTGTCAGGAAGAACATTTAGCTAAAAGGACAGAAAATGAAAACCGTCTATGTCTTCATAGTAAGAGTAGTGATAATAGTACCAGCAATACTGTTATTTCATAGACTATAAGTAGCTATTGTGTATAAGATGCTCATTTTATGTACCACTAAGAAAAAAATATTTCCAATTAATCTATGATATGCCATTGATTAGTATGTGCATCCTAATTTCAGAGTTGCTAAAATGGAAAAAAAAAAACTGTAAGAATCGATGTAATGAAGTTAACCACCTGCTCCACCCCCTGCCCTACCAACAGTGACTATCATTTCTCAGTTGTCTGCTGACTTTCACAACTGTCCTTGGAGTTTATAGTCCTTATAACAACTTCTGCCTTCTTTTTTTTTTTTTAAGATTTATTTATTTTAGAAAGAGAAAAAAAGAGAGAGAGAGCAGTGTTGGGGGGAGGCCAAGGAAGAGGAGAGAATCCCAACCAGACTCCCTGCTGACTGCAGAGCCCGAGGTGGGGCTTGATCTCATGACCCTGAGATCATAACCTGAGCCGAAATCAAGAGTCGAACGCTCAACCAACTGAGCCACCCTAGTGCTCCTGCAACTAATTTTTAAAAAATTTATTCATAAGTATTTAATGATCATCTTTGTATAACCTGTTTTGAAAACATTACCATATTATGTCAAAAATTAAATTTTGTGCTAAAAAATTTAAAATAGTATATCAAAAATTAACAATAATCCCTTTATATCATCTGATAGTCAACTTTCAAGTCCTTGATGTAAACATTTAAAAAATAACTTTGAGATACAATTCACATGCCATAAGAGTCATTCTTCTGAAGTGTACAGTCCAATGACTTTTTAGTATATTCACAAAGTTGTGCACACATCACCACTATCTAATTTCACTACATTTTTACCACCCATTAAAAAAACATCCCATAACCATTAGCAGTCACTCCTCATTTACCCACAAACTCCCCAGTCCTAGGAGGCCATTAATCTTTGCTTGTTTCTGTGGATTTACTTATTCCAGACATTTCAACATAAAAGGAATCAAGCAATATCTGGACTTTCATAGCTGGCTCCTTTCACTTAGCATGCCTTTCAAGGCTCATCCATGTTATAACAGTTATCAGTACTTCATTCCTTTCTGTGGCTGAATATTAATCCCTTGTATGGATTTACTACATTTTATTTAACCATTCATTCATCAGTTGATGGACATTTGCGTTGTTTTGACTTTTTGGCTATTATGAATAATGCTGCTATGACATTTGTTTATGAGTTTTGTGTGGACATACATTCTTAATTCTTTTGGGTATATATGTAGGCATGGAATTTCTGGGTCATATGGTAACTCTATGTTTAACTTTTTGAAGAACTGCCAAACTATGTTCTGTAATGACTGTACCATTTTCTCAGCTGCAATGTATGAGGGCTCCAATTTCTCCACATCCTTACCAACACTTGTTATTGTTTGTCTTTTTTATTATAGCCATCCTAGTGGATGTGAAGTAATCTCAGTGTGGTTCCATTAATTTTTTAAGTATCAGTCTCTAAGACTGAAAAAAAAGTGTATATATATATATATATATATATATACACATAATTATATATATATAATTGATCATCATGACTGTGTTCTCTGAAAATTTGGCAAATTGTCTTTAAAGCCACATGTGTACACATCCACCTCTCTTAAATTTTCAGGGCTTGATCTGATGGATATTAACAACTACTCCTGTGAGTAAGTTGGTAGGAAAATCATCATATCCAAGAGATATGAGCTGAGAAAGGCTGCCAGCCAAACATAAATCATCCTATTCGAGGTTCAGTGCTTTATTACCAGGTCACTCTGCCCATGGATAAGGAATGGAAGAAATAAAAGACACAGGAAAGACTCACTGAATTGTAACCTCCATTAGAATATCTAAATTTAACACAGAACCTGCACCAACAGTATGTCTTTTTATGATTTGTTCCTTTCACTTCTAAAGGCAGGAAGGTGACAATAAAAAGACTCTGTATCATGTAAAATGACACATTTTATTTTTCATATTTGTTCCCCAAAGAGGTAGCATTGCGAAGAAATAGCATCTTGCTGAAAGCCAAAGTACTTCCATCATTTATGAACTCTTCATGGCACTGGCAGAAAGGCAAATATTTCAGTTCTCAAAAATCAAGACACATTTAACTTTTAACACCGAGTCTTGTTATAAATTGTGTATGTACATGCGTATAGAGATCCGTTTTGTATCAGATCCCTCAGCAATAAGAAACCATCATGTACTGCTGTTTGTCAATCAGAGCAAGACTGTAATGTTTATATAAGAAGTTCCTTTTTGATGAAACAATGGACAGAAGCAAAAGGACAACAAAATATCAGCCCCCACAAAAACCCAAACTAGTTGACCCAAACACCCACATTCTAATCCTTCAAATATCTATTGCATGAGTTATCTCTTTGATACCTACTCTAGGAGAAAATGAAGGAAACAAAAGGAGATCTTTTAAGTTGTTAAGTTGCAACCCTTAAATGTATATTTTATCGATAAGGTATTCCTAAATATTTTTTATTTTTTTCCAAATCAATCTACTGTCATGCCCATATATTGATTGAGATTCTAGAATCAGTCGATTACTTGATACTTTTATGAATATCCACTGTGCTAATTCATTGCACGTATACTGAGTACCTACTATGTGTAAGGCACCAGGCAAGGCTATTCTTCTCTTGTTGGTCTAGCTAACATTAACAACGAGAACTTTCTTGCTGTCTAGAATGTTCTGACAAGGTAATTGTATCACTTCATTCTTCATGTACTTTAAATCATTTTGCAAAGCTCACTTCATAGTTGAGGAACACCCTATCTAAAAATGAAAAAATCTCCCTCCCTTCCATACCTTCCATTCTCCTACACTGTCTTGTTTTTCTTCAAAATACTTATTACCACTTAATCTCATTTAAGTTAGTTGTTCATTTTATTATTTGTTTTCCCCACTATAATGTAAGCTTTATGGGGGCAGAGATTTTTGTCTCTTTTCTCCCCCCCCATTATTTTATTTCCAGGATCTGAATAACCCTTGGCACTTAGTGCTCAATAAATAGTTCCTGAATAAACAAATGAGTGACAATGGCCACTATTTACTGGGCAGTCATAGTTTTTGACTTCCGAGATGTCTTAGATTTTTTTTTTATAGCATGCATTTATTAGTCCTTTCTTAACTTCGATTTTGACTTTGGATAAACTTATACTTTTTCATTTTTCCAGTTTCTTCTTTTCCAGTTTGCTTCTTTGTTCAGGAGCCCTTCTCTCTCATCTCTATGTTGTCCTTTGTTATCTAAGGTGCTTTCCTGCTTTCTCCGTGTTGAGGAGGTTCAGCACTAACCCTCTCCATTTAATCCTGCACTCTACTGCCTATAGGTCATCTCTACCTTGAGCACCACAAATAGAATATGTCCCAAACAGAAATTATCACCTTCCCCCCAATACCTGCTGTGGACTAATAAGTTCCATCTTCACTGATAACATCATTAATACTCAGTCTCCTAAGCTAGCAATGTCTGAATCCTCAGTTCCTCTTTCTGATGATCTGATGAATGTGACCTCTTCAACATCCTGGACCCTACTTTCTCCACATCCACACTGTCACTGTCTTAGCCCAGACCCTTACCCTCCCACTCTGAGGCAACTGTACCCTTCTCTAAGAGAGGAAATCTCAGGGACTTACTTACCACACCTAGCTACGTTTGGAGGAGAGAGGATTATGTCTCTCCATGGCAAGTTACAATAGCTTGTGCAGCATTTGCGGGGAGGAAGCTGTATCGCTACACAATCCTATGATCAGAAAAAAGCTCAACATAACCATATGTGGGCTAGTCACGGAGGGGTAGGGGTGCAGTCATCTCTGAGATGGCTGGTGAAAATGAGAAAAGCAACCCCTGACTTGGGGATCTGGCCTAACAGCTGGGTCTCTATGTGGTTAGCAGCTGACCTGGCATTCATAGCTAGGTCATGGTGTTCTCAGAATCTCCCAGCACCCTAAAATCTGATAGGGTCACTGTTTGATTGTGATCAAGTGACACCAAAAAACCACACACACACACACACACACACACACACACACCCCAAAAAACAAAAACAAATTTCATAACCTTATCTAAGCACAGATGAAAACAAGGTCATGGTATAAACCACAAAATGCCACATGTCCCTTCTTCCAGTTCATCCGAGTGACTGTTGCTGCCATAACATTTGCAGCTTTAGCCTCATTCTAGTCTTCCCTTATCCTAGATATGATGGAAGATACCCAATCAGAGAATTACCTCCACTTCTGGAGAGCATCCAATCCTCCGAAAAGACCTCTTCCTTGAGGGGCGCCTGGGTGGCTCAGTTGGTTAAGCGACTGCCTTCGGCTCAGGTCATGATCCTGGAGTCCCAGGATCAAGTCCCACATTGGGCTCCCGGCTCAGCAGGGAGTCTGCTTCTCCCTCTGACCCTCCCCCCTCTCACGCTCTCTCTCAAATAAATAAATAAAAACTAAAAAAAAAAAAAAAAAAAGACCTGCTTCCTTG
The DNA here is from genome assembly GCF_037043125.1 of Eumetopias jubatus. Lineage (NCBI taxonomy): Eukaryota > Metazoa > Chordata > Mammalia > Carnivora > Otariidae > Eumetopias > Eumetopias jubatus. Next base: position 54,973,989 of record NW_028274820.1, on the reverse strand, counting down.
AGCCCTTCCCAAATCAACTACCACCAGCTCAAATCCCATAAAAAGTGCTTTCCAACACTGTCTTACTGAGATGGCTCTCAGATCCTCACAGTGTGCTTTCTCCCTTGCTGCAAGGAACCACAGCCCCAGCTGGGCTTTATTCTTGGTAGTGTCTGGCTGCAGAGCATGAACTCTGGTATGGGGAATTCCACTCCATATTCGAATGAACCAGTCAAGTCATTTCTTTTAGGCAATATTAGAGGCTGAGTAGGCAGAGATAAGATGGGTGGCTCAAATTCAGGCTGTAACTCAAATGCCTGAGAACATTTGAATTAAGCAGTCTTGAGAAATCTAGTTCCGGAGTAAATATATGGTTAAAGAAAAGATATCACTTGCTACTTTAGAATCCCATGGATTATTGAAATAAATCCTTAAGACTTCAGATAATGTACACCTTTAAAGAATGTGTTCTGAAGTTGGAAAGAGGAAGCAATAGCTGGCTACCTTGGATGTTGGTATGATGTTCTGGCTTTCCTCATTAATATGAAAAATATTTCCCAAGTGCTCACTATGCTCTGAGCATTTTTCTAGGTGTTGGAGACATAGTAGTAAACCAAATATACAAATTCCCTCTTGCTGTCTTGGATTTATATTATAATTGGTATGAAAGGCAATAAAAATAGATATATAAGTCTGAAAAAAAGGAAAATATCAGCAAGTACCAAGTAATATGAAGATTGTTAAATTAGGGAAGGTTAGAGTGTATCTTGACAGTTCCTCTAGAATGGATGATATTAGTGAAGGCTTTTCTCAGGAGGTGACAGTCAAGCAGAGTTCTGGATATCAAGAAAGAGCCAGGTCCGCATAGATCAGAGTGAGGGCATTCCAGGCAGAGGGACTGCGTAGAGCAAAACCTCTAAGGAACTATGAGGACTGTCTTAGTTTGCTTGGGTTGCTGTAACAAACTACTATAGATTGAGTGGTTTAAATAACAAGTATTTATTTCTCACAGTTCTGGAGGCTGGGAAGTCCAAGAGCAAGGTGCCAGTGGGTCTGGTCTACTTTCCCGGATCGTTGGTTAAACTGTCAACGGTGGAAGGCTAAGACATACAATGACAATACACAATGAAGACCTCTCCCCCGGGAGCATGAATAGGAAGTTCTGTCTCAAGTCTGTGGAGCTATGTGGTAGTCATAAAACTGATTTTCATCACAGTTAAAGGTAGGAATACTGTATCTGTTTAATTTTTTCAGTTAAAATATTGTAAATCACAGACCAGAAAAATTCCCCTTCCCAGTCTTAAATTTTGTATTTTCTCCAGGAGATGGACATTGATACTCTTGGCTTCCACTTAAGAAACCTCTCATAGTGGTTTCGGAGTCTTTCCCAGCCTTGCTGAAGACAATGAGCAAACAGGAAAATGGAATCTGAAGGCAGTCAACTTATTTCTGGAGCCAACAGCCTTTATGTTTGTTCTACTTAAATTTCCATGTCCACTTGACCCGAATGTACTACCTTGAGACTCCTCCATGCAAAAGATTTGGATGCTGCCATGTACCCAGTAAACATACAAGAGTGCCACCAACTATTTGTGGGAAAACTTACGTTTGACTTTACTGATCAGTCAGAAGGGAACGGCAGCAGTGCTTAAGTAATAAGAGTGTACCAAATGTGAAGTTTATTTCTCTTTGCCAGGTCTCTGGGTGTGTAGTGGTGGGTTAGCCACAGATATGGTCTGGGGTCTCTGTCATGAGGTCAAGCTCAGTCAAGTCCAGTTATTCTAGAAAAACAGCACAACGAACCCCTTAGTTGGAGAAACAAAAACCACCTAAATACCAAACTGAAACCTTATTGTATCTAAGTATGCAACTTCCTTGAGGTTCACGTGGTAATATGCAGATATTTAAGCCTGATCCTATAGAGATTGTGGGATGATTGTCTGAGAAGATGGGTCTTAATACTGTGGACACCCTGAGAAGAAGAGCAACACCTTTGGACAAGGGTTTTTTAACCTGGTTGAGTATCAGATTCCCCGAGGGGCTTTAAAATCAATCAGTTAATTTAATATATACATTGCAGCAGGCTGAATTATGCTCCCCAAAGACACCTACTTCCTAAACTCCAAACATGTGATTATGTTACTTTAGGGACGTCACAGATGTGATTAAATGAAGGATCTTACGATGGGGAGATTATCCTTGTTTACCTGATGGACCCAGTGTAATCACAAGGTCCTTATCAGAGTGAGACAGGAAGGTCAGAGTGAGAAAGGGACAGGAGACTGAGGCAGGAGTCCTAGTGATATAGGGTCATGAGCCAAGGCGTGTGGGTATCTTCTAGAAGTTAGAAAAGGCAAGCAAATCGACTCCCCCCCAGGACTTCCAGAAAGAACATAGTCCTACCTACTCATTTAGACTTCTGACCTCTGAAATTCTAAGAGAATAAATAAGTTTTGCTTTATGTTACTAAATCTGTGATGTATTACAGAAGCGCTAGAGAGCTAATAGATACACTTTACTAGATTCCATCTCACACATCATAAAGGTAACGGTTGTTTGTCACCACAGTGACATAAAATAAAGATACAAAGAAAAAAAATCCCCACCTACTCCATTCCGTACCTCCTCAAACCTCATTTCTAGCTCTTTAGTTAACCAGTTTTTAATTTATAGCAGTTAAGTATTAAGTATCAAGGCCTTTTAATTAGCTTATATTGCCCTACTACCATGTTCTTTCACTGAAAATGGCAGATTGCACAAATGGCCAAAAATCACTCCCCTCTCTCCATCCAGGTCCCTTTGAAAAGTGATTTACAGCAGTTCCCATCAAGAGGTGGATTTTATCTTCCATACTAACACTGGGCTTAGTCAGGTGACTTGGTTTGGCCAATGGGACAACAGCAAATAGAGCTCAAGCAGAGGCTGTTGGGAATTCTGCTATTATGTGACTAGGCCAAGCCAGGCCAACCCACATATAATTTATTATAAAACAAAAAGTAACTCACCAATTAACTAAAGCTTTTGACACCTTTTCAGGTGCCAGAGGATTTTGATTTTTCTCTCTGGGTCTGAATTTCTGAATAGAATGATACACAGATAAAATCTACATCAAGCTGAGGCACCCTATAGTTCAGTGTCAATAAGCAGTCACATTCAAAGATACAATGGTAAAACAAACAAGCAAATAAATATGTAGGTTAAATGAAAAGCAACTAAAATATTTTCTGAAGGTTCTTGAGCGAATGCCAAAGGGGAATTACATTCATAATGCACTGCAAAACTTCTTAAGATCTTTGGTGCCAGGTTTTTTTTTTTAATTTTTAAAAAAGATTTTATTTATTTATTTGAGAGAGAGGGAAAGAGAGCACAAGCCAAGGGAAGAGGCAGAGGCAGAGGGAGAAGCGGGCTTCCCGCTGAGCAGGGAGCCTGACGCGGGGCTCAATCCCAGGACCCTGGGACCACGACCTGAGCCGAAGGCAGATGCTTACGACTGAGTCACCCAGGTGCCCCAACCCAGGTGTTTTTCTTCTCAGTAACTCCCACACATGCCAGCTGCTTCCAAACCCAAAAGCTCCCTCTTCTCTCTTCTAAAGTCTCCAAAATCTCTCTTACACCAGGCGCATGCCCCTCACTGCTCAGGTCTACTTCTTTGGCCCTTCTTTCTAGAGTAACTCCCTGTCTTTTCCAATGTAAATTAGCAAGCCAGCAAGTACTCATCTGTTTTTGAACTTGTCCATTACCCTGATGTCAACTTCGTTATCAACTGACATCAGGAATGAAGTTGGAAAGATGGAATAATCTGTACAAGTGTGTGTGGTGGGGGGCGGGAGGGGGGGAGCCATGGAATGTCTGTGACTATTCCTGCTTCTGTCTGACAAGAACCTTTGGTGAAAAAAGACACTGATAAAACTTATAGCTCAGTTTGAATGAAGTGGCTAAGATTATGGCAAATTAATTTAAAAGCTTTCTGGGAAAAAAAAACAGTAACATACAATGAATACTTCAGAGGATCTCAGGTGAACCTGGAAATTGTTGGCGATTGTGGGTGATGAATTAAAATAGGCCACAATCTTGATATTGATAGACAAACATGTTATTATTAAACATGTTTTGTTAAAAATTTAAGGAACCATGCTAGAAGAAAAGAGTAATAGACATAATTTCTAAGTCACTCGAGTAGGAAGACCTCTAAGATTATTCAATCAGTCCAGTTCAAGAAAAGAACTATTTCAATTAAAATAATGTTAGTCTTATAAACTAATTTGGGATGAACTGGTATCTTCATAGTGTTTGGGCTTTCATGCAGACAAATCTTTCAATATTTCCAAAAAAAGCTTGTAGTTTCTTTCTTATAATTCCTGCATTTTCTTTTGCGTTTATTCTAGGTATGTTGCCATACATTGCCATAAATAAGAACAGAACCTTAGCTTTTGATATTTTTAACATTTTTATATTTATTTAAAATAGTATGTTTTCACATTGCACTATCACTTTAGCGAATTCTTAATGATTCTAAGAGATTTTCACTGGCTTTCTAAGTATATAATTCTATTGATTAAAAATAATCATTCTTCTCCTCCTTCCACTAGTTATGCCTCTTATTTTTATTTCTTATCTTATGAATTGGCCACAATACTCAGAAGAATGTTATGTAATATTTGAGACAGGACATCCTTTTCTTTTCTTTAAAATTTGAATGGAAATGCCTTTGGTATTTCACCATCAAACATGATGTTGGTTCTTGGCTAACGAGAGAAACTACTTATTCAAGTTGAGGAATTTGGCCAAAACTTAAAAAAAGTTTTACAAAACTAACATTAAAAAATTAATGAATATTGAATGTTGAATTTACAACAAATCTTTAAAGCAACTAAAATAGATCAAAACATATTTTAATATAACTTGAGTGTGTCTAGTTAGATTAAAGTCTTTCATAAGTAGTACACAACAGGTAGGAAATCTCTCCACAACATGTAGGAAATTTATAATAAATAGCCATGTGAAAGTACAACAGGAATGCCGTGTTCCTGCTCTTTTTCTCTTCATTTAAGCATAATAACTCAAGTGCATGCTTTCTAATATTGTGCTTATTCAATTATTTTTGAGTTTCTGTCACAAATATTTTTCCCCAGTAGGTTACAATACATCAAATTTGATTAATGCAGAAAGATCTGACAGATATTTTAGTGAGTTAATTTGTACCTCTTAATGTTGAAATTTATATAGTTAGTTGACATCCTGGCTAAAGCAATAAAATACTGAGAAATAAAAACACAGGCTCATATGTTTTTTTGTATCTACACCATAAAATTCCACACGTATGAATTCTGTTCATATGTTGTCATCTCATTGGAAGTAACAAATTGTTGTAATATGGATTTCTCTGAGTTAAAAAGTAGCAATCTAAAGACCTAGTTTTGTTTGCTTAGCTTTTCTGGCTTCCACTTTAGAAAAGATCCTTAAACCAAATCTCTGTTTCAGTAACTCCGTTTGAAGATTTGCCTATGTTAGTTTTGCCAAAAACATGTAGATTCTCTCTATTCTTTAATTCATTGATTGACAGCACTTATTGAAAACCTACTATGTGCTCTACATGCTTGAGATGATTCATGAAGAAAACAGTTTCCCCACCCTAGAGGTGTATATGCCCAAAGACAATAAACAGGAAGTATTACATGTGAATTATGTGCTGTGTTAGAGTCCACATGTTAAGTGGTAAGGGGTTGGGGGCAGGGAGGAAGTGCAGAGTGCAGTATAAAAAAAGTCCTCAGTATAGCCCTCACTGGGGTGGGGTTTGAGGAGACTTGACAATGGCAGGGAGTTAGCCAAGTAGATGTTTAAGGGAGAAAGGGTTCCAGAAAGAGAGAGAGCTAAAGCCAATATTCTAAGGCAGAATTACACTGGCTTGCCCGAGAAACAGTAAAGAGACCACTGTGGCTGAGACAGTGTGAGCGAAGGGAAGATGACAAGAATGCAGAAAGGTAATGGAGGGTGATTGAGAATCACTCTAAGGATTTTGACTTTCATGGGGGCCATTGGAGGGCTTTGGGCAGAAACCTGACATCATATAACTTACATTTATCAAAGGTTCTGGTTACAGAGCTGAGAATAGCCTACAGGGGTGAAAGGTAGAGGCTGTAAGATTTGTTAGAAGTTATTTCAATATCTTGAAAATCAAGATGGGGAAGGCTGCAGGTGGAGCAGGTTTATGCAGAGGAGTGGAAATCAGGATTTCAGTTTTGGACTTGTTGAGCTCCAAATTTCTATCAGACATTAAAGTAGAGATGCTGAGTAAAGGGTTGGAGATACATGCATCTAGAGCCAGATTTATAAATTTCTAGCCATCAGCATTTAGAAGATATTTAAAACCTTGTTTCAAATCTTAATCCTGTATCCTGGACGATGCACAGAATCGTGTTTCTGCACACTTAACAGATGCAGAAATTGCGGCACAAAGGTAAAAGTATAAAAATGCCTAAGCCAAATAGATGCAGGATTCTTCCCTGGCAGGGACAGAGAACATGCTTAGAGGACTAAATTGTGTGTGTGGTAAGCAAACAATATAATCAAACATCATAATCAATACAAATTCATCAAAATAAAACTTTACCCACAATCCCACTCAGAAGTCTCAGTTGTCTCCAGTTTCTACACTGTCCTCCAGATCTAATCCATTCTTTTTTATTTTAAACCAATGTTTTCAGGTAACATTGTATAACATTTCCTATATTATCTTTCAATTTCCTAATTTTCACTTGGATAGCTGCATATTCTATTGAGTTGACATACCATCATTTACTTACCTCCAAGCAATAGACATACTTGGCTAAAAGTGTTCTTACAATTGTGCAAAAATAACAAACCAGGCTTAGGAGGGAAAGACTGCAAGGAAATGTGTCAAAGGTATTAGTCGTCCTTGCTGTCACAGCCTGGAAGCGACATCCTCCGGGAAGTTTTCCTTGAAATTTTACCCGGGTTGATTGCCCTTCCTCTAGGTGTCTAGCACCTCATACTTTCTGTCACACTGTAGTGGCAGCCTGTGGGATTGCATCCCTCACACACTACCAGTGCCGTGGGTGACATGACTGCTGTGAGCTTGCTCACCGTTGTCTACCTGTGGCTCAGTGAACCTCTACACGATCACATACATTGATCAAAGAATGAACATTGGATGCTATGATAGGAATGGGTGGTAGAACATCACCATCTCAAAATGTGTGTTCCTGTTTCCCAAATGTCCTTTAACATACATTTTATAATATTTAAAATAGTTCTCACATGAGCACGTACATGCAAAAGACAAGAGTCAGAAGAACAGAAAATCTTGAAGAAACTTTTTCCCCCTTCCTAAAACACAAACAGTAGCTGTGAGCCCCAGCCGTGAGTAGGAGATACTATTTCTAGCTTTCTGCTCTTCTGGGACTGTATTTCCGGGCCCTCTTGTGGAGGGGTGGGATAGAGCCATGTTACTTGTTCTTAAAAAAGAGATGTAAGAAGTAACACATCACTTCCAGACTAGAGTAGTGCTGGTGTGACTCCCTGCAGAGTTTGCTTCCCAACTTCAGACAGTGTCCAGAATGTTCCAGATAGTGGCTTATCTGTCAGCCATGTCCCAGCATGAGAATGACATGAAGCAAAATTCCCAGTCAATTGGAGATGGACGTGTTCTATGCGTAAGCAATTAACCTTTGTAATGTGAAGTCATTGAGATTTGGGGGTTGTCTGTTATTGAATTATAGCTTAGCTTATCCTCTGACAAACTTTGCTTCATTGTGCCACAAAGAGGGACAGTCATTGAGCTCTAGAAACTTAAAATCTAAGCACAGGAAAATTAGCTGTCTCTCTAAGGACAGAATAGAATGTAAATGCTGTAAGATGATAAGAGGAAGCATTCCACGGAGCAACCACGGAACCTCGGCGGAAAACCATATAGCCGTCTCTCCTGTGGCTTTCACTCAGGGGGAGTTAGACCTACAGTTTTGCTAAGAGATTAGTAATTGGATGCAGTTCTTGAATGTAACACTGGGGCCTTCTGGACATTTTCTACTTAAGTCCGGAAGTTGTAGTATTGACAAAAATAGGATGTGGCCCATCGGATTACTTCAGCATTTTTTTTCCAGTAGCTAGATTGATACTTATCACCTTCTGAAGTACAGGCAGTAAAAATAAGGGTTGTAAATGTCAGTTTTGATGTGTGTTTTTGTACCTCTGATGATTCCCGGTGGAGGAAACCAGCCGACTCTTAGTATGGAAGTGCCTTGCCTTACTTAAGGCCCTACGAGGACCTGCATTAATTGGTAGCTTTTAGGGAATCTTTAGAGGAATGCAGCTCCAAGATCATTGTAAAGTACCAAGCTTGGTGTCAAAAGAGCTGGATCTGAGCATCAGCTCTGTCACTCTGAGTTAGGATACCATATGAGCCAACTTTGAGAACTTTGGCAAATTTCTTAACTTGTATCTCAACTGCCTCAATGATAAAATGCCATATTAAAAGGATTCTTGTGAAAAGTGCATGAGATAAGGCCCATGAGAACTCAGAGCTATCTGAGGGATTAACATCTTCACTCCTAAGGTTCGTTCTACTGATCATGTTCCTGACTGAGACTGGCAGCTGTCAGAGATGCATTCAGGGAGAGCTCAATGCTAAATTCATCTTTTAAAAATCTCAAAGGATGAGTATCAAGCAAGGGCCATTTTGGGTGTTGACTCGGAGCTCTCCCATGAATAAATGGAAACAGTCCATCACATAATTGGCCATCGGTATTCATGGCCAAGCCTCAGACCACGAACTCTAGTGATACCTGTCACTCTGTGCCATTTGGGCAAATTCTCATCAGCACCTTTGGTCTTTGAGAGGGAGTGGCCCACAGCCTTCCTGGTCTTACTGCTTGGCACCTGCAGATGATGAAGAGCCCTATTCACAACAGAGCATTTCTGCAGCATAAATGCTCAGAAGCATGATGCTCATGTTTTAGCTAAAACTTCTGGCTCTACCTGACAACAGCATGCCTGGGAAATCATCAGTCAACTCTCATCAGGTTCTGACATTCACTGAGCTAGGCCCGCTCACGGTGGAGCCTCACATTTGAGGCAGAAATCATTTTAAAAAACTGACTTGGAATTAGCATCTTGGTACTGGCTACAATGAAACAGTTCCCAAGCATAGGTGATGGAGCATGAGTCTTCAGCATGTACTTCAGATCTTCATAATTTAGTATTTATAGATATTCTAAGAGATTATCTAAGAAGAGGAATGATAGGAAAGAGATTTATAGTTTACTTTGCCCTCCTCCATAACTCTTGTCCTGAGGCTTTATTGAATTCAGTGGCAAAAAAAAAATCTCTCCAAAAAATTTTTGTTTGGTCTTTTAAACTTGTTTCACCTAAAAATTCCTTTTCAAATATACTCCAGAAGAGAATTCATTTCAGGTTTCCTTTATATGTGTGGATCAAGATAAGGAGAACATAATTTGGAATTCTCAGTCCTTACATACAGAAGTCTAGCATGCATTTATTTATTTATTTATTTATTTTGAAGTCTAGCATTTAAAAGAGAGTTTGTCTTTTATGACAATGCAGGATAGGCTATTTTCTCTTCCTTTGACTTTGAGGTCCCTGGTCAATTTTTTTTTTTTTTAAGATTTTATTTATTTATTTGACAGAGAGAGACACAGCGAGAACAGGAGCACAAGCAGGGGGAGTAGGAGAGGGAGAAGCAGGCTTCCCACGGAGCAGGGAGTCCGATGCAGGGCTCGATCCCAGGACCCTGGGATCATGACCTGAGCTGAAGGCAGATGCTTGACTGAGCCACCCAGGTGCCCAGGGCCCCAGTCAATTAAGGGGGCACTTAATTCCCACATTTATTGAAAACTTACTATTTGCCAGGCACTTTGCATATGCCATCATATTCAAGACTCCCTAACAGCTCTGTGAGGTAGGTACTTTATCCTCATTTTACTAAGAAAAAAGTAGCCCAGGGAGATTAATGCCTAGGATCACTCAGCTGGTAAAGCGTATACACCGCATGCTAACAGTGTTAATCTCTGTGGTGGTGACTGTCATCATTTCTTATAAACATAGCGCCCTCTTGATCTCCTTTATCTACTTCTCCCTCCCCTCACCCTAGATGATTTTTATGATCAGAAAAAAAAAGAATTGGTTTCCATTTTGATAAAAAAACAAAACGGGACACCTGGGTGGTTCCGTCAGTTAAGTGTCTGCCTTCGGCTCAGGTTGTGATCCTGGGTTCCTGGGATCGAGTCCCACATGGGGCTCCCTGCTCAACAGGGAGCCTGCTTCTCCCTCTGCCACTCCCCCTGCTTGTGCTCTTTCTCTTTCTCTGACAAATGAATAACATCTTTAAAAATCAATCAATCAATAGCCCTCAGGGGGGAACAAAGATACCCCACAATTCTAGCTTCTTTGGTTTCTGAGTTCAAAGGCAAGTTAGTGAAGACACAGATGACAGGCTGTAAGTGTCAGTTCTGTTATCTTAGCCAAGTCATTTAACCTGGGCCTTGTTTCCTTGCAGGATTATTACAGAAAACCAAATGGGTGAGTATCCGAAAGCACCTGAGCTCTCATCAGGGGCTATAACTCATTGTCTCTTTTGCAGGCTTTCGAAGGAACATTTTGTTTCCAGGGCTTAGAACTATGACAACCAGCATTTTACAAATAATACTAACAACAACAACAATGACAAAATCCTGTCCAAACCTCAATGGCTCTTTATTATGTTAAACAAACTGCATGTGCAGGAATCTCAGTATTTTTAAAATCCTCTTCTAAATATTATCTCCATCTATTGAGATGATTAGAGGACATTGAATGCCCACACCCATGGCATCTGCATGAGGAAATGAACCACGGATTCTCCAAACCCCACTCATTTGTCCCAAAATTTCCTCTGTATCATTTGTACAAATATATTATTCAGCACACTGTTCCACCATTAAAACCACAGTAGACTCATTTGGAATAGGAATACAGAGAGAGAAGTAAGCAAGAAAATGGTCTCATTCTCCTTTTCTCTCTCTCTGTAAGAGCTGGTCCCAAAGTCTTTATTGATTATAAAATATTAATGTCCCAAGACATCTCAAATAAAAATAAATCTTATTTTATAACCAAATAAATATCACAGTGGAAAAATTGAGCATGAGGGTGTACAGATGGGCAAAAGTTAGAGCTGTTAGTCTTTGGGTGGTTTTAACACAAAATGATTGAAGTCTTAGGCTTTTCACTCTTGAGTCATGACTTTTATTTTGTCCCACTCCTAGATGCAAAAAATAATACAATTTAGATAGATATTTTTTTTTAAATTCAACTATAGCAATAAATTTATCTCTTCCAGATCTGCTAGACTAAAAGCTGACTGCCCTCTGGTGGGCTGTTACTAAAATATTTAGCACCTCTTCAACAGAATTGCTTTATAAAATACTGCACAGTGCCATGAGGCTATTTTGCATTCAATTCTTGTGAATAACAAAATTACGTGGGAAAAGGAGAAAACCTTAAAAAGTGAAATGCTCTTTATTAATGTAAAAGCAAATTATAACTTGAGGTTAGATCCTTTCTAACTTTTAAACTTGTTTTTCCTTAGGTGTAAATTTATTTTAGTTTCAAGCTGCAATTAGAGTGGTGGAGGCAAAGCAAACAATTTTGGAATTTCATTTTCATTTCTGACATAGCTGCATTTTTGATAAGTATATTGTTTTTCAGTTGTTAAGCAATGGAAAAAATCAAGTGTGAATTCACCACACGTGGGTTCTGTTTCCTGTTGCTGCTTAAGTGTAATTTTGCTGTTTGAAAGAAAGAAATAGAAGTAAGATAATTATATTCTTGACCAAAAAAAAAAAAAAAGATCGGTTCAGGGGAAAAAGAGCCCTAAAAAATACGACATCAAAGTATGACAGCTAGGAGGGTATAAATAGGAAAGCATATTTAGGGAGTATTGATAAAACATTTGGGAATTAAAAAAAAAAAACTCCAATGCTTTTGATCTTGTCATACAACAGGATCTCATTCTCCTCTGTTTGCAATTCCCCCCCAATACATAAGCTCCAGTGAGCTGACCTGTCAGGCATGCCAACTAACTGAATATTTTAGTCTTCATCTAGCTATTTGGATTGTATGTATTAACTACCTCTGAGGCATCACTAGCCTCATTTTGTCAGAACATTAGCACTAGCTGAGAATTCCAACTCACAACTGAAAATATTTCCTCAGCACATATCTCATACAAACAAATCGTATGGGGCACCTGGGTGGCTCATATGGTTAAGCGAGGGCCTTCGGCTCAGGTCATGATCCCAGGGTCCGGGGATCGAGTCCCGCATCGGGCTCCTTGCTCAGCAGGGAGTCTGCTTCTCCCTCTCCCTCTGCCTCTCCCCCTGCTTGTTCTCTCTCTGTCTCTCTTGCAAATGAATAAATAAAATCTTAAAAAAAAATACAAATTGTATGACTCGTACTTGAATTCACATTAACAAAGTTATTTCAAATAGATAAAGATATCTATTTCAAACAGATAAAAGTCAAGAATCAGCAAACTACTTAAAAAAAAGAAACAGTTTCTGCAAGGAAAATGAAAAAGAGTACTAAGCAATTAATCTGGTCAGTTTCATCAATATCTATAACATATCTGGAAAATTCAATTTAACATTCCCCCTTCCTTTTCTTGGTAACACTGTTTTGTGGCAATGGCATAAAGATTAATTTATTAACTCTCAATTTCACTTCACATTTGCAAGTGGAATCTTAAAAAACAAAGAAAACTCTCCCTTTGTAATAATGGAATTGAAGATTGCAATCAAATTACTACATTAGGTTAATTTTGCGGTTGCAAATACTCAGGTTTAAGAGCAGCTAGAGGAGTATTTAGATAAACGCAGATCCCCCAAATTCAACCTCTCAGGCAGAACACATTTGAAACATACAATAAAAACTAGAGCGTATTTCTCCAAAACAGCCAAGACAATCACACAATTTAAAATGTTACCTGCAAGTGTTTTGGTGCATGTTAGTATTTTTCAGATTTGCTTTTAAACTGACTAACGTACGAAATGGTCTTAAAAATGTAAAGATGCCACCTCGTTGAGATTTTCTTCCCAACGTCCCTCCCCAATCCAATACATAGTAAATGGAAATACAGAAGTGGTGAATGTCCATCAGTGAATTACTGCTTTAAAATTATAATAAAATTTACTGTTTTATAAGGGCTTGGTTTAAAAGCGGTAACAGCAAACCAGGCTCTCCATTTTTTTTTTCCTTGCCCCGCAGAGACAACACTGGGGCTAAAGGCTGCTTCTCAGCGGTTTTGCTTTCTGTCCCCCGCCCCTTCGGCACCCCCCACCCCACCCCTCCAGCCTGGGGGAGTTAGAAATCGCCGTGTTCAGTTGAGCTGTTGGTACAGTTTTTCATTTAAAAATTATTTAAATTATAGATTCTGGGCATTGAGATCATTGTTCATGCCAAGTTTTCCATTCGGTTTCAGAAACGTGTGAATGGAAAAACATGCGTGTGTAGGTGAATCTAGGTCTATACAGAGTAAAAAGTCGTCTTACCTAGCATCTCCAGGTACATAGAAACTGAATAATTAATGTGTCCGTGTGTAAACATATACAATCCTACAATTGCCTCTGAACTTGCAACAATCTAGGCTCTATCAATGCCCATTAAATCAATATTTTTGTAGTTTAAAATGGGATTTTTACATCACAGATGTGTACCGGCTAATTGCAGCTTTGCGACTTCTGATGGCAAAGCTGGTTGCATCCTCCGCCACACATTCCTTTTTCCATCAACAGAGGGCACTCTGTCGTTTGCCAAGGAGCTCTGCTATGCGAGGGGCCCAGGGCTGGGAGTGCAGCATCTGACAGATGAGGTTTGCACAGAGTTTGTTCCAATAACAGGCAGAAGCTCTTCCAACTGGTCAGTGTATAATTTATTGGAAATGCTACTGATCATTGAAACAACATACCTGAATGAAAGAGAACCCCGTGATTTACGAAAGTTGGATGCAAGTGACTTTTAAGTCAGCGGTGTGTTATTATCCGAGTATCGCCCAAATGGTTGGTATTAGAAATCATCATATGCATAAAACCCCGATGCACGCTCAAATACGAGCTCACCTTGTAGAGAGAGTGACAGCTTTATTTATGTTGCCTGCCCTTGCACTGTGTGCCGGGGTGTCTTTAGTGTGCCGGCTTCAGTACAACTTAAATGTATTATAGCTGTTTTATATTTGATCCAAGAAAAATGAAATAATTCCTCATATGGTAATCAATCTGGGTCATAATTGACACATTAGAGAGGGTCTAGCTTTTTTCTCTGCCACAGGTTATAGAGAAAATTTCAGGTGCTGGTGCTATTAATTTTTTGCCAGTCAAAGTCACTAAATTTAAACTGAAAACTTGAAAGAATGAAAAAAGATGCACTTCAAGAAAATTAGATTTTCTCGGGCTATTTGTCCAAGATCTACATTTACTGATAGGTAATTTATTAGATGCTTCAACACAACAAAGTAATCATAACCAGGTAGTACAAGGATTGCATTTTACTCTCTGTGGCAGAAAAGTTTTACAAATGTCTTAAAGCCATTGTAAAAGCAACAGTGAGAAATCCTAATAGACACCAAAATCAACATATTTGACAGAAGTGTGTGCATTATCCCGGCCCATTATTTTAAATGAGAGTATTCTATCTCAAAAATTGGAATGATACCACAAATAATAGGATAAATGGGAAGGTAAAAGTCAAACAGCATGACAGAAACTGCTCAGACTTAGGAAAAAAGGGCTTTTTAGGATACGGATGTGTTCTAAAAATCCTCTTATGAGAAAAACGTGCTCCATTATCACAGAAGGAAAGAAATGCAGACTTTCTTATGCCAAATGTATGTTTATGTAATATTAAGGAAGATGAAGCAAATATTTAACAGCTAGGATACTGCCTACGTCTAACAATAATTCCTTTATCATTTACCCGACCAGAAGATAAGTGCCGTCTTCCTTCTTTTGCAAATATATTTGCCAGCAGCTGTTTCAACATTTATAAAGACCATTTCCACGGATTGCCAAATAACCATAAATTCATTTACGCATATTTTTGCGTTGGAGGCATAAAAATAATTACATGTCTGATTAAATCCACTTATGCCTTCATGTCTTACTAGATCTATAATAGATGTGAATTGTTACAATGTATTACATCAAAGTGCATAAATAATACAATGCAGATGTAGAGTCCAGCTCTCCTACAACAGAACGTGGGGCAGTAATTTACACACACACACAAATTATTAAAAATAATTTGTTTTAGAAATTGTTATGGAATGCCTGGCACATAAAAGTAGGACTTGAGCTGCAAAACTGAAGAAACTGTCCTTATTTATCATTGCTTCACTGTCCTGAAACGCATATTAAATAATTATTGTGGTAGGCTTGTCATTAGAAGAGGATCATTAAGCCTGAAACTCCACTTCTTAATATGCAAACTGTGGGAAATCGTATATATACTTGCGATTTTGCCGTATTCTCGAGGTCTATTAGTTGCTCCTCCCACCAACCTCCTGCCCACCCCCACCCCATCACTCCACCCTCCCCCACCCACCTCCTCTGCCACTTGGAACCAAGGTAATTTAAATGATTACAGTATTTGGAGCAAGGCTCTAAGGGACTGTTCAAAGTTAAGAATTGCAATGCTTAGAAACAACAGTTTGGTTCCACTCTTAACTCCCTGCAATAAAGCTGGAGTTTTGCTTTCTTTTGATGGAGACTCAGCTTATAATAACTTTAATCAAGTAATATTTAACCATATTTGTTATACCAAAACACTTGGTAACACTTCATTTTGAGTGTCCCAGCATTATTAATTCATTTGGTATTCATTGTAATAACACAGATCATAATGAACTCATTTGGTATTCATGTGGATGTCTTAAGTACTTCCATAGGAATTCTATTGCATTTCAGCATTAATTAAACACACTCCCTAATTTCCTCAGGAAAACAGGAATATATTGTATTTCTTAAGTACTATGTCTTTCAATAGCACATACACCGGACTGTTTATTAAGTCACACATAGAATTATCTGTGCATGCCTTTATGAACCTATCATTTTATATGAGTAACAGCTAACACACCAAAAATCAGTGTCTAATTTTTGTGGATCATATTTTCTTAACATCTGCATCTCGTGAATGCACAGAGAAGTAGTATTTACAATCACATTTCTCACGCAAAGGAGAAAACAAGCCTACATTAATTTCCAGAATCTCAAAGACGGAGGTCTTTCTTTAAAGACAAATAGACAAAAAACAAATACCCAGAGAATGAAAGCCATCTGAGCAGAGGGAGCTGCCCCTCCGCACCTGCCTCCCCCCAACCCCCGCCGCCACCCCTCGCTTTCCCAAATCCCAGTGATGCCCATGGCTCTGTGGACTTCTATCTGCTAGTGTGTATATGCCACTTGGGTGATGTCATTTACTCAGCAAGGAAAAAACACCGGCCCTCATCAGCATCCTGAGACGGCAAACCAAGTGCCTTATCAAAGAACAGTATGAAAAAATTTTAGAGAGAGATCTCCTAAAATGTACTAACCTTCAATCACATCAACTTCTCTAAAGTTAACCAGCCTCTTAATGTGTTCCTAAGAGGAGCTGATCCCCAACTCCGTTTCTGCCAGCAGAGACCAATCATATTTCTCAGCCCCATCTTACCCCTTATATTAAAGAAAAATGATAACGGATTTGAGAGAATGTGAGATCCTGTCATTAGTTTCAGCCTGAAGCACCAGGGGGTTTCTAGGTTGATATGGGGGGCGGTTGTTTTTTTATTTGATTTTTGTTTGTTTTTTGGCTTACCACTTGTCTGGAAGCTGAAATCAGGTAGCAGCATTAGGAAGTAGACCCTTACAGGGAACTACATCTTTTCCCCCACTTGATTGTGCAGTTTCAGAGTGGGGTGGGAAGGGTGGTATGGAGAATTATTTAACTCCTAAAGCATCTTAACGTGCCTTAAAATGGAAATCTCTAAATACCACTTGAACCTTGGCATTATTTGTTCATTATTTCTCAGTTAGGACAGGAGTAGACAAACATGGCTTCATGTACGACATCGTTACCAGGGAAATACTTTCTCTCACTTCTGTGATAGACATGCAACAGTTCTAGCACTTTCTATAAGAATTACAATTTAAAAAATATTTTTAAAATAACACAAGCATTGCACTATTCCAAAACAGAAAATGAAAAGGAGGACCCTGCAGTTAATGAAGACATCTATTTTTCCGGTACATTTAGACAAAATGCACTTATTTTCAATGGCACCCCATGCAGTGAGAGGAGAGAACTCACTTCTCAATTCTAATGCAGTAGAGGAGACAGACCTGGTTTTTTCTCTCATGGTTTGTAACTCCTGTTACATTTAATAGGAACTGTACATCAAGGCATGGGGGAGAGATCACCATTCCCGTTCCGGAGCCTGGAGAATTACCGACTATTCAGCATCTCCCTGACACGTGGGTACAATGGGACAGGTTAAAAATGTTGCCTCCTATGGATTCTTGGCTTTTCTTCATTTCAACATTCAAGGCAGACCCTTCATGTACAAAAAGTACTTCACAGGGATGCATTTATTTTTGTGTTTGTTTGTTTGTTTTCAGCTTTGCAGTCCTTTCCCTGAGAATAGGTCGGATTAATCTTTGCACTGAAATATTTTTATTATGCCAATGCCACTTACCTCGATGTCGCCTGTTTAATAGTGGCAGGATCTGTTTTGCCACTGGTGGCAAACAATTTAATTAGGAACACAAAATTGCTGCCTGCTTTAATCTCCCCCTGCCCCCCCTCCCCAGCAAGTGTCTGTTCCTTGTCTAAAAATAAGAAACTACCACTATAAAAATCTCTTTCTTTGAGCTGTCTCTAATGAAACTTCCTGATTCCACTTGTTTCCCTGAGCTTTCTCTGCAACAATTTATTCTTTCTTTCTAAACAGACCTTTAGGTATGCGAGGCTGTTCGTAAATTATATGGTACCGGCAATATCATGAAATATCATGACTGCAGTTTATAGGCAGATGAAGGGGGATGAGTTGTAACAAGAATAAATTACACAAAATACATTGGGGTAGGAATGGGAGAGCACGGTGCCAGCAAAATTATTAAACTTTAGAGTGGTACTTAATGAGGACACTAAATTAAGTGACCTCACAAATGGATGGACGTAGCAAATGGGATTCTCAGGGAATTATCTTCTATTAGCTTACAAAGAAATGAGGGGACACAGTATCGCAGGCCAAGATCAGAAAAGTACAGGTGAACCGAATATTAGCAAATAAAGCAGTTCGCTGAAAACAACTACCCCTTTTGAATCTTCCTGAATGTACTGTTATCGATTCAGGTGCTGGCTGGTGAGAAGAATGTAATTCATGGTTTGGGGCCAGAAGTTTTATACCTAATTGTGCCTTTTGACAAGTATGTCTGGCCAAAAGCATAAAAGCGTGCCTTGTCTCTGTAATTAATATAAAGTTATGAAGAATATCGGGAACGAACTAGAAAATAAGTCGTGTGCTAGAGAATCCCCTTTCTACCTGACAATCTGTTGGTGAAATGGGGTGCTCATTCTGACTGACCATAGAAACTAAGTGAGGAATCATTAATATGTGGCTGAATATAAATTAGAAAATACAGTCATATGTACATGAATACATGTATGTGTATGTATTTTGCTCATGGGTACCTTTTTTAATGAGGTAAAATGAACATGCAGTAAAATGCACAAAACTTACATGTTCAGCTCAATGAATTATTGCTTACAGATACTACCTTGTGACCACTACCCTAGAAAGTATCTTCATGACCCTAGAAAGTTCCCTCCTGCTCCTATCCAGTCCATACTTCTCCAGAGCTAACCACTCTTCTGACATGTCACCAGAGATTAGTTTAGAATGTTCGTGAACGTATATACATATATATGCACATATCTATGAAATCATAGATATGTGTTCTTTTGTGCTTGGGATCTTTCAAACTCAGTATGATTTTTGCTTTGTCACCATCTTCGATTATTAAGGATTGAGAGGGTTGGGATAAACAAGATAAGTAACGGTGAAAGCATCCAACAGCCTCCTCTCTTCTTCTTATGTATTCATTCATTCATTCATTCATTCATTCATTCATTCATTCTGTTCTACATCATTAGAGTTCAGAGGTTAGGCGTGTGGGCTCTGCCATCTCTCTGGCTTGGAATTTTAGCTCCCTCACTAACACTTGTGTGAACTTGGGGAACTTAAAATCTCTAAGCCTTAGTTTTCTAATTAGGAAAATGGGATTAATAACTAACCCACATGGTAGTTGCGAGGACTAAGACAATCCACATCAAGTGCTCACTATAGTTTCTGGCCACTCAGTGATAATATTAAGATTGGTATAGAATATTCTAAGTCAAGAAAAGAAGAGCTCTTTGTTGGGCTGCTCATGAGGACAACAGGCAGAAGGATTGAGACTTCTAAGCTATGAAAACAATAGTTCTATGAAAAAAAAAAATCAACCCCAAACTGTCCTACCACATCCCATTAGAGCAAATAAGGTTGCTGATAGGGGTTCTTTCCTAGGTACATCTGTGTCATTATTAGTTATTTGTGAATAAAGGAAGCACTATTGATAAAAATGTATTTACGTGGATTTCTACAATTACCAATGTGTATTTGAGACGACCACCAGAAAGAATGGATAGATTTTTAGAACTAGAAGCAAACTTTAAAATCATCCAGTTTGTCCTCATTTTATAGAGGAGGAAACTGGGGCAAGTCAGGTGATTTATTTAAGGTCATTGAAGAAGTCAAGATTTCTGCCTCATACCCTGGGCAATGGTTCTCAAAGTTCCTAAAGCATTAGCTACAGCATCATTAATGCTGATGGAACTGGTTAGAGATGCACATTTTCAGGCCACACCCAAGACCTACTAAATCAGAAACTGGGCAACCCTCCCACCCCTTGGCCATCTGTGCTAGCACGCCCTCCAGGTGGTTTTTACCTGCTACCGTTGGAACCTCACTCTAGGGCCTTGTATTGTCTGTGGACTAGCAGAATCTACCTCACCTGAAAGCTGGTTAGAAATGTAGACTCACAGACCCCAGATCTACTATATTCCACACTTTAATAAGATGCCAGGGTGCTATGTATGCCCGTGAAAGCTAGGCAGCATTGATCTACATTAGCAGCCAAGGTCAGAACCATCTGAGCCTAAATTGTCTACCAGAACTGATGCTGTTTTCTGCCATCAGAACCCATTGACCCTAGCCCCATCCAGAGGATCTGCCAAAACAACTTTATTAACACCCCAAATTAGCGAGTTCCTCCTGTGTGTCAGATCCTGTGCTAAGCAACCTTTGTGGAGACAATTATGTTTCCAAATCCTCTAATAAAGAAATAATTATCTCCTTACTAATAGGAAATTCCTCTTACTAAGAGGAAGAACTCTCAAGTTCTTCCCCACCCAAGGTCATGCCATTAGTAGATGGATGAACTGGGGCAAAATCTCGGCTGTCCTGGAACTTTTCCATGACTCTGTTTTTCCAGGACTAAGCGCCATGGTAATTACCTAAACTGGGACCTGTTTATCTGTTCTGAAACCAATTTTATTTTATAGAAATCACAAAAAACCTAAGGATGCCCAAGGATATGATACTTTGAGTATTACTAGTGATCCTTTTTTTTTAAGTTTTTATTTAAGTAATCTCTACACCTAACATGGGGCTTGAATTCCTCACCCCAAGATCAAGGGTGGCATGCTCTTCTGACTGAGCTAGCCAGGCATCCCACCACTGATAGTTTCTGAGAGATTAATGACAGCACTAGGACAATAAGCCAGGCCAGTGCTTCTCAAACTATCTGTAGTGAAGGATTATTCACCCCCCAAACCCCTACCACTGCAATCTGTCGTATACCAATATTTCTGTAACATACAATAAAACGAATAGAAAAATGAGTTTAAAAGACATAAAACATGCCAGCCAACTTTTTAAAAGATTCAATAGATGTAAAATTACACCGTCAAGGTGCTATAAAAATTTCTAAATGCTTATTCTCTTTATCTGTATTTATATTGTTATAGACCAGTAACAAACAGTTTGTAGACCGGTATGGTTCTAGAAGTACACTTTGAATAGCAAGAAACTAGGCAATCTACAAGTCAAAATTAAGCTATATAGTCCAGACCAGTTTTAAATAACACGCAATAGGTAAAGTGAATTCTATGACTCTATTATTTCCATCCCCAGAAAGGTATGTAAGGCCATTAATACTCTCTCCCAAGTCAGCTCTACAAAAATTATTAACATTTCTTTTTTGGAGCATTCATTCATTCATCCAACCAACATGTAATGACAATTGATTAGGTGCCAGGTCCTTGGACTAAAAAGCTGATTAAAACATTGTCCCTATTTTTAAGCACTCACATGGTGGTGGGTAATAATAATTTCCTTTCTGTACATTGTGTATTTATCTCTCTATCGATATGTCTATATGCTTCCTCTTAAAAAAAAAGAATCTGAAGTGACTTTACAGGATAATGAGATAAGATAAAACCAATAAAAGTTTTATGTTGTATAGCATTTTAATAGTATCTCATTCTAATCTTGCCTTTTCATACTGGTGGTATAATTAAAATAGGTCTGGGTCCATTTTAAAAATGAGAAAACAGGTTCAGAGAGATTGCCTCATGTGCTCAAAACCATGCAGCTTATGCAGGGCAAAGCAGGGAATCAAATTTAGGTTCACTGCCTCCAAACCCAGCGCTCTGTTCACCACACTCTAGCCAAGGTTGTTTTTTGCCTACAATCCTTCATCCACTGTAACCCTTGCCTTTCCTTTGAATACTTGTCCATCCCCAAGCGTGATGACCTCATGACCTTCCTGGAGGTGATCATGACCTTCCTGGAGGTGACAAAGCTTTTACCTGGGCTTCCATTTACATTTCTGTAGAGCTAAGGATCTTTTCTCTTTTTCAAATTCAGATTTAACTGGTCTATATCCTAGTCATTCTGGAGCTCACACTATGCTGGATGCCAGCTCACCAAAAAGATTGGAACACACATTTCTACTTATTGGTATCCAAAGGCCAGTTTTTTCTTTCTCTCCGGGGAAAGACCTAGTTAAGATGATGAGGGAGGGGAAGTGTGTCTTCATTATTTCTCTTTTGGTGTGGTGTCTTCATTCTCAAATCAATGACCTATGCGTGAATACTTTTGTCTTCATTCCTTTAGTGAAATATTTTCTCAGAGCATTCATTCATGTAAAGGGGTAATGGTGGCTAGCAACACAAAGCACATCTGCATTTTGTTTTCTTTACTATTGTATTGCCTTAGCTCAACATCATGTCTCTCATGTGGTAAGTACTATGTATTTATTGAATGAATGTTAAATGAATTTGTAAGTTGGTATGAAGAAACCTTTTTTTTCCCCTGAAGGACTCACAGAAACAGAAACCAATATGTAAGTTTCCATCATTTCCTTGGCATCATGTTCAGTGCTCTCATGCTTTTTATTTCATTCATGCCTAACTCATTTATCTCCTGGCCTCTGGTCTGCCAATCTATCCTCTGCACATCTGTCTGAATGATGGCTCTATAAAATAATTCACATCTGATTATGCCACAACCTTGCCTTAAATGTTTTCTGTGTATTTCTATTGCCTTCAGTTTATAATCTAAAAAACTTCATCAGGTAATATTCAAGAGAGCAGAGGGGAAGCAGGAAGAGCTGACCAAATGCAGGGTTATTTGGAAGATGAAATGGATAGGAATTGGGATCCGACTGGATGAGGGGGTTGATGAAGGAAGGCATTGGTGGTGATGTTAAAGATCAGGCTGATGAGGAAGGTACTAGAACAAGCCACATTAAGAAAAGCCCACTTATATGTCTGGTCCTGTTTTCCCACTCCCCTCTGCCTTTTCTCAAAATCTACAGAGGCTAGAGAAACTCTCTTAGACTCAGCTTTCTGCATGATAAGGAAGTCAGGGGTGATACAACATAATTAGAAGACCTTAGTTTTACGCACATATATTTTGAAGGATGCTACCTTTCCCATGTTAGGTTAAAATATCTGGGTTTCCCACTGTGAAGGCAATGAAACCCTTAAAACCATGTGCACTGCATATTTTCTCGTAAGAAGAGGGATGAGTGGGGAGAGAAGATTATTTAGATGGTGTCTCACTTCTTTGTGGATGTTGGTTGTGAACAAAAGCCCAGAGCAATGGGTGGTGGAAGCCCTCAAGAACAGAAGAAAAGTCCTGGAGGACTGTCTGGGGCCAAGTAAAAGGCACAGAGAAGTAGAAACTATGGAGATGAACAGCATAAGGTCTGGCATCAGAACCAGCTACGTCCTCTCTACCACTGATTTATTAACTGGATGATCTTGGACAAGTTACTTAACCTCTTCGTTATAGTTATAAAATGAGAATGATAAAATATTTACCTCACAGACATATAGGTTAAATAAGACTTTTCTCAACACAATGCTTGGCCTCCCCAAATGTTAGAATAATCAATAAAAAGAAGAACAGGTTTCTGGGGCAGTGAGAAACCAGAATTAATTTATGAAGTGTGCTTTTTAAAGATATGCCACAGAATGCGGAGTGTTCTTCTGCTTCTTTCTCCCTGCTCCACATGGAAAGCCACTCTGAAACCACCAGGTCATGGGGACGGAATTCTGGGGAAGCTGAGAGGGCTTATCTGAGGTGTTTTGATTCTGACAGTTTTTTTTTTTAAGATTTTATTTATTTATTTGAGAGAGCAAGAATGAGAGAGAGAGAGAGTACATGAGAGGGGGGAGGGTCAGAGGGAGAAGCAGGCTCCTTGCCGAGCAGGGAGCCCGAGGTGGGGGCTCATCCCAGGACCCCGGGATCATGACCTGAGCTGAAGGCAGATGCTTAACCAACTGAGCCACCCAGGCACCTCCTGACAGATGCTTTCTCAAGCTCCAAGACAATGGCTTCAATCTATAGAACAGTGGGGGCCAGACAAGCTCGCATCAGAATCATTGTAAAATGCACATTTCTGGGCCTCAACCCAGATTCATGGATCTGGGGTGGGACCATTTTGCAATTTTTAACAAGTTTCCAGAAGTGATGCCAATGATGCTGGTCTGGGACCACATTTTAAGAACCACTGCTTTAGAACTGAGAGGTCATTCCCTAGCTAAAAAGAGTTTCAAAGTATAGGCTCTTCTTGATGAGCTGTTAGTATTATTTTTAAAATGTCCTTTTCTTCTTAGAACACTCTCTATTTATGGCCCTAACATTTCAACCCACATCATCAACATGTCCCTTTGCCCATTGTCCTTCTTGGCAGGTTAGTTTCTTCCATTTTTCCAGCATCCCTACTTTCCTCACACAAGTCTTGCCAACACATTTTGGGTTAGTGCTTTGGAAGCTTTGTATTGTTTTTCTTGCTATGTCTATATTGGAAGTTTTGCTTGTTTTATAACTGAAGTCTGCCTTTTGCTTTCACCTTTGACCTACCAGTTCCACCAAAAGTCCTTGTCCGTTTTCTTATGTATAGAACACAAATATACCTAATAGAGCTAAGTGGAATAGTATACTTCATCAGCATATACTTACCACCTAGCACACATGTATTTTTAATCGAAAGCAAAACTGAAACTACCAGCACTCACAACTGATCATTTAGGTTATGTGTAATGAACTGACTCCTTTAGCAACTGTAATGAAGATTTTGCTACTGACTTTGCTTCTATCAAGGGACACTTGGGCTGAAAACGTACTGAAACTTTTGTTGACTTTTTTTTTACTTTTTACTTTTGTATTTTGGTTTTAGCATAAATCTTCATATTGACCTTGTTATGGCCAGGTTAAAGATTTTTAACTTTTTTAAAGATTTTATTTATTTGAGAGAGAGAGTGCAAAAGCATGAGCAGGGGGAGAGGCAGAGGGAGAGAGAAAGGGAGAAGCAGACTCTCTGCTGAGCAGGGAGCCTGATGTCAGGCTCGATCCCAGGCCCCTGGGATCATGACCTGAGCTGAAGGCAGATGCTTAACTTACTGAGCCACCCAGGTGCCCCGCCAACTTAATATTTAAGTATCGATTTGCAATACTATCTCAATTAGATCCCCCATTGTGTCCAATTTTGTATTTTAATTTTTAGAATGGCCAAATACAATTTTTAAAATGTTGCTCAAATAGAAATATATGGCCAGGAATAAGAACCCTAGTCAAGTTTTAGCTTTGACTTAATTCTGCTCTCTCTTTTCAATCAAGAAGAGGAAATGGGTACTCTCATTTTACTTATTACAATTGACTGCCTTCTTTACAGCTGTGAAAAAATGAACAGCTTGCCATATTCATCAAAGAGAAATCATGGTGCCTGTGTGTTTGTGTGTGTGTTTGCGTGTGTCTTTAAAAAATGCTGCATCTGCACTACGTGGTACTTAACCACAATGACAGTGACTAGCATATAATAGAAGATTACATTAATTTGTGTTCTACTTCAGAAAAGTGAGCATTTAAGTCAGCTCCACAGATTCAGAGAATAGGTCTCTTTCCTCAGAAGGCAAAGAAGGGAATAAATAAAAACTCAAGTCCAAAGGAGAATTAGCAGAGAGGATGATCTGGTAACCTGGTTAAAAGACAAACATAAATGTCCTATCTCTTAGTTGAATTTCCAGACATTCAGTTTTATCCAGTCACTATACTTGGAGTAAGCACACTCAGGAAAAAAGAGGATGCAGACTGAATGTCCCTTTATTAAATGTGGAAAAGGTCAGGGAGCACTAAGCAAAGCTAACTCAGGGGAGAGAGGATTTGGCTGGAAAAAAAGGAAAGGGAGAAAGGCTTCAAATTCCCCTTTTCTCTTTTTGGCTTATACTTCAGATCCCTCATGAATGAATTCCCCACATATAAAATTTGAAAACTGCTTTTTCCATGGGTATTGAACCATTTCAGATGATCTCAGGCATCAGACTGAGCTCAAATAAGATAATTTTCACATTTTAAAAAAGATTTCCAAATGGCTGTCTTGAAAAAAACATAAGGATTCACCCATATTTAATACTATCTGGGATCTTATTTTAACCTGTAACTTTCACCAAGATCAATTTTGGTCAAACACTCTGTGATGAGAAATATGACGGTTCCAGCACACTTATTTTGGTGGTAGGATAAATTGGTATAATGTCTATGGAAAGTGGTTTATAGTATGCATTAAGAGAAAAGTGGATATAACCTTTGACCTAGCAATTCCTCTTTATGTATCTAAGCTACATATACAATTTCACATGTGTGCAAAGATACCCATTCCAATGATATTCATTGAAATGTCATTTGTAATATTTATCCCTATGCTACTGAGTTATAAATTGTTTTATCCATCTGATGGAATACTATGCAGCTTTTATTTTTTTTCATTTTTATTGTTATGTTAATCACCATACATTACATCATTAGTTTTTGATGTACTGTTCCATGATTCATTGTTTGTGCATATCACCCAGTGCTCCACGCAGAACGTGCCCTCTTTAATACCCATCACCAGGCTAACCCATCCCCCCACCCCCCTCCCCTCTAGAAACCTCAGTTTGTTTTTCAGAGTCCATTGTCTCTCATGGTTCGTCTCCCCCTCCGACTTACTCCCCTTCATTCTTCCCACTATGCAGCTTTTAAAACAAACTCAATATGTATTGATATGGAGTGATCTCAAAGAGATATTAAATAAAAAACCCGCATGTTTATATTTGCTTTACCTATAATACCTCTGAAATGATATGGAAGCAGCTGGTACATGTGGTTAGATCAGGGAAGGTGTTAGGGAAGGCAGGGAGCCTGAGGTGGGAGGGAACTTGTACCACGTTCTCTTTGGGGTCTTTTGAATTTAATACTCGAAGCATCTATTTCCTATTCAAAGTGAAAAATTTTATTTTTAAAAGATTTTATTTATTTATTTATAGAGAAAGAAAGAGAGAGAGATTGTGAGCAGGGAGAGGAGCAGAGGAAGAGCGAAAGAGAGAATCTCAGGCAGATGCCCGCTGAGTGTGGAGGAGCCCCAAACAGGGTTTGTTCTCATGACTCTGGGATCATGGTCTGAGCCAAAACCAAGAGTCTGTTGCTGAACTGAATGAACCACCCAGGTGCTCCATCAAAATGAATTAAAAATTTTAAAAGCTCATGGAACCTCAAGTCACAAAGAAGTCTGAAAGTGGGTTAAAGCAACTTATTTCAATGACTTCAGTAAACCAAGAACTGAAAGTCCAAATAATTTACTTATCTTTAGGTCATTTACTGTAATTAATTGATTATATATAGAATGCAGAAGTCTTACCCTAGGCCAGGCAAAATCAGGGCCAGAGAAGTATTTGTTTTTAACAACACATTTCTCAAACACACATTTGAAGAACTCAAACGGACCCAGTCTGCTTTTCTTGACATGCTTAGTAAGTTTGAAGTTTGTCTGTGTAAGGTAAAATAAAGGAAGCTTTGTAGCCATCATTAAATGTCCTCACTGTAAGATTTACGGCCATAATTGTGACAGAGCAAATGATTTTTTTTCCTGGCAGCAAAAATAGTCTTAAAAAGAAACTAGGTATTGTTTTTTCTTTTCCAAGCAAAGTATAGATACCCCCCAAATTACATGGTGTCACAGAGCATGCCATACTTAGAAAAAATGATGCACTGCCTCTTCAATCTTATTAAGAAAAGTACATAGTTAACTCTTTATATCTCTGAAGGATGTATCTGATAACCTTTGTTATAGAACAACATTCAGCTGGAAAGTGTTTACCGAAACTAACTCATTTTGGAGTTAAAGTAGATTCTGAAGTAAAACCGGAATGTCATATCGATAGATATAAATCCTACAACTGTGGCTGACCATTTCAGGGCTTTTTATGTAGTTGTGGGTGGTGGGAACAGTAAGAAATGTAAGGCTTTCTACTCTACTGAATGATTGACAAGTCAGTTATTAATGAACTAAAGGTAGGGACCATGCCATTTTCTGCATTACTATCTGCACACACTAACATCATGGGGTCCATGCTACTCCCTCCCTCCCTCCCCCCCCCTCCCTCAGGAATTCATCTTTTTTATTTGGTCCATCAGTCACCAACCACTGGTGTCATTGCCAGGTGCTGGGAGATCAAAAAGTAAAAAGGCACAGTGTCTGTCCTCCAAGAACTTAGAGGTGAGTGAGAAGGAAGTTGGGGGCAGAAATGAACACAGAAAGAGATAAATGTAATGCCACGTAGTAAGTGTGATAAGAGAGAAAAGCCCTTAGGAGCCCAGAGGAAAGTCATTTAAATCTTCTTCAAGTGTGCATGGATTTGTGTGTCTAGGAGAGGTGGGGTGGAGAGGATCCAAAACACTTATCAGGAGGCTGTGATATTTGAAGAGAGTTTCAATGATATGTGGAGGTTGCCAGGTGTAGGGGTGTGTGTGTGTGTGTGTGTGTGTGTGTGTGTGTGTGTGTGTGTGTGTGAAGCACCAACATAATTGCAGGCAGAGAATATCGCTCTAGAGGGATATGGAGATAAGAAATGCCGAGGAGAGAGTGGGAGTGGAGGGAAGCTTCCAGCAGTTGGGAACGTATGGCGAAAGGCAGGAGGGAAAAAGTGGGTATGAGACAGAAGCAGGGTCCACCCAGAAGATTTCCAGCAAACAAGATGTTTGAATAAGTTTGGACTAGGAGAGATAGGCAGCAAGGGTCCCACATGTGGCCCCCTGGAAATCTATTTACTTCAGAAATGGAAACTACAACTCTAGATGCTAACTCTATATCATTTGGGTTAGGAGGGGACAGCTAACATAATAAATCAAGACTATGATAACAATCAGATTGCTTTGCTCATTAACTGGAACTTTAGAAAAGAAGAAGATTTGCTTGGTAGAAAACATTGCTTGTGTGGAATTGGCTACCACCTCCACAGGGTGCATCTGACTCGCACAGTTCACAGAAATGTCATGGGTCTGAAGTCTGAGGGTGCTATCACTAGATAATGCTTTTCATTTGGCAACCCTCCAAAATATCTGGATTTTTCAAATAAAAAAAGCTGAGTCAACTGTAAGCACGAAAATTCCTTATTAATACCTAAAGTAACCGTGATAGGGTAGGGTAAAATGACATGAAGTGATTTTTTTGAACATACATTTGTGCTTTCAGTGTACTTTTTTATTGTGGTAAAATATATTCTGGTAAAATTGACTGCAGCCTCTGTCTTTTTTTTTTTTTAATCTTTATTTATTTATTCATGAGAGACAGAGAGAGAGAGAGAAGCAGAGGGAGAAACAGGCTCCCAAGGAGCAGGGAGCCTGATGCGGGACTCGATCCCAGGATCCTGGGATCATGACCTGAGCCGAAGGCAGACGCTTAACCATCTGAGCCACCCAGGCGCCCTGCAGCCTCTGTCTTAAGCAGGGTAACTTGGGCTTCCTTAGAGTGGTGGCTGGGTTCCAAGAGAGCACAAACTCAAGTGGTCTGAGGCCCGGGACAGACCTGCTGCTGCTGTTCATTGGTCAAAGCAAGTCACAAGGTGAGCCCAAGATAAAGGTCAGGGAAGTTAACTCCACCTCTTGGCAGGACAAGAGTGACAAAGACTTTGAGGCCATCTTCCGTCTACCACAGTATTTCTATTCAAAATTATGAATTTAGGTACCTAAAAATAAAACAAAACAAACAGAAAACCTCTTTCTATATTAGGTTGCCTGGAAGGACCACATGCTCTTCTCAGTTTCTTCAATAAAATGATCTTTCCGTAGGGCTGAGGGTCGAGGGACGCGGGGAGGGGGTAGATTACTGGCATGTATTGTCAAAGTGGGCATGTTTATTTTTCTTATTTTAAGCTTCCCGATGACACTGCTAATTTTGTTTTCTATCTTCTGCTATGTACACGGTTATTCCCCTCCTGGTATTTTTTGCAGTTACTGGAAAGGGAGAAATCTTGAATTAATTCTATAGTGATCTATATTAAACTTATATTGAAGCCTGTATTTCTTTAATTCTTGAGGTCACAAAAAATACATTTTGATTCTACGTCCTCACATAACACATGGCCAAGACCTTAGTGTTCTCTTAGGTTTTTTTTAGCCTGTCAGAACGCCAATGCCAAGTTTTTACTTCATTTAAGGTTATAAACCCAGCTTACCTTTATACATCATTTTTAATCACTCGAATCTCCTATTTCTGTAAGAGTTCTAGGCTTCTTATTGAATTCCGATCATAATAGCTTAATTTTCTAAATTTTACACTGATTTCAGTGAATCCTGCCAGTCTTTTACACTTGATGCTGCATTCTTGTTTGTTTATTCATTTCTTTATGTCAGCTGGATTCACTTCCAAGTATTATAATTGGGAAGGACACATAGTGCTATGTCCTGAGCCCTTGCCTGACTAAGAGTCTGCACAGACATGCCATCAGATTTTATATAAAATTCTTGCTTTTCAACCTCTTATAGCTTAAAATTCTATAGATATTAGTATATAAGTTTTTTGTTTTCCTTTCAATAATTTGAAAAAGAAAGTTGAGTGCCCTTACTGTTGCATCTTTCTGAAAACTATCCTTCTTTTTAAAAATTATTAGTCTTCATTTAGATGTAGGTCCTTTTTATAATTTTGCCTAGATTCTGATAAGTCCCTTTGAGTTGTGATTTTTATTTCAGCTCAAGAAAATTCCTTCTACTACATCTTTGACTATTGCTTCACATGTATCACTCTGGTTTTTGCATTTGGAAAATTATTATTTATGTCTGACCTGAAATCCCTGTCTTTCACATTTTTTCTCATCTCTCTTACCTCTTTGCATTTTTTACTCTGCTTCTGGGGGAATAACTCAGGTGTGTCCTCCACAGTATGAATATGGATTTGCAAATTTTTTATGCTGTCTATAAACAACATCAAAGCAAATTTACACTTTACATACTAATTCGAAGGGATACATGCACCCTGATGTTTATAGCAACATTATCAACAATAGCCAAATTATGAAAGAAGCCCAAATGTCCTTTGACTGATGAATGGATAAAGAAGATGTAATATATAGATATACAACAGAATATTACTCAGCCATAAAAAAGAATGAGATCTTGCCATTTGCAATGATGTGGGCGGAGCTAGAGAATATTATGCTAAGTGAAAGTCAGCCAGAGAAAGACAAATACCATATGATCTCATTTATATGTGGAATTTAAGAAACAAAACAAACGATCATAGGAGGAAAAAAAAAAGAGAGGTAAACCAAGAAACAGACTCTTAGCTATAGAGAACAAACTGATGGTCACCAGAGGGGAGTTGGGGATGGGGGATGGGTGAAATAGGTGATGGGCATTAAGGAGGGCACTTGTTGTGAGGAGCATCAGGTGTTGTATGGAGTTGTTGAATCACTATATTATACACCTGAAACTAACTACACTGTATGTTAACTAACTGGAATTTAAGTAAAAGCTAAAATTTTTTTTTACAGTTTTCCATCACATTTTTTACTTGCACTGCTTTCTTATTTTAGCTGTATTTGTAGCTCTGACTTTATCACAGCTTGATTTTCCCTAAGGATGCCTGCTTTTTTTTCCAGAGATTTTTTTCTTTTTGAATTCTTTTGAGGGATCGAGCAGAAATCTTCTTTCATTTTTACCGGCTTATTGTGTGATATATCAAGTTCTTCTTCTGAGTCTTTGGGGGAATATCCTCTTTCCCTCAAGTGGCAATATTGATTCAGCTTCTTTTCCACAAAAATGATTTGCCAGATTAGTAAAATGAAGAGAAAATCAAGTAGAGGCAGAAAAAGGAAAAATAAGGACAAAGAACTTAAACAGATCTAAGGGTAAAGCCATATAAAATGCCTACTCCAAAGGCCCATGCTCTTCTTGGTATTAGTAGACACCCATTTGGACCATCCTTGTAAGCAACAAATGGCAATACACCAGCCACATTATCCATAAAACAGAAATGAACGAATGTCAGAAGTTCAGTTCCTCCAGACACTAAGGATGAGGAAGAAATTATCCTGAAGGTCCCAAATACATGGGACTGTGTATCATAATGACCAAAGTCCTCAACAATATTTGGAAGGGTGGTACATGACCAGCGTCATAAAAGCCTACTGACATGGGCTAACATCTACCCCAAAGGCAATTTAAGTATGGAGATTGTGCTCTGGCAATTATATGGAGTGTGATTGTTCTCTGTTCACAATTAAATTTAGAATTATACCGTTAGAAGTTTTAACCACAAGTATGGTTGATACTTATGAAGTTACTGGAGTCTAGCAAAAAACACACGACCACAAAAAAAGGCACTTTAAACTATTCTATCTTTATGAGCAGAATGAAGCCTCTTCTTTGAAAATAATTTACCATTACTTTAATGCACAGAAAAATGGGACTGGAAGCCTCAAAGTTCTACTTCGAGACCTTAGCTACAACAATTTTAGCACAGAAATCTTTAAGGCAGGTGGGTGTACTCAAATACTCCAGTGTAGCCATAAGGCCAGTTCAATAGAGTATTCAGGTTGCACTGCTTTGAGCAAGGTTACTTCCTCATGTGTCCTTTAAAAAAACTGTTGCCTAAATAAATACAAAGCAACTAAATAAATAAAATAGAGAGTATTATAAAAACACTTTAGTATTCTTAGTTGTCTACTTTAGTTGGCTTTAAACTAATCGAGAGGCATTTAGAGAAACAATCAGACAGGAGAGCTAGATGTCCATAGGGATACACCTTGATCATGACAATGAGATCCTATGTTTTCTATGTTTGAAAACTCTTATTTTTTCAACAGGACATTCTCTCCGAACATATTAGACAACAGCTGAAATGGCCTCCCTAAATCTTTGAAGAGCTTTGGAGGGTTCCTTTTTCCTCTTTAACTTTGGGTTCTCCTCTCTGAAACACCAGAAATATCACAAAAACCCACTGGTGAGATCATTAGCCTCTAAGTATTTATACACTTTCCTGTTTTGTGTTCTTGGGAGTATTTTCTTCAGACAGATTCCAAGATCATTTGTGAAAAAGTTTTTTCCAAACTGCTTATAGAAGTCTATTTGTCAACAGGCAGAACAGTCTCTCCTGGAGATTTGAGGCCAGTATAATCCTTCCTGGAAGAAGTCTATGGGAATATCATCCGGTGTACTTTCCCCACAGGTGAGAGAGAGAGAGTGATTGAGAGAGAGGGGGAGGGAGGGAAGGAGAGGGAGGGACAGGGAGGGGGGAAGAGACAATAGTGGACAAAGATAAAGTAAGTCTCATTGTGTTTGAAGCACTGCACTGTGCTTGAAGGTAAAAAGAAATCTTAAAGGACACTGCAGCCCAAGGGAGCAGTGGCAATAGGGTTAGGCTCATGGACAGAATGTAAGGCTCCCCTACTGGCAGCTTCCCTGAGTCTCTATAGAACTAACAGCAAAGGGGTAGTTTCCCCAAGAAGGGAGCCTAAAACTGTTTCCCTCCACAGGGCTCTCAATTTACACCTTCAGGAAATCCTTGACTATATATGATCACAATGATTTCACTATAGCTAACCTCATAATAAATAAAAAACCTATTCGTTTCCCCCATCAGAATGGTGTGTGTCCTAAAGAATAAAATAAAATCAGCAAATTTTTCATGCATTTTCAAGTGTCAATGCAAAATATGGCAAAATGCATCCAAATGCAATCCAATTATCCCTTTCCCATTCCAATGGGAAGATCGTTCTGGTGTGACCTGACCCTTGAGACAAATCTGAAAGAAATGGTGCACTTTAAGGAGGCTCTTCTTGAGGGGGGGGGGGGCACGTAAGCCTGTGAGTGCTGCAGGGGCTGATGAGGAATACAGCTCTGAGTCTGCTCCCACTTCCAGAGATGCTACTGCTTAAGGGTGTATTTCAACATTGTGAACGTCGTTCCTATTATGTGACAAGATGACAAATACTATCCAATGAACCACAATACATAAAAAGGAAAAATAACATTTTCTCACCTTGGGAGGGCTTGAAGGGTCCATCTAGCTGCAGATACCAGCTTTTATTATTTTGCCAACAAGATTTCAACCCAGGGTTGGGTTCAAAGAGCAGAATTTTAACTAAGAAGGAGGTTGAAATAAAATAGGGTTTTCTCAACAAGCCAGCCCAGGCCACACAAGATGGACATTGATGAAATATTCAAAATCTAACTTTCTAAATGGAGCTTCTCGTCCCCCCCTTCTTTAAGTCTGTATTTCCATAGGTGAATGCGTGAAAATGTTTTCTACAGTCGAAGCAGACGCTCTCAAAATAAGAAAAAGTCAAAGAGTGCTCTAATAAACAGGCCTCCAAACATCTGTTTCTCAGTCCTAACCCTACCTGGGTATCACTTACAAGCAGATCTTTTTTTTTTTTTTTTTTTTATTGTTTCTCCAGGCTGCTACCAGATAAAAATTTACCCTCTATATGATCAATAGTCATTTTGTAAGTCAGCTCCACTTATGGATGCAGGCTTGCAGCAAATGGGCTGTCCGTCAATTGAGCCGTCCCCTTAAACATACAGGCTTGACTGAATGATTCAGTTTTTCACAGCCTGATCAAACAAATAGCATCCAGAATGTTATTTTCTCCCACTCTGGGTTGTTTAAGTTCAACAAGTGCCAGGGGGAATTTAATGGACCAAGTGGTAGCAAAATCATCTAAGTGAGGGATGCTTCCTTTGATGTCCCTGTTCTTACAAGGGGATAATATGGAATATTTGTAGACTTCAGAATAAATCTGGGGGGACAGGGCTGGTCAAATTGTATTCTGGCAGAAACTTAGTATTATTTAGCAGCCACGATTTAAAAAAATGCACTACCTTCCGCTCCTAGGCAAGCTCCACCTCCGAAGATAATTTACAACAGAGTAGTATTTGTATTTGTGGAATGATTAGATCTTGGTTGTGTGGAGGGACAAGGGGTGACACTGAGCTCTGGAGGTCCCATTTTGTGATTCCATGGGTAAAAGGAAATTCATGTAAGGGTGAGAAAAAAGGTTCATGTTTCAGAGCATTAGGTTTTGCCTCTACAATTATAGAAAATTCACCCATTTTGAGAGCTTCCTCTTTATATAGGTTTTACATTGTTGGCTCTGTATTACTTCTTTGTGATTGCTTATTGAAACCTACAAAATAGTTTGGAATTCCAAGACTAAAAATAAAAGGTGCAGAGAAGTACTAATTTAGTGCACAGGCTCTAGACCACGCTGTCAAGTTCATATCCTGCATCTGCCCATTGTCTATTAGCACTTGACCCTGGATGAGTTACTCAACCTCTCTGAACCTCAGTGTTTGCAGCTGTAAAAAGGGGATAATAACAGCAATGCCATGGAGGAGCTCTGTGAGAATTAAATGAACTGATGCATGTACAGCTCTCAGCACGACGCCTGTTGCGTCAAGATCATTCAATAAATGATCATCACTGTGAGATGTGACAAAAGTAACCTTGAGGAATGTAATGCTTGCTCAAGAGGTGCTTTTTCCATGTGAATTAAGTAAACACTACCTGATTAAGGGTACAATTACCTGATTCCACATTTTCCCCTTGCTTGCCTTTCCTTTCGTTACCTTTCTATCATCCATCATAGCGTCAATCTCCGCACACCCAGTGCAGGAGAGTTCTGCTCGAGGAGAGCAGAGCAGAGTGGGGAGATGGTGGGATCCCATGAAGATGAGTAGAGTGAACAAATGAATCAAAAGAAACTTGTCATCTAGCTCAGTGTGGAATGCTCAGTAGGGGAAATGGTAGAAGTTGTTGCTAAAATATGTTTTTTTTTCTATTATGTGAGATGTCAATTATTATTTTCTTGGCCACAATTAATATGGAGCATCAAGGGGTGAGACAGGCATGTGCCTGCATCGGCCTTACTCCCCACACTTGCACACCCATGTATGTGTGCATGCACACCCATGCATGTGTGCACACATGAGCACAAAATTTCCCTCTGACATTAGTTTCCTTACATTTATAATAAATTCTGCCCTCAATTCTGCATGACATTGCTGGCAAAAGGACACAGTTGCTAGATAAGTGTTTGAGGCACTGACAGTAGCCCCTGGACTCAAACATTGATTTGCTGGTGTTCTGCCATCTTCTGTAGAGGAAAGATCATGTCCTCTGCATCAGTGATAGAAAAATCTTCAAAGAAGGGGTTGGTTAAAAATTAGCATTTTAGTAAAAAATACTTCTATTCCTCTGTCACTACTCAAGATAAGAAGATGTGGAGTCAATTTAGTGAGCTTCAATTGCAGGTGACTTTGGAAGGAATAATATACTCATGTCTCTTTGGATGAATATCGAATAGGGAGCTCTCTCCAGGGCTGCGATTTTGCAGAATGCAACCTGATCAGACTTCCACACACATAACATCCCCTTAAAACAGTAAGAGGCAAATCCCGAGATTTTTCGAAGGCCAGTGATTTAAGGGCTTCCCACTTCATTTCTAAAACCTATGTGGGAGCTTCTCCCTTTTCGTCATTTTCTCGTCAAGCTCGACGCCAGGAAGAGGTATGAAAAAGGCCAGCTGTTGGGAGCACCCTTCCATTTGTTAGATGGGATGCTGTCCATTTCATGAATCATTAAAGAAAGCCGATCAGATCCTTACAAAAATTAAAAAGTTGTTTAAAAACGAGAAAAAGGGCCACACATTACAGGTAGGCAAGGTGTGCAGGGAGGTTGCAGAGGTGAACAAAGGCCTGGTCATGTCCCTTCCACACGCCAGACTCAATGCCTGAAGAGCCACCGCAAGCCTGCCTTCTAAAATTAATTTCTTTGGAATCCCAAGTGTGGTAAGGTGAATTAAGTAGCTGTGGTGGGGAGTGGCTAGGGAAGGGACAGGGTAGACACAGTCTGCCTCCTCAGTTTGTGCACTGCTGGCTTGGAGGTGGCAGCAGTGAGTGGTCTTCAGAGAGGCAGACCATAATGACCCACTGAGTGGGTCTAATTAAAATGAGCACGACACTGAAAAGGAGCAATGGTGCTGAAAGTCGTTATTTGGCTCTATTTCGTGGGAGACCTTTGGAGAGAAGCCCCTCATGTGCCTGAGGCCCTGACACCGGCGTATAATGATGTTTCCTTCTCTGAGGAAGGGCAAGTAGTAAATAGACTGGGAATATCTCAAGCGGGGTACCTAAAGTCCTCTTTTCTGAAATTACTGGTTTGTTGGCAAGAAGAGAGAATGTGTAACACCATTAAACAGCCTGGTAAGGGCCCCTCTTCTTCCTAAAATCTCACATTTTTCTTTTGTATTTCTATAAAAGAATAGGCAGACACTTGCCCATCTGTGTTCCAAGTGAGGCATAAGAATACTGTGTTTGGCTGTCACCACAGCCTTTATTCCTGCCTTGGGTTAAACAAAAAGAGAGGTGAGGGACACCTGGGTGGCTCAGTTGGTTAAGCGTCTGCCTTCAACTCAGCTCATGATCTCAGGGTTCTGGGCTTGAGTCCTACCTTGGGCTCCCTGCTCAGTAGGGAGCCTGCTTCTCCTTCTGCCTGTCACTCCCCCTGCTTGTGCGCTCTGACAAATAAATAAAATCTTAAAAAAAAAAAAAAAAAGAGGTGAGAAAATCTTCCCCTCCTCTGGAGTATCCAGCGGTGACATTAGGGGCTTGGCGGGAGGTCTTGAGCAAAACCTTTGGGGTTCAGCAACATGGTCAAGTGTCCTATGTGAGCCCCAATGTGCATGACTGTCCGGGCGGTTGAAGAATCCCACCTCCAGGCGGAGGACAGGTAAGATTTCAGGAATGCTTGGCTTGGCAACTGATAAGGAATGGAGAGAGAATGAAACTTTGCAACTCGTCTCAATTTCTTGCCCTCAGTATGTCCGTTGGAAAGCAATCAAAACTTCATGTGAAGTTTTACTGAGTGGTGGGGCTGAGTCTAGAAACCCCGTATGCTAGGTCAGTCTGGAAAGGCACCATCTTGGGAGGCTTGGTCAGGATATCAGAGAATAGTTGGCAGGTAACACACACACACACACACACACACACACACACACACACACACACACATAACCTAGGGATGGAGGAATCTACTTTCTTATCATGAATATACCCTCAGTATAACCCTACTGAGTAATACAATGTAAGACATCACGCCCACCGAAAAAAGGAAGTGTAGAAATTTCTTGCTGGGAACTGGACACATGAGAGAACCACTGGTAGTGTACCTCAAAAGGAAGGACAGTCCTCACATGGTTAAACATTGGTTTAGGGATAACCATGAAACTCCACTGCTTTCAAAGCTCTCCTTCCATCTGTGTCTGAGCGAGCACACAGTTTCATGTCTCCTGGACT
This sequence comes from Eumetopias jubatus, assembly GCF_037043125.1. NCBI lineage: Eukaryota > Metazoa > Chordata > Mammalia > Carnivora > Otariidae > Eumetopias > Eumetopias jubatus. Next base: position 54,935,747 of record NW_028274820.1, on the reverse strand, counting down.
TGGAAGGAGAGGTTCTCAAGAACTGGGGGCATTGAAGAATTTTTAAAGTTTGTATTTCCAATTCACTCATCCATCTATTTGTTCAATTAAGTATTTATTCATAGCCTAAACTTGTGCCAAGCACTTTCCAAGTGCTGGGGATTGTACGGTGAACAAAAAACATAACAAAAAACCAGCTTCATCTCTGCCCTCATAGAACTTACATTCTGGAAGATGTGATGGGTATTAATAAAATCATCATACTGGGGCACCTGGGTGGCTCAGTTGGTTAAGCTTCTGTCTTTGACTCAGGTCATGATCTCAGGGTCCTGGGATCGAGTCCTGCATCAGGCTCTCTGCTCAGCGGGGAGTCTGCTTCTCCCTCTGTGCTCTCTCTCAAATACATAAAATCTTTAAAAAAATAGTCATACTAATTATTAGAAAATTTCATCCTTGGTTAGTGCTAGGAAGGGGAGGAATATTATGTCTTGTGTGGCTGACATAGTCTGGAAGGGAAAGGGAGGTTACTCTGAAGAAACAAAAACCCAGATGAAATCTGAGGTAGGAGTTGGATTATTTAGGTAAAGAGGTAGGGAGGAAGAGAATTCCAGGCAGAGGGAACAGTATATGCAAAGAGTTTGTAGCAGGAGAGGTGGGGTGTGGAGAGTAAAGGAGTGTGGAGAGGCTTGGGCTGTGGAGAGGAAGGGAGCACCTGACAAGGTAGGTCTGGATCATGTAGGGCCTTGTAGGCTATTTTAATTATATTGTTTGCCCTTAAATTAGTGGGGAGCCTAGAAATATTACCAGCTTTTAAAAACTGGCAATGCCATGAAAGAGGGCATTCTGAAATTTTTTAATGCTGAAGACTCCATAAAATGCTGAGTATTTCCAGAAAACAGGGTTAGTCTCAGGGCTGCCACATAAGGCTCCTTGAGTTGCACACAGCATAGTCATATTTTACTCTGTTGTGACCAAGTGGGCTTCCAAGAGTTGTGGGGATGGCGCAGCCTTGGTTAGATGTTCTCTGATCAGCAGATGGGGTTGTTTTCTCTAAATGGAAAGCCAAAGGACACACTTGAAATTGAAAGTGGTGTGAAAGGAATCTAAATTGGTTAAATGTCAGATACATCCATGATTTATGTCTCCTTTACATCTCATTGCTGATAAAGCTAACACTCCTCTATTAGTTGGGTGTGTGTGTGCGTGTGTGTGTGTGTGTGTGTATGTGTGTGTGCATGTAGGAAAAAAAATTTCAAGGCAAGGAGACTAGAGGTCCATTGCCTTAATTCTCCTGGCGCAAGGTCAGGGAAACATGTGACCTAAGAAAAATGTAAATTTAATTCTCTGCACTAAGCAAACTCCTTATTAATTTTTTTATTGTATAAGCAATTCATACTCATTGTAGAAAAAGTAGGAAGTTCATAGAACCAAAAAGTAGAAAATTGCAAACTCCCAATTCTATTAATGTTTTTGTATACCACCAGATTTATTCCTGAGTGTATGTACCTTTAACATTTCTAACACACCCATATGAATGCATGAGTGACATGTTCATTTTTAATAGAAAAACTAATTCCGGGCTCCTGGGTGGCTCAGTTGGTTAAGCGACTGCCTTCGGCTCAGGCCATGCTCCTGGAGTCCCGGGATCGAGTCCCACATCGGGCTCCCTGCTCAGCAGGGAGTCTGCTTCTCCCTCTGACCCTCTTCCCTCTCGTGCTCTCTCTAATTCTCTCTCTCTCAAATAAATAAATAAAATCTTTAAAAAAGAAAAAAAAAAAAGAGAGCGCCGAATCCTAACCACTAGACCACCAGGGAGCGTCTAAAAAGGAAAAAAAAAAGAAAAACCAATTCCTATTTACAATAGAAGTTAGTCTGGAAGCAACTGAAAATGGAAAAGTTACAACCTCCCTTGTGTGTTGAGTGTTTTCCCATGAAACCCCAAATTCTACAACAAACAATTCTGACTTCCAACGTTCAACATAATTATTTCAAGTTATTAGTAACTTTAGGTAATGATGAGAATTAAAAGTATACTATGAGGAAAAGTAAGTCATTGTTTTCAGATATCTAATAATCAAAAAAGAATGCTCCAGGTACCTTAGTGGGGGTTTCTCACTTATGCTTCTGGAGGCAGGGGAAGTCCTGGCTCATTCTGACTCTTCTTTTGCCAGAAAAGAATCTGAACTGTGGGGCACTTGGGTGGCTCAGTCGGTTAAGCGTCTGCCTTCAGCTCAGGTCATGATCCCAGAGTCCTGGGATTGAGTCCCGCTTCGGGCTCCCTGCTCAGTGGGGAGCCTGCTTCTCCCTCTGCCCCTCCTCCCACTCGTCTCTCAATCTCTCTAATAAATAAATAAAACCTTAAAAAAAAAGACTCTAAACTGTGGTTATTTGACAAATTTGCATATTCTGCATGTATCCATGTCCTAGGGCTGCCATAAGATGTGATCACAAGCTGGGTGGCTTAAAACAAAAAAATGTATTCTCTTCCAGTTCAAGAGCCAGAAGTCTAACATCAAGGCGTTGATAGGATTGGTTCCTTGTGGAAACTCTGAGGGGAAAATCCATTCCATGTCTTTTTCCTCGCTTCTGGTAGTTACCAGCAATCACTGGCATTCCTTGGCTTGTCAGTGCATCACCCCAACCTCTGCCTCCATTGTTACACAGCCTTCCTCCCTGTGTGTGGCCCTCTGTGTCTTCTACCCAGATCTGCTGCTTTTTCTCTTGTGAAACACTAGTCAGGGACGCCTGGATGGTGCAGTTAGTTAAGCATCTGACCCTTGGTTTTGGCTCAGGTCATGATCTCAGGGTTGTGGGATCGAGCCCTGAGTCAGGCTCCATGCTCAGCATGGAGTCTACTTGGGTTTCTTTCTCCCTCTGCCCCTCCTCCCAGGCTCGCTAGCACACACACTCTTTCTCTCTCAAATAAATAAAGACAACACCAAAAAATAAAAACAACATTGGCTTCAGGGCCTACCCCAATCCAGTAGGACACCATCTTAATTGGATTAGATCTCTAAAGACCCTCTTTATAAATAAGGTCACACTCCCAGATATCTGGGATTGGGACTTGAACATATCTTTTTGGGGGGACACAATTCAACCCACTCGACTGATTATATTACCCAGTGGGTAATAAGTTATTTCACTCATTACTAGTAGCATATAGGAAAATTAAAATTGCAAAGCAGTTTTATTTTCATTAATAATCCAAGGATTCTACATGCAATTCTCTACCCTACACCAAAATTATTGAATACTCAGAACAAAACAAAAGGAATCCCCTCCTTCAGCACACTGTGAAGAGACCCTAGGCCAACAGCACATAAAATCTGGAGAAGAAAAGGGCCGAGAACAGATTCAGGAGTCCTAAGAATAGTATCTTCAAGTATTAACTTATGGATGAATCAATGTGTTAAGGATGAAAAATGCAGATAAGAATATCTTGTAGTGAGTGAATTTTCATTCTTAGCATTAAGAAATACAGCAGTGCACATAAAAATAAAGCAAAAACAAATGTATTACTCTACACTTTTAATAGAGTTAGAATGCTGTCTTTGAATAATAGGGTATGAAAAGGTTCATCTTTTTGGGTGGAATTTTTTTATTTTTTTTTTTTTAAGATTTTATTTATTTGACAGAGACAGACACAGCAAAAGAGAGGGAACACAAGCAGGGGGAGCGGCAGGCAGAGGGAGAAGCAGGCTTCCCGCAGAGCAGGGAGCCCGATGTGGGGCTCGATCCCAGGACCCTGGGATCATGCATGACCTGAGCCGAAGGCAGACGCTTAACGCCTGAGCCACCCAGGCGCCCCTGGGTGGAATGTTTTAATATAAAGTCTGGTTTTTCTGAGATTTTGAGATTTAGTATAATTGCTGGGAGCACCAATCCAAGCAAATATTGTAAGGTTTCTCCTAATCCATACTGAATTCCTATATATAACTCATTTCTCTGTAATTTTTATATAAGATGTTTTTGGAAATTAAAAACTTTCCGTAAAACAGTTCTGCAAATTGAACCACATCTGCCCCCAGATTTATACTGATTGAGAGAAATGCTGTATGATGATGCTATCATCACGGGGGGACGTGAGATAAGGAGAGAGAGGGCCTGTGTTATTCCAAGGGATCTCCTTAATGGCTTTACTGCTCTGGCCTCGATCCTGTGATCGCTCACACACTCCCCACTTTTTCCACCCAGTCCAGGCCCCATGTCCACTGCAGCGGACCTCATTCTGTTGAACCATTTCTGCAAGAACATCATCAGCTCTTCGAACGGAGCCTCCTGGTTTTGGGAAAGTGCTGCTGGGGAAAGAGAAACCACTCAACTCCAGGGATGGGTGGAGCTCAACAAGTTCACGGTTTCCTCCCTCACCTGGGACTTCTGGGTTGAGCCGGGAGGTCTCTGAATGATCCTGGCCAGGCTGCTCACTTGCTCTATGCCCATGTGGAGCGGAGGAATCCCTTTCTGCAACACAGACGTGCCGAAGGATTCCCCCCCAGGATCGCAGGATCTCTTCTCTAATTCAGGTGATATTAAATAGGCTGAAATGTCGTTACAACCTACGTTCAATAATTTTAATCATTATAAAATACTCCATTGGGGGGGGGGACACTAGTAACAATCGCAGAAGAAAAGAGCTGGCAAATTCTGTCATCAACGTCATACAATAAGCTGACAATTCCCTTTATGAGGCTGTCACAAAGTGCATGTTAAAATGGACCTCCGTAGAAGAGGATTGAAGTGCCGAGCTGTAGTTGAAAAATACCTGTTCACTGATGTTTAAAGCTGGCCTGTACTTGCTCCGGCAGCGGAGATTAGCATGGGCCCCACGCACGGATGACACGCAAATTTATGAAGCACTGCGTATTTTGAAACTGGAATTTAGATAAAAACTTAAAAAAAAATTTCCAGTGAGTTAAGAGTAAAAGAGAAAGGAAGGGAGGGAGGGAGGAAGGAAGGAAGGAAAAAAGGAAGGAAGGAGGAAAAGAAGGAAGGAAGGAAGGAAGGAAAAAAGGCAAGCAAGCAAGCAAGCAAGCAAGGTGGTCTAAGCTTTAGACTTCGTTTGTTTTGGGGCCTTACTGTTGTTTGTCTTTATAAAGAGTGACATGTGCGAAAGAGTAAGTGCCACGGAGCTGTTTAAACACACTCTTTGGGCTCCTTTTCCTTTCTGATGGGCAACAGGGAAAATTACTTTCTATTGCTAGCAGTTGAGATTTCATGGTTGCCAGCCCCCCCCCCCCCGCCTCCCATAAACCATTAATTATTTTTTTGTTAGATTGCATAATTTATAGTATCAGTTGTGAATGCATAATGTAATACTGTATACTGAAGGGTAGTCCTTCTTCAAATAGGTTACTGAAAATGAAATAAATACCTAGATTAAATTTCCATACTAGGGAAAGAGAAATGAAATAATTTGCTGAGTTGCAAAAATATGTAATAGACATTGTGGAGGTAATCTAAACTCTAAAAAATTACTTCATTGTTCTAGTCATGTCAGATGGTTTCATTCTGAAAGCAATCCCTAAGAAAAATGTTGCGATAATTGTTGAACAAAAGTATTTTTCAAAAAAATGAGTTGAAAAATAATCTCTAAATATTAATAAAGCCAAATTAGTTTATAACTTACAGTGTAATACAAAAAAGTGACTGTATTTATTTTATTGTCTGCTCTTGTGAAAGAAGGGGCCACAGAATTGTTAAAATATGATTAAGAGCTGGAAAATTTTGCTTGCCTTTCGATGTAACCCTAAACTTTATTCTAAGAAAAAAAATTACCAGAGGATTACTTCTACTTCTAGAAATTTGTTGGTATTTCTAGAGATTTATCTGTAGATTTTCTGTGGTTATAAGAAATACAATTCATAAAAAAAAAGAAATACAATTCATGTTTCATATTAAGAGGCATCTACTAAAATGACTCTCTGTTTTTTTTCCAAATGACCATCTGCCCCTTTCTTGTGCCCTACTATAAATCAATAACATTATTTTGTATTTCTCCTTTTGCTATGATTACCATATTTTTCATGGATCCAAACCCCTTATTTTACTAAGCTGTTGTCTTCCCAAGACACTATCAAACTTCAACTGTGGGATTGATACTAGACCCCACGGGAATCCCAAATAGAATTTTAATTTTCTCTGGGCATTGGGCACCATTGTTGCTTATTCCTCCAAAATGGTTTTATTTTAATTACAGTAACAGGATTATGTTCATCTAGACATGTGTTACCTTCTTTAGTGGAACCTTACTTTTTCCCCTTTAGAAAGGAAGGAGTAAAGGGAAGGCACGGAAAGATTAATTCAAGGAGAGACAGTGGTGAAATTCACGGTTGGGTTAATGACTTTGATGCTTTTAAAATAAGCACACCTCAAAATCAGCAGGGGAATCTGATTTGTAAAAGTAACAAGTTTTGATGGTATATATAAATGAACTCCATAAAATTCTTCTTTTTAGAGCCACTTAGGATCTTTTAAGGCTGTTTCTGATACATATATATTTCTACTTACACTTTCCACACAATAAATGTTTTAATACCTCCATTTGGTTAGGAGAGGCTCTTAAACATACAGAACAATTTTGCCTAGATTGTTTATTTAAGGTGACTTGTAAAAACTGTAAATCATAAATTATTCGGTGGTTTAACATTTTCCCCTATTTTGAGGTACTAGTAAATAACACTAACATCATCATCATCATAATTAATACCCTTTAAGATGGAACTCTAGGGAAAAAAAATTAAATGCTGAATTTATCTAACTTTTTTACTCTCTTCCTAAGCGTCAGGTTGATTTACAAAAGCTTAGTAATTTGGCTGATGTCTGTCCATGTCTATAAATTCACTCCATTTCTAAATTTAGAGATTCTTTGCTCACATGATTAAAATATTTCCTCATTTGTTCTTATCTTCTTTGGGTTGTGCACAAAATAAAAGGACTCCAAACTCAAGCCAGACAACTCATACGTAACCCCGATAAGCTTCGTAATGCTAATGTTGTTTTGATAGAGAAAACCACAAGTAATGCAAATAGCAGCCTCCACTCCCCAGTACAGGTGTGTAATAAGCGCATATAATTAAGCCAAAGATACATAATGGTTTGTTGTTGGATACGCATTTACAACAGCTGACTACGCTCTTAATGTGTGGTTCATGAGTTAGGTAATTTTCTTATGTCTCCTATCCTTGAGCAGAATATTCCTCATGGACTCATATACAAAATGATTCTGTGCCTTTTATACAGTAGATTCCCACTGCTGCCTGTGATTTAGCGTCTTCGCCATATCAGCATTACCTAAAGATGATTAAAAAGAGCATGTAAATTCACAAACAAGTCATTTTATTCTTCAACTTAAATAATTTAGAAATGCCCCCCAAAAGGAAAGTTATCAAAATGTAAGCCTTTCGACATGGTTTCCATCTTAGTGAAATATATCAAGTGTGCATTTAATCACTGTTATGCATAAAATATGGTTTATGGCTCTGCTCTATATATCACATAAACTTCTTTGTATATCACGAATCTGAGTCCTTTAAAGGGCATAAAGCAAATATGAAACACTAGTAAGGGTTTTTAAAAATCAGCACAGATACAGGCAACAGTGCATAAACTACTTGCAGTTTATTTTTAATTCTATACTTCCATTGAGGTTTTTTTATAATGCAAAACACGTCCACACATTCATTTATATAGTCCTGGGGTTTTGAATTGGGCAGACTAAAAATAAGAATGATGATCCTATACTAATAGCACGTGAATTTCTTAATTTTAAACACTTTTAATCCTTTTTCTCCTTTCCACTAGGATCCCATAAAACATGATACTGTAAAGAAACATTACCATACAGGCAGAAGCAAGGTGAGGCTTACTGCTTTGTAATGGAAATGGTCAAAAGAGTCTACCTCCTGAGATTGATAATGTGGAAAAAAATAGATAATGTAAATTTGTTTTTTATTTTAAAAAAAGGGGATATCTTTCACACATATTGAACTACAGTGTGGTAAAAATGGTCAGGATGATATCTGAGCTCAATAGCATTTTCCCATAAATTACTATGTAGGTACCATTAATCATTTTATTCAAGTGCTATGCATCGCCTGCTTAATTCAGTTGGTTCTGATTTGCACATTTCAAAGAATGAAAAAAAAAACAACCAAACCCAGAAAAGTTTTGCTTTCCACATTAGCTATACAACTCATCCTCTTCTAGTTGTATCTCAGAACAGGAAGTAAATTATCACCCTGATTCCTTTGGTTCAATTTTAAAGCCCTGTTTACAATTAATTTTAGTCAAAAACTTTATTTTAACTGTGTCTTATGCATGAACTATAAGGAATGGAATTCAGTCCCAACATAGAGTTATTTTCATTATGGTTGTTGCTATTTGGGTTCCTCACAATAATCGAGGCCTTTCCCCCTCTTCTTGAGTATGTGTGAATGTATGTGTGACTGTGCCCTGAGTGTGACTGTTAATGTGTATGTGTGTGTGTGTGTGTGTGTGTGTGTGTGTGTGTGTGTGTGTGTGTGTGAGAGAGAGAGAGAGAGAGAGAGAGAGAGAGAGAGAGTGAAGGGGGCATTATGTCTTCATCCTATATATGTGGTTAGTATAAGAGGCGTGGACCGTTACATTTCTTTTTTCAAAAACAGAAATCCCCAAAAGGGAACTCCCATACCTTTCCATTACCATGGAAAAACCCGCCTCTGTTTCTAGCTTCTCTCTTCCTCCCACTTTAAAAGACCGTTGAGTTCAGATGTGTTCTGGTTCCCCCTCTCCCCTTCTCATTCTCTCAGAGTCTGGTTACTCCTTACTGGCAGAGTCTCATTCACTCTCTCCCCCGAAACTGTGTTTTTAATCTCTCTCACTAAAGGACTCGAGCATATTCTCATTTTGGTCAAATGAGGAAAATCCACCCAACTTTAAAGCTCTCTCCAGGTTTCCCCTTGTATTTTTTCTTTTCCTCAGTCTTTTCCACACAAAGTGGTTCTACTTCTTCACCTATCAGTAACTTACCAACTAACCGATCGAACTTCAGCCCCTACCTTGCCACTAAAGTGTTCTTATAAATAAGCTTCTTCCTCATTCTACCGAGCCTATTTTGTGTGCAGTCCTCTTCGTTAAATGCAGAAAATTCCAAGAATGACTGAGCAAGGTATCTGATACTGGGATATTTCAACTCTGACTGTATTCTGCAAAATCCAGGCTAAGAAATGACCACTGACAGAGAAAGACAAATACCCTATGGTTTCACTCATATGTGGAATTTAAGAAACAAAACAATGAGCAAAGGGGAGAGAGAGAGAGAGAAACCAAGAATCAGACTCTTAACTGTAGAGAACAAACTGATGGTTACCAGAGGGGAGGTGGATGGGGGGGTGCATGAAATAGGCGATGGGGATTAGGAGTGCACTTGCTGTGATGAGCACCGGGTGTTGTATGGAAGTGATGAATCACTATATTCTACACCCGAAACTTGTATTACACTGTATGTTAACTAACTGGAATTTAAATAAAACTTAAAAAAAATGACCACTGAAAGGGTGATACATGTCAACGTTGCCAAGCAACAAGAAGTTCACAGACACAAAGTTTTCTCCTTGGCGGAGGCCTCTTCATTTTGTCATTCTTGAAGGATCAGGTGGGGGCTTTCTCAAAGTTTCTAACAGATGCCAAAATGCAAATTTCATTTCAGATTAAAATCAGGAAGCATAAATACTGATATAAAATGAAGATTGATACCAAAATAAAAGTATTTCTACTACAAACTCATTGTATAAAGAAAAGAAAATACAGATTTAGGGAAAAAAGTTAATATGATCTGTGTTTCAGCCATTCATCACTATAGTTAACTATGTTTTACTTTGAAACCTATGTTTATAAGCTTTAGTTATGTGCAAATGCAAACATAAAAATTTTTTAATGGCATTGTATGTTGCTTATTGAGTGGATAACTAATATATCTGAAATACTTTTCCATGTTAAAGATCCATTTTTTTTACAACTTTTATTATGTGCTAATATAATATGGTGTAATATTGTCAGTAGAAAAGTATACATTATCCAGGTTTAGTAAGTGTTGATATTTTGTTATATTAGCTTTAGATTGCTTCAGAATGACATGTTACAGATATGTTGAAGGCACTTACTAAACTTTCCCTGATCTTTTTAACTTCTCTGACTTCCTTAAAGTGTAGATTTTCCATATTTTAATTCTTTTGCTATATATGTATGTGTCCATAAAATATATAGTGCAGCTTTGTGTTTTTAAATGTACACAATTGATTTTAGGTTTATGTACCTTTTTATACCTCTTGCTTTTCTTGTTAATCATGGTTTTTTGTTTTGTTTAAGAGACAGAGGGAGGGGGGTAGGGCCAGTGAGAGAGTGAGAGAGAGAGAGAGAGAGAGAGAGAGAGAGAGAATCTTAAGCAGATTCCAAGCCCAGCGCTGGAGACTGATGCAGCGCTCTATCTCATGACCCTGAGATCATGACCTGAGCAGAAATCAAGAGTCAGACACTTAACCTAACTGAGCTACTCAGGCATCGCATTAATGATGTTTTTGATATCTGTGTTAACATATGAGGATCTCATCCATCTTACCTGACTTACAGCTTTTAACTATATGAATAATAGATATGTTTCCACGACATCATTTTAATTGACTGCAGAGTAAAATAAATTTTAGTGTACCACACTTCCTTAAACCATTCCACTATCGTTTAGATTTTTTTTTTAAGATTTTATTTATTTATTTGACAGGGAGAGACACAGCGAGAGAGGGAACACATGCAGGGGGAGTGGGAGAGGGAGAAGCAGGCTTCCCGTGGAGCAGGGAGCCCGATGTGGGGCTCGATCCCAGGACCCCGGGATCATGACCTGAGCCGAAGGCAGACGCTTAATGACTGAGCCACCCAGGGGCCCCTATTGTTTAGATTTTATACAAATTTGTGTAATACTATATAAATCTTCTAAGAATATTCTTGTAGCCATACCTTTGGTTACACCTTTCATTGCTTTCTTGCTGGGCCAAAAGGTATACGTATCTTAAATTTTTCTGTATATATTTCCAAATATATATATAAATATATAAATTTTTATCTCCATTTTTATACTTTTACAACAATGAATAAGAATGCATTTTCTTGTCCAGTTTGATGCATGACAAATAGACATACTATTTCAATTTGCACTTACTTGATTATTAAAATATAACTTCTATCTTTCTTATTAGTCACTGGTATTTCTTTTGTAACTTCTTTGGGTATGTCTTTGTCCATTTTTCTATGGTGTACTGATCTGTTTCTCCCCATATATTAATACTTATAATCCAACTCTTTGCCCTTCTAACTGTATACCATGAAGAGTTTAGAAATTCTATGAAGTAAAATCTATTTTTTTCCTCTGTCTTTTCTGCCCTGGATATACCATTTCATTTTATTTTTATCTTTTATTAACATATAATGTATTATTTGTTTCGGGGTACAGGTCTGTGATTCAACAGTCTTACACAATTCACAGTGCTCACCATAGCACATACCCTCCCCAGTGTCCATCACCCAGCCACCCCATGCCTCCCACCCCCTGGATATACCATTTTAAAAGGTGTTTCCTCACACCTTAAAAACTCCAATTTTTACACAAAACGTTCATCTCTTCCCATAATGTCAACATTTGGTGACCTCTAATCATTACACCTGAGGCCAATATAAACACTATTTCCTCAGCTTTGTACTTGTTGGGTAATACAGATAGGATCCAGGTCAAGGTTAACTATTGAGGAAGGTAGGAGTTCCCTCATCATTTTTTCACAGCTTACTAATTATCTGTGAAGACTCTGAAGATATGAACCTAGTATTTAACCTTTGATCAGGGGAGCAACAACTGTTGAGAGCCAAGGCAACTTCAGCTACCAGGAGGTCTTGAGCACATTTCTTCTTGACCCCTTTACCACCATTCTGTACATGCCTTTGGATTGAGAAATTTAAGTAATAATCATTTCAATAATGTAGTATTTTTGACATAGCTTTCATGTTACAGGAACAATTTCATGGCCTTTTTTCCTGTCTTCCTATGAGAGGGATTCAGACATAAAGAAACACTTCACTTCTCTCTCAGCCCAGTTACTGCCTCATAAGTTTTCAGACAAATCAGTTTATGCCTGTACATAAACCTGTCTATTGCTGAGGATTTTTGGTGTATAGAAAAACAGAAGAAATTTTTCAGAGGGTAAAAGTGCCCTTTGGAACATCAGTGTCCTCACTACTTGTTTGGGAAAAAAAAAAAAAAAAACAACAAACAAAACAGAAACAATTAGAAAATGATGGGGTTTGGGTTTTAGTTGATCCTAAAAGTTTTATCAGATACAGAGGAGCCTGGGAAGATGGTGGAATAGGAGGACCCTAAGCTCACCTCATCCTGCAGATACAACTAGGTAACATTCACATCAGTGTCAATAACCTAGAAAACAACCCGAAGACTGGCAGAACAAACTCCACAACAAAAGGTACAGAAGAAGCCACAATGAAGAAGGAGGAAGGGTGGAGACAATGGGGAATTAAAAAGACCATGGCCATCCATGGGGTCCAGGGGAGCCAGAGACAAGGAGAGGGGAAAGAAACAGACTACCACAATGCGGAGCCCATGGAGGAAGATGAATCCCCTCCACATTTGGCTTTGAAAGCAAGAGGGGCCAAATTTCATGAGTTCTTAAAATCAGTGGGACTTTAAAGCCTGGAACTTTAAAAACCAGGATTGGCTCTGAGAGAGCCTGGAGGGCACAGGAAGCTGAGTTCCCACCCTTAAAGAGATACCATGACAAAGAGCCGGTGGGGATACAGCAGAGAAGCTGCAGTTTGAGAACGGCCTGGGGCAGAGGGGAGGTAAAATGGTTTACTCATTCTGGAGCAAGTCCCACCGGGGCAGGGGCAGGGATTATGGAGGGACTTTTCTAAGAACAAAGGAGCTGGCATGAGCCATCTCCCTCCCCCACCCCTCAGCATAAACATGGCCACCTGCAGGAACCAGCGCAGTGAGGGAGGGCGGGCATTCACTACCTAACTCGCTTACACTAAACCCTGCCCCCACACTTCGGCAGAACCACTCTTCCCAGTCGCATTTGCCTCAGTCCTGCAGTTCCCCTCTCCCAGGAAACCAGTGCAAACCTAGCCAATACATCTCCCAACCTGAGTGCTTTGCAGAGTTTTGGTCCCTGAAGCAGTGGTAGCAGTGGTGGTGAGCAATGCAGAAGTGTGAGGTGTACCTTGTTAAAAATGTGCACCCCTCTCTGGCTGGGGACCAAACACTTCCCACAACAGGTAAACAGAGTCTCTGCAGATGACTGGACTAAAAGGAAAAAGCAGCCAGACACAATAGCAGGGCACATGCAACCCACATAGGAGACAGCACCTAAAGCTCCAGGTTCTGGTGAACAGGGAACACTGCACTGCAGGGCATTAGAGGATCTCTTCTTCTTAAGGCCATTACTTTCAAGAGCAGGTGACATAGCTGACTTTTCTAACACATAGAAAGAGACATAAAATTAGACAAAATGAGGAGACAGAGGATTATGTCCTAAATGAAAGAACAGGGCAAAACCGCAGTAAGAGATTGAAGCATAACAAAAAGAATATGCCTGATAGAGAATTTAAAATAATGATCAGTGGTGCCTGGGTGGCTCAGTTGGTTAAGTAGCCGACTTTTGATTTCTGCTCAGGTCATGATCTTGGGGTCGTGAAATAAAGCCCTGTGTCAGGCGCCATGCTTAGCCCAGAGTCTGCTTGGGATTCTCTCTCTCCCTCTCCCCTGCCCCTCCCCCTGCTTGTGCTCACTCTCTTTAAAGTAATGATCATAAAGATATTCACTGGACTTGAGAAAAGAGTGGAGGACATCAGTGAGATCCCTGACAAAAAGATAAAAACCAATCAGAGATGAAGAACACAATGAATGAAATTGAAGATACACTAGATGGAATAAATAGCAGGCTAGAGGAAGCTGAGGAACAAATTAACGATCTGGAAGAATAATGGAAAGTAATCAAGCTGAGCAGGTGAGAGAAAAAAAAATCATGCAAAATGAGGATAGACTGAGGGAATTCAGTGACTCCATCAAGCATAACAACATTTGCATTATAGGGATCCCCGAAAGAGAAGAGAGAGAAAAGTGGGCAGAAAATGTATGTGAAGAAATAATTGCTGAAAAATTCCTGAATCTGAGGAAGGAAACAGATATCCAGATCCAGGAGGCACAGAGATTCTCCAACAAAATCAACCCAAGGAGGTCCACAACAAGACACATAATAATTAAAGGGGCAAATAGTAGTGACAAAGAGAGAATTTAAGATTTTATTTATTATTTCAGAAAGAGAGAGTGAGCGAGAGCAGGGGGAGGGGCATATGGAGAGAATCCCAAGGAGACTCTGTACCGAGCACAGAGCCCGATGTGGGACTCAATCTCATGACCATGAGATCATGTCCTGGGCCAAAATCAAGAGTAGGATGCTTAACTGACTGAGCCACACAGGTGCCCCTGTAAAGAAAGAATTTTAAAAGCAGTTAGAGAAAAGAAGACAGTTACATGTAAGGAAAATAAATAAATAAATAAATAAACCCATAAGGCTATCAGCTGATTTTTCAGCAGAAACTTTGCAAGCCAGAAGAAAATGGCAGGATATATTCAAAGTGCTGAAAGAGAACAATCTGCAGCCAAGAATACCTTATCCAGCAATGCTATCATTCAGAATAGAAGGAGAGATAAAGAGTTTCTTAGACACACAAAAGTTAAAGGAAGTTATGACCACTAAACCAGCTCTACAAGAAATGTTAAAGGGGACTCCTTGTGGGAAAGGAAAGACCATAAATAATAGAAAACTAGGAAGCACGAAAGCAGTAAAAATTAGTGTATCTGTAAAAATTGGTAAAGGGTTTCACAAAATAAAAGGATGTAAGCTATGACATCACATACCAAAACGTGGTGGGGAGAGGAGTAAAGAATAGGTTCAAACTTAAGTGAGCATCAGCTTAATAGAGACTGTTATATGCAGAAGATGTTATATACAAACCTAATGGTAGCCACAAATCAAAAACTGGTAATAGATAGGCAAAGAATAAAGAGAAAGGAATCCAAGTATATCACTAAACAAAGCCAGCAAACCATAAAAAAGAGGACGAGAAGTATCAGAGAAGAACTACAAAACAACCACAATACAAGTACCAAAATGGCAGTACATACATACCTATTAATAATTACTTTGAATGTAAATGGACTAAATGCTCCAAAACACATAGAATGGATTAAAAAGACCCATCCATATGCCTGCACAAGACTCATTTCAGACCTAAAGACACATGCAGATTTTTAAGTGAAGGGATGGAGAAACATTTATCATGCAAATGGATCTGAAAAGAAAGCCGGAATGGCAGTACTCTTATCAGAAAAAGTGGACTTTAAAACAAAGACTGTAACAAGAGACAAAGAAGGACACTATATAATCATTAAGGGGACAATCCAACAAGGAGATATAACAATTGTAAATGTTGATGCACCCAAATACATAAAGCAGCTATTAACAAATATAAAGGAAAGTAATTGATAGTAACACAGTAACAGTAGGGGGTTTTAACACCCCACTTACATCAATGGACAGATCAAACCAACCTAAAATCAACAAGTGAACAGTGGCTTTGAATGACACACTGGACAAGATGGATTTAACAGGTATAATTCAGAACATTCCACCCTGGGGCACCTGGGTGGCTCCATTGGTTAAGCGGCTGCCTTCAGCTCAGGTCATGATCCTGGGGTCCTGAGATAGAGCCCTGTGTCAGGTTCCCTGCTCGGCAGAGGGCTTGCTTCTCCCTCTCCCTCTGCTGCTCCCCTTGCTTGTGTGCTCACTGTCAAGTAAATAAATTTTAAAAAAGAAAGAAAAAGAACATTCCACCCTAAAACAGCAGATTACACGTTCTTTTCAGGCTCACATGGAACATTCTCCAGAATAGATCGCATAGGCCACAAAACAAGTCTCAACAAATTCAAAAAGATTGAAGTCACACCATGCATCTTTTCTGACCACATCACTTTGAAACTAGAAATGAATCACAAGAAAAAATCTGGAGAGATCACAAATCAGGGAGGTTAAATAACATGCTAGTAGACAATGAATGGGTCAACCAAGAAAGCAAAGAAGAAATAAAAAATTACATAGAGAGAGATGAAAATGAAAACACAATGGTCCAAAGTCTTCGGGATGCCGCAAAAGCAGTTCAAGGAGGGAAGTTTATAGCAATACAGGACTACCTCAAGCAGCAAGAAAAATCTCCAATAAACAACCTAACCTTATACCTAAAGGAGCTAGAAAAAGAAGAACAAATCAGACCCAAGTACAGGAGGAGGAAGGAAATAATAAAGATTAGAGCAGAAATAAATAATATAGAAACTAAAAAAATATAACAGATCAATGAAACCAGGAGCTGGTTCTTTAAAAAAAAGAATTAATGAAATTGATAAACTCCTAGCCAGACTCATAAAAAGAGGAGGGTGGGGAGGGAGAGGGAGGTGGCTAGGGAGGGAGGTGGGCAGGGAGAGAGGGGACTCAAAATCAGAAATGAAAGAGAAGTAACAATTGGCATCACAGAAATACAAATGATTAGAAGAGAATATTATGAAAAATGATATGCCAACAAATTGGACAGCCTAGAATAAATGGTTAAATTCCTGGAGACATATAACCAATCAAAACTGAAGCAGGAAGAAATAAAACATTTGAACAGACCTATTACCAGCAATGACATTGAATCAATAATCAAAAAATTCCCAACAAACAGCAGTCCAGGACCAGACAGTTTCACAGGCAAATTCTACCAAACATTTAAGGAGAAGTTAATACCTATTCTTCTCAAATTCTACCAAACATTTAAGGAGGAAGTTAATACCTATTCTTCTCAAACTTTCCCAAGAAATGAGAGAGGAAGGAAAACTTCTGAATTCATTCTATGAGGACAACATCACTCTGATCCCAAAACCAGATAAAGACATCACAAAAAAAGAGAACTACAGACCAAGATCTCTGAAGAACATAGCTGAAAAAATCCTCAACAAAATACAAGTAAATCGAATCCAACAATACATTAACAAAATCATTCACCACGATCAAGTGGGTATTTATTCCCAGGGTGCAGGGGTGGTTCAATATGCACAAATCAATCATCGTGATATGTCGCGTCAGTAAGAGAAAGGATAAAAACCATATGGTCATTTCAACAGATGAAGAAAAAGCAGTTGACAAGTACAACATCCATTCATGATAAAAACCCTCTGCAAAATAGGTCTATGGGGAACATATATCAACATTAAAGGCCTTATATCTTATATGAAAAACCCACAACAAACATCATCCTCGATGGGTAAAAGCCAAGAGCTTTTCCCTTAAGGTCAGGAACAAGACAAGGATGTCCACTCTCACCACTCTTATTTAACATAGTATTAGAAGTCCTAGCCACAGCACTCAGACAACAAAAAGAAATCAAAGGCATCCAGATTGGTAAGGAAGATGTAAAATTTTCACCACTTGCAGACGATGTGACACCATATATAGAAAACCCAAAAGACTCCACCAAAGAACTACTAGAACTGATAAATGAATTCAGTAAGGTAGCAGGATACAAAATCAATGTACAGAAATCCATTGCACTGCTATATATGAATAATCAAGCAGCAGAAAGAGAAATTAAGAAAACAGTGGTTGACCCCCATGCAAAGTTGAAGGCTTAAACAAAGAAAATGAATGGCTTTGGGATATTTGAGATTACATATTTTATACACACATAAATATATTGAAACATGCAATGGTATACATGCCCATGTATATTTTAAATGTATATTTTATTAGATATGTCTTATATCTATCATCAGAAATAGTTAAGTGTAGTCACAATGGCACATTTAAGAAACCTGGGCTTGAGAATCCAAGTCAGAATGCCATCAGTGCTAAAGAATCTGTGTGTCCATTCTCAGCATCAGGATATACAAATCCTTAAATCATTCAAGAGGGTGTCATGGACTCCTTTGGCTGACTAATATGATACCTCTAACTGTTCCCATATGCTTAGGAAAAGAAGCCTTGGAGACATGACAGTGTTCTTCAAATACAGTTCTCTCCCTTTTTAAGGGAAAAAGCTCTCATTCTCTATAGTCAACTCTCCATAATTCAAATTTAATCAAGAATTCTGTAAGTTCAAAGCTAAAGGGCTAGTGAATTGTCCTTCCCTATTGCTCCATGGAAGCACGGCTTTAGCCTGTAAAGAATAATCACCATCCTTTATTAGTCCCAGTTTTCATCAGTTTTGAATATGGAAGGTCTTCAGGAATGTATTCCTCACAAAAAACCACAACTTGCCTTAGTCTGAAATGCTGTCATGTGGAGGAACTTTAGATTTCCTGGGCATTACTCCAACCAGGCTATGAGCAGTGGAGCTAAGTCATGAGAAAGGCATATTTTCAAAGGAGGTAAAAGATTTACTCACAATTAACTTCAACAGCCTGTTTAAAAATCTAGTGGACTCTGTGTCTCTGGAATTGTCCAAGCAAAGATAGAATGATCATGCATCGAGGGTGTTGTGAGAATACTCATCTGTTAAAAAGTTGGGTGGAACAGCACTTACGCTACCTTCCATTACAAGGTTTTGTGACTAAATGGATCAATTATTTTAAACTTTTCTAATGAGGGCTATCTATCTTGTATTTCTTCAATAATCCCAGTTGTCATTTATGAATTTTTCCAAATTATTTACATATATAAATTTTAAATATATACATATCACTGATAAGCAACATTTATCAAACTATATATTTGAAGTCCTGGACTTAAAATATTTGATAAAGGAGCCAAGAATACTCAATGGAGAAAAGACAGTCTCTTTTATAAATGGTGCTAGGAAAATTGGATATTCACATATAAAAGAATGACACTAGACCCTATCTTACACTACTCATAAAAACTAATTCAGAGTGGATTAAAGACTTAAGTGTAAGACTGTAAACCATAAAACTCATAGAAGACAAAAAAAGGTTCTTGTTGATGATTTTTTGGATATGACACCTAAAGCAAAAGCAACAAAAGTAAAAACTAACCAGTGGGACTACATCAAACGAAAAAGCTGGTACAGAGAAAAAGAAATGATCAACAAAATGAAAGGACAACCTAGGGAATGGGAAAAAATATTTGCAAACCATGTCAATATCCAAAATACATAAAGAACTTACACAACTCAATAGCAAAAAAGCAAATAATCTGATTAAAAATGGGAACTGAATAGACATATATATATGTATATATATATTTTTAGAGAGACTGTGTGTGTGCATCTGCGTGAGCAAAGGTGGGGGAGGTGCAGAGATAATCTTGACCCTGTTCCACACCCAGCACCAGCCTGTTGCAGGGATCTGATCTCACAACCCTGAAATCATGACCTGACCCAAAACCAAGAGTCTGATGCTTAACTGACTGAGCCATCCAGGCAGCCCTCTTTTTTTTTTTTTTTTTTTGTAAGTGGGCTCCATGCCAGGGGGCGGGGGGAGCCCAACACGGAGCTTGAACTCATGACCCTGAGGTCAAGACCTGAGCTGAGATCAAGAGTTGGATGCTCAACTGACTGAGCCACCCAAGTGCCCCCTGAATAGACATTTTTTTTAAGGCAGATATATGAATGGCCAACAGGCACATGAAAAGGTGCTCAACATCACTAATTATTAGGGAAATGTGAATTAAAACCACAATGAGATATCTGGATGCATAAGGAAGATACCTTATGCCTATTAAAAGGACTATTACTAAAAAGATAAGAAATAACAAAGGCTGGAGACAGTGTGGAGAAAAGGAAACTCGTGAACTGTTAATGGGACTGTGAATTTGTTTTAACTTTATAGCACAGTCTTTTGACTATACCTTCTTTTTTTCATTTTTTAAAATTTAAATTCAACTAATTAACATATAATGTATTAGTGGTTTCTGAGGTAGAGGTCACTGATTCATCAGTCTTATATAATACCCAGTGCTCATTACATCATGTGCCCTCCTTAATGTCCATCATCCAGTTACATCATCCCCCCACCTCCCTCCCCTCCAGCAACCCTCCATTTGTTTCCTATGATTAAGAGTCTCTTATGGTTTGTCTCCCTCTTTGATTTCATCTTGTTTTGTTTTTTCATCTCTTCCCCCATGATCCTCTGTTTTGTTTCTTAAATTCCACATATGAGATTGTGGGAATTCAAGCTGGTGCAGCCACTCTGGAAAACAGTATAGAGCTGAAATAGAGCTACCCTACAACCCAGCAATTGCACTACTGGGTATTTACCCCAAAGATACAAATGTAGTGATCTGAAGGGGCACCCACACCTCAATATTTATAGCAGCAATGTCCACAATAGCCAAACTATGGGAAGAGCCCAGATGTCAATCAACAGATGAATGGATAAAGAAGATGTGGCATGCATATTATTTATACACACACACATACACACACACACACGAAGGAATACTACTCAGCCATCAAAAAATGAAATCTTGCCATTTGCAATGATGTGGATGGAACTAGAGGGTATTATGCTAAATGAAATAAGTCAAATAGGGACTGTGAATTTGTCCAGCTACTATAAAAAAAACACATGGAGGTTCCTCAAAAAACTAAAAATACAACTATCATGTGATCCAGCAATTACACTTCTGGGAGTATATCCAAAGGAAACAGAAACACTCCATCAAAGAGTTATCTGCAATCCCATGTTCACTTCAGCATTATAATACCCAAAACAATCTAAGTACCCATCAATGGAGGAGTGGGTAAAGAAGTAGGTGTGATATAACACACACACACACGAATATTAGCCTTAAAAAAGGAAATCCTGCCATTTGTGACAACGTGTATGGACCACGAAGCCATTCTGTTAAGTGAAAGACAGAGAAAGATAAATACTGTATGATCTCACTTACATGTGGAATCTAAAAAACAAACAAATCCAAACTTACAGAAAAAGAGATCACATTGTGGTTACTGGGTGGGGGGGTGGAGTCAGGGGAAGTGGATGAAGGTAGTAAAGGGTACACACTTCCAGTTATTAAGATATATAAGTACTAGGGACGTAATGCACCACATGATAACCATAGCTAACATTGCTGTATATCTGAAAGTTGTTAAAAGAACAAATCCTAGGAGTTCTCATTATAAAGCTCTTCTTTTTCTTTTTTAATCTATATAAGATGATGGATATTAACTTACTGTGGCTGATAATCATTTCACAATATATTTAAGTCATCATGAGGCTGTACACCTTAAATTTATACAGTGTTGTATGTCAATTATATCTCAATAAAACCAGAAAATAAAATTAACTACAGGTCACTGGGAAAATATATACCATTAGTGAATGCAATGTAGGTCTGTCCATAGAGCACCAGAAATCTGCCTCCAAAGTTAAAAATTTAGCCAAAAGCCTGGTGATTTTCTCTGCACAAAGCTAAATAATGCATTAATTTGTCATTATTTTTCAGTTTCCCAGGAACCCACATTATAAATCTTGATATCACTTTTGATTTCTCTTATCTTCCTTTTCCACGTTTGTGACACCCATTGATGATAGTTTCGCACTATCTTTTCAATACATCTCCCCTTTTCCATTCGCATTGCTGCCTCCCCAATTCCTCCTTTAGAGTTGCTTACTCAGACCATGACAATCACTCCCTGTTCGCTCACATTCATTCATTCAACAAATGTGTAATGAGTGCTCACTATGTTGCACTTGGGCTATGGCAGCCAACAGCAGCAAAACCCTGTCCTCTAAGAGTCCATCCTTGTACAGAGAGATGGACCGAACCCTCCCTCTTCTCCCCACCCAACCTGCACACAGGAATTGTTTTCTTAAAAATCATGATGGTGATTGTGTACCCTTTAAAAACCTTTCTAGAGTTTGTACTCTGAAATTTAAGATGCTTCATGGACTGAACCTAAAATCTCTTTCTAGGCCAAGAGCCCCCAGCCGTCTCTATCTTTTCATTTGGTCCAGAAAACTCTGACATATTACCAGTCTCAAAAATCTCCAGAGCTTCCTGCCCTACCCCTTTATCTCAAACATTGTTTCTTACAGTGCAATGCCAGATGGCCCCCAGAGTTCTTACCTCCTGGTATACGCACCTTGTGTAGTACTCTCCCACCTCACAGAACCTCTGAATACAATGGAATGCCACTCCTGTGGTTAGGCTCCTAATCAGGTGACTGTGAGTTAATCAAAAGAGAGATAATCCAGGTAGGGGGTGACCTAATCAGGTAAGTACTTAAGAGGGACTGGACTCTTTTTAAAATCAGGAAGATCCATCTTGACGATTTTTTTTTTTTAAAGTAAACTCCTTGCCCAGCATGTAGCCCAAAGCAGGGCTTGAACTCATGACCCCAAGATCAAGACCTGAGCTGAGTTCAAGAGTCAGACGCTCAACCAACTGAGTCACCCAGGTGCTCCTGCCATTTTGCTGATCTTGAAGGAACAAACTCAGGTTGGAGAGGGAGCCATGTGGCAAGAAATGACAAGTAGCCTGTAGGAGCTGAGAATGACCCCCCAGTTGGCAGCCACTAATTGAGTGGGGAATTAGTCCTACAACTGCAAGGAACTTAATTCTGCCAACAATCTCATGAGCTTTG
This sequence comes from Eumetopias jubatus, assembly GCF_037043125.1. Lineage (NCBI taxonomy): Eukaryota > Metazoa > Chordata > Mammalia > Carnivora > Otariidae > Eumetopias > Eumetopias jubatus. The sequence goes on along the minus strand of NW_028274820.1, from coordinate 54,913,091 downwards.
AGGAGGGAACCAAGCTGCAGGGACCGCAGCCCTAGCTAACTCCTTGATTTCAGCCCCATGAGATCCTGAGCAAAGGACCCAGCTAACCCAGCTCCTGACCCAATGAAACTGAGCTAGGAAGTTGGTGATGTTGTAAGCAGCTAAATATATGGTAATTTATTAGGCAGCTATAGAAAACTAATACAGCCACTCTCCAGGTTCACCTGGAAATATCCTACTATGCACCAGGACCTGGTTTCAATGTTTATCTCTTTCGTGTTTGCCCTGATTTCCCTACCCAAAAGTTATCTTCTCAATTTCTATAGGACCTTTTTTTTAACCTTTTGTGCCGCTCCCTACTTTTATTACAGCCATTTGTGTGTCTTAGTTCTCCTCCTCGTGTGTTAAGTTCCTTGAGATCAGAGATGGCCTTGCCACTGTACCCATGTGCTAAGTTTTGTCCAATCACCGAAAGGACTATTAACTTCTGTTGTCGGATCATTATTTCTCAGGGTTCTAAGAGTTAAAGCTTCAGTTTCCAGCCTCGCACTCATTTGCTTGTGCTTATGAGGAGGTTCACATGACTTAGCCCAAGTACAGAATTTGGTGACCTGACCCTCCCTAAAACTGTTGTCCAAAAGGCTAATTCTTTTGTCCAAAGAGTCAACAACATGTAAGTTCAGCATATTTAAAATCCAGAGTTGAAGGTCATTAAGCAGAGATTTTGGAGCTGGGAAATTTACAAATAAGCCAGGTAGCATTTAGAGCCACGGGGAAGGCATGCTGCCTGCTGGACAGACGCCAGGTTTGGGACAGCAGTTGCTCTCCGCACAGGTCACTTCCTTTTTACTAAAACCGCAGCTCCTCACACCTGTGTGTGCTCACGTGAATTTAAATAAGAAATAACCAGGAACTGAGGCTTGGAAAAGAGCTTCCCCCAGCAGTGGAAGCATTACGGCCAGAGTTGGTTAATTGAAATCATGCATCGAACTAAGTTGCCACTCTGATGCGATCTGACAAAAATGATCATAGGATAAAATTGCCTCTTGCTGATCCCCACCTATCTTCCATTTCAACTTGCAGCCAGATTGAAGCAAACTGCTCCAATTTACTGCTCCCGACCTGCTGATAATGGACACTTTGCCGTGCACTCTCCCTTCATTACTGCTCAGGTCAGGGCTGTTAACAGGGACTCTTGCCACTTTTGACAGATAGTCACTACCAAGATGAATGGCGGGAGCCACATGACCACTTAGGACCGGGCCTTCCCTCTCCAGCACCTTCAAAATGCCTTTAAAAGTAAAAAAATAAATAAATAAATAAAAATAAAAGACCACACTTCACTGTTTAACTCTTTATTAACTAGGAGAATCAATAGAAACCAGGCATCTGTGACCTCGTGATTCCTTTACTGTAGAGCTGCAAATATGTCAAAGAAATCATTTAACAGCCTTTTAAAATGAAAGTTGCTAGTGAGGATGCCTTGGTACATTTTCTTCTGCGGGATGGAAACTGCACTGTACGCGGAGTTCTTTGCAGGGACTGAGGAAGTCATTAGCCCAAAGTCTCGACTGGGCTAAATCTCATGAAGAAGTGGCTACTTTCTGAGTTAAAATGGGCTTGTTTAACAATGATAAAAATGATTTGTTAGAGAAAATAGGCTCTTTTTACTACCACAAAGATGAACGGAACCCAAGAGGCTGGTACTCTTTCAATTGTTTGCAAACAACCCTTTTTGGAAAACTTTTTAATACCAACATTTCTAAGTTATTCTACTTCTATTTAGAAAGAAAAAAAGATGAGAGAGGAATGCGTACATCAGTATCTTATTTCTTTGATACACAAGTTCAGATAGTGTATAATGACCAAGTTTCAAGAGCATGTTAAAGGGGAATGCAGCGCTTATGTTTGTTCCTTAAGACTTCTGATTTAATTCTGTGTATCAACTACGCAGTTTGTATAGAATGCTCTCGTTTCTATTTCCTGATCTGCTCATCATTTCTCCATTTGACAAACAAACGAGCACTCAGAACTCTTATTAGATTTACACTGCGTTGTCTAATTCACTCTGCCTCATGAAAGCAGATGAACTATTAAGTACCATAATCTGTTATCCACCATTAAAATTAATTGATTTTTATGTCACTTTAGAACTAATGAATTATTTAGAAATAGTCTCATAAACTACAAAGCATAGTGGGAAAGCTCTTTTATTCCCTATCATTTCTAGTAAGGTTGAACAGTCCTATGCCTTCCCTAGTTTTCCCCTCAGCAGAAATCTCAAAAACATAGCTGTTTTCAATAATTACACTTCATGGAGAAGAGCCACATTTATGAAAAAGGTTTTGAAGATGTGGATGATGCTCAACATTACTCCGGGAGAGGTTTGTCATATGGATGGATATTTCCAGATACAGTCTGGTGTTGCCATCAGGATAATTGGAATGGACATGCTATTAAACAGAAATAAAACCGTAGCAAATAGTAATAATCATAAAAATAAATACACGGATAGTATTTTATTGTGTTGCCTGAAAAAAATCTTACTTGATATTTTGGTTCAAAGATTGCATAGCTACATTATGATGATAATAAGTCATGGTGATGGAAAATTTATTATGTGCCAGGCACCATGCCAAGCAATTTCAACATGCATTGTTTCATGTAATCCTCAAACACTCCCACAATACAGGCTTTACTTTTATCCTCCTCTCACAGGTAGGGAGACTAAGGCTTAGAGAAACTGAGCACCTTGTCCCAATTCACAGAATTAACAACAAAGGAGTTGGCATGTGAACCAGAGCAGTCTGACTCCAAAGTCAAACTCCTAAATGTTCTACCCTGCTGCCTCTTTCTTCTCAATGTCACTTTATCACTTGGCATGGATGGTGGGAGGGGTCATTAATTGTTCACCATTTTTATCCATTTAATGTTTATCAAAAGAGAATCCTTTCACTTGCAAATTGGTTCAATGACAAAAAATTCTTGCTTTCTAGAATTATCTTCCAATACTAATAAAATTGCTCCGTGTAAATTTTAGCAAACTAAGAAAGTTCTGTATTTAATGGCACTCTTTGGCCCCTATTGTGACATCAACAGTGGGCAGAAGGTAATAGGTCCACGTGTACTGAAGAAACCTTGAAGAGTGAAAAGGAGGACCCAAAGCATTAAGGACAGCGGTTTTGATGAGCACCAGCCCTTGTGTGTAAGTGATGAATAACTTTCTACACCAGAAACTCATACTGCACTGTGTTAACTAGCTGGAATTTTAAAACCCGAAAGACCAAAAAAAAAAAAAAAAGCCCCGAAGCATCTCAGGCTGAGTGGGGGGGGGGGGGGGGGACTGTGGGACCATGTATTCTGCTTTGTTTGGGACTGTCCTGTGTTTTGTTAGTGGTCCTGACATAATTATTGAAAGAACCCCCTTTTTATTCTCAATATTGTCTCAGTTCGAATAGTAAGCTAGAGGGCTACCACAATTTTAAAAGTGAAGTTATTCTGCTTATCAGTAAACTCAGGTTTAAACCACCTCTACCAATCCCACAGAGTTGAACAGGCTATGGCTTGAGTGGGCTTTAAATATTTCAAATATGCATGCTGGAGCATCGAGAGTAGATGGATCTGCTTCACCTGACTCCTTACCCTTTTCTCTCATTTCCTCTTGTCAGTTGGCCGCTGGGATGGTCTTTTTGATACACTGGCTTCACTAGGCTAGAGCCCCCAGTAACTCAAACAAACACAAAAACAGGTGTTGCTCTGCGGGTGTTTGTAGAGGTGAAGTCCATAATCGTTGACTGTAACTAAGGGAGGTGAGCCCCCAAAATCTGAGGGTATGCAATTCAGTCAGCTGAAACGCCTTAAAGAGCAGAGCTGAGGTTTCTCAAAAGGAGTTCTACCTATAGACCACAGTGTCACCAATCCCCAAGACTTCCAGCCAAACCCCCTTCCCTATGGATTTTAGACTTGCCTGGCCAGCTTCTGTAACCACGTAAGCCAACTCCTTACACTCAATCTCTTAATATACATCTCCTGTTGGTTCTGCTCCTCTTGTTCAATCTGACTGATACAGTCCCTAATGCCTGTTGAGTCTTCCTTCAAATCCTTTGCACGCTCCTCCAGACTATGCCTGGGTAAGGTCAGTGGCTCTCTGCCTCCCCGCTCTCCTTAGCCTGCCACCAAAGCCAGATAAATATTCCTAGATCACTAATCTCATAATTTTGCATTTAATTCCTTTTTTAAGGGCTAATACACCCCTAAGCGCTCTGCCAGACACTGAGGACACAAAGGTAAAGAACCGTTTATGTTTTCTAGGGTCTTACCACCGTGTCACTCCCCAGCATAAAACTTGCAAAATTCCCTCCAAAACATGAAGGACAGGAGAAACTACTCAGCCTGGCAAAGCAGACCCTGCTGACTTTCATCTGCCTCCCAAGACTCTGACCCCACAAGTGCCTGATGTACGAGCTTACCTGCTCTCTTCATGGCTTCCAACGAGGCAGGTCTACGATGGTATTTCCCCTTTGTTTTCAAGTCAGTGTTTTGTTGTGGGGGGCAACACCAGCCACTTTAAGGCAGAATGAGATTCAGAGAATGAGTTACAAAATTGCTGGAACATCTGGTGACACGAGCGCATGACTGGTCCTTCAAGAACAGCTCTCAGAGTCACTCCGCCAAACTGGCCCATCATGGAAACTGCTTCCTGTGTCACAATTCGGAAGGCAGAGAATCCACTGCACTGGGGGACGAGAATTTTATCTTAGAGTCAGGAAGCTGTTGCTTGCCACCACTACCACATCTGCCTCTCAGCTCCGGAGAAACTAGTGGCTGGTCATTGAGAAACTGCTACAGAAAAACCAACATCTCCATGACGACGCTTGCTGGCAGAAAACTGGTGAAGCAGCAGGAAGATGGCTTCCTCTTCACGTCTGCCTTCCACGTCTGGCGTGAGCGCATCTAACAGGCCCTCAGAACTGCAGCTGCAAGGGATTCTGGAAAAACAAGGCATTTAGCTTCCCAGCTGCTGGTAGCACGAGAAGGCTCAGCAGAAGGAGGTTAAGGAGCATGCTGAGTGCCAACCCACATTTTCCCTCACTGTTGTTTTTTTAACCACTCTGGGAAGTTTGTATACCCATCTGCCTCAAATAAGGATTATTCACTTTAGTAAGAAGTCTTACTGTCCTTAGGACATAGCATAATTTCTGGCACATAGAGATGTATCAGATAGATATATGTTCAATAAATGAATGAAACCCAATTATAAGTTATTCCTTTATTGACACAATGACAAGGATAAATTATAGTTTATCTTAAGTAAATCTTTTCCAACAAATTATAAGAACCATATGCCATACGGTGCCCAATACAACACTTACATGTAGAAGACACTCAATAAACATTTCTTGAATGGATGGATCACAGAATAGGGTCTGGTATGCATACTTCAAGTAGTCCTGCATAACCAGCATCAGTTTTCTCTAGGACACTCAGTCATTGGACTGTAAGATAATATTTTGAATATCATAGAAGCCCATGATATAAATATTGCCTCTATGTTTATGTTTTAGCTCCTAGGAATTATTTTTATTGGGTGTTCTTCCTCCTAAAATAGCAGCCTAGTGAGAACTAATTTTATACAAACATGATATAATTTTCTGAATAATACACTTCATTCTAAAAAGACTAATGGTAAGGAAGATTTATATAATAATCATGTTCCTGATCATTTATGTTTGCAGTGAGGAGAAAGACAGATAAAACCTAAATGAGAAAATTCGGGGCATCATTTGATGTGCCCATGGTGTGATGGTCTGTATGTTTGTGTCCCCTTAAAATTCGCATGTTGAAATCCTCATGCCCAATGTGATGGTATTAGGAGGTGGGGCCATTGGGAGGTGATTAGGTCATGAGGGTGAAGCCCCTTGTGAACAGGATTAGTGCTCTTATAAAAGAGACCCCGCAGAGCGCCCCAGCCCCTTCTGCTATGTGAGGACACAGGGAGAAGTCTGATACTCGGAAGAGGGCCCTCACCCGACCCTGAGCTTGGACTTCCAGCCTCCAGAACTGTGATAAACAAATTTCTGTTGGGTATAAGCCAGTCAGTGGTATTTTGTGAGAGCAAGCTGACTGGTCTAAGACACATGTCAAATATATAAAAAGTGCCAGAAAGAATAGAAAGATGGCCTTTGCAAGAATGGGATAAATTCCTACAAGAGAGGTTTGTTGTTAGAATGCATTTCATCCCCCCTGAAATCTGTCCCCACACACGTGAGATGCTTGCCATGCACACTGTGTCTCTTGAGAAACTTTGAACTAACTGAAAGAAGAATGCTTCAGAATGGGAAACTTTGACATCTGTTTCATCTGTATTGCAGACGCTGTAATGAGTCACATGATGTGCTGCCCATAGGAGAACAGGCAGTGCCTCACATTCACTGTCCGTACCTACCAAAATGCCTCCAATAACCATCTATGGCTGGGTAGGTTGTTCCTGGAAAGGTTAGTGAACTGTGTCATTCTTTGTATTAACTTAGGGATATCACTATACTTTCAAGAAGTCTTCCCACCCTTTCATTAACTAAAACTATTTAAATTTAATTAAAAAATTATATATTTCTTTCCTATTAAACTGTAACTGCTATAGTATTATACACATTTTCCAAAACACATGGTGGTTGAGACATTTTCTTTGCGATAACTTCCCTTGTTAACATTTTCATGACAATAGACTAGGCTCACCCTTAATACTATAGTTTAGGGTTTCTTGACCTTGCATTGAGAGCATTCTGGACCAGATCAATCCTTGCTGTGGGGGCCATTCTGTGCATTTTAGGATGTTCAACAGCAACCCAGACCTCTACCCATTAGTTGCCAGTTACAAATTCCTTCTCCCTCTTCTCACCCCCCTCCCCCACTAAGTTAGTGATAATCAGAACTATTTTTATTCTTGCCAAATGTCCCCTGGTTGAGAACCACTGCCTCAACTCCTCAGGGTCAGAGTTCTTGGTGATCAAATAGCCTTTCCTAGAAGTCACAACAACCAAGGCGGTATCTTCACAGAATTAATCCTTTTTTTTTTTTTTAAAGTAGGCTCCACGCCCAATGTGGGGTTTATACTCACAACCCTGAGATCCAGCCAGGTGTCCCTAGAAAATCATTATTGCCTCTTGTGTGTGTGAGATGTAAGACACCACACGGTTATTTAAATCAGTTTAAAGTGACACAAAACATGAATTTTTCCATTATTTTAGAAAGATAAATCTGAGATGCCTGGTACCACCTCCAACCCCTGTTTTTCTGCACTAGATTACTATATAACTATAGAGATCAAAGTCTTTAGAATTTACATTTCAATACCAAAGCTTTATTAAACTTTCTTCATTTGAACTTCAGTTAAAATTGAGCTAACTCCTGGGGCGCCTGGGTGGCTCCATAGGTTGGGTGGCTGACTCTTGATTTCTTCTCAGGTCATGATCTTGGGGTCATGATCTTGGGGTTGTGAGACTGAGCCCTGCGCTGAGCCCCTAGGTGGGCTCCATGCTCAGCGGGGTGTCTACCTCTCTCCCTCTCCCTCTGCCCCTCCCCCTGCTCCTACTCTCTCTCTTTAAAATAAATAAATAAATCTTAAAAAAAAACAAAACTGGGGTGCCTGGGTGGCTCAGTCAGTGAAGTATCTGCCTTCAGCTCAGGTCATGATCCTGGGATGGAGCCCAGCATTGGGCTCTCTGCTCAGCGGGGAGCCTGCTTCTCACTCTCCCCTCTGCCCCTCCCCTCCCCTCAGCCCCTTATACTCTCTCTCTCAAATTAAAAAAAAATCCTTAACCCCCCCCCAAAAAAATTGAGCTAAATCAGGGTAGTGAGTGTTAGTTCATCTTTCGGGCTTACATAGAAAGAAACTACCACAAAGTATGCAGGAGGCTTGACCCTATTTTATAATAGAAGAGAGGTGTGTTTAAGTTGCATTTTCTTTGCCCTTTCTTCTCTAGCTCCTGAAATAAAGACCTGAGTTGTGTTGGGGGGTCGGGGGAGGTCTGTCATTAGCTTGAACAAATGTCCCAGGAGTCAGACCCTGAAGGGAATGGGGCTGTTCCACTGAGGTTTTCCCTCCTGGTGCTTGGGCACATTCCACGTTGCTCATGGTTTCATGACTGCGTTCTTGGTGGCTCTGGTCAAGACTTTCCAGCTTGCCATCCTCTGCTTTTTGCTTAATCCTGATCTCTTTGTATTTTAGGTTTCCTGTCACAAAAAAAGACCTCACATACTGAATCTCTGTATCTTCCTTTTAAAACAGGTTCCTCTCTGCTGTTTTAGAGGAGGGCCTTGAGTTTCTTTTTTAATCCATTCTCAATTACACAGACACAATTATATCACATGAGTACAAGGAACCTGTTTTTCAATCCTTCCTAAGTGAAGTTGGGGCTCAGCAGCACAAATATTCCATAATTGCTGCCTGAGACCACAGCCAGGAGAATGTGAGGACAGTCAACTAGAGATTACTGATGTTTCCTCTGTTTGTGCTAGGAAAGCATGCCATGACCCACTGGCCACCATGACCACACTCTAATGACCCAACTGCTTCCTTTCAGCGTCCACAGAAGCAGGAAGTTCTTTACTGTTTGTGCCCTGGGTTGAAGTAGTCTATGACTTCCTGGATTCCCCATAGGGCTTCCTGGTGGTGGTTAACATTCCAGCAAGTTCCTGATCTCTGCGATAATTGCCACAGTCTCTACGTCTGGACTGGGTTGGGAGTGTCTGTCCCATGACACAGAACACAGCTGACGCACTGTATCCAACTCGGCTCAACCTACATCCCAGGCAGTTCCTAAAGGGATCCGGTGCTACGGTAAGCCCTGAGGTTGCTCAGTCAACACTGAGGCTCTTCTGCCCCACTTCATTACCCACAAAACCACTTGTGGATCCCTCGTGGATCCCATCGTGTGGACTGGCTTCATGGAGAAGGCAAGGGATCACATTTGTCTTTAACTTGTCTGGGCATCTCAAGGAGCCATGAAGCTAAGCATGGATCCACAGGGAAAGGAAGCTAGAGATTAATACAGTCACACACACACACACACACACACACACACACACACACACACACCCCTACCATCTATTGCTTTTGTGCTTTCAGAGCCTCAGCTAAAATGGATTAAGAAAGAGTCCCATGTTAACATACCACTACGTTTATACAGTAAGGAACAGGCTAGTATAAAAATGTCTCTGCAAACTCCAGCATTCAAAGCCCAGAGACCTGTGGTCTCCGATTGTCTTTGGCCACAAAATAGTTTTATGCTTAGATTGGCCACAGTGCCTCAGAAACAAGGGGATTAATCCTTTACAGCCTCCTGTGCTAAAGGGCTTCAGAGTGAGCCTCATAGCAGAGAGGGGTCAGGAGGCATGACGTCTCTGGGGGATGAGCATTCATCTAGCAGGAACTATGTTGAGGGAGGTGTGCTAATTTTTCGGGTCTTCTCTAGTGAGGAAGGCAGGGAAAAAAGAGGTGGATTTATGTGAGTTTGGGAATTGCCTGCATTGCTTTCTAGACAGGTTTGAGAGTTGCTGTCCCACAAGCAATATTGGGAGGTGAAACGTTCTCAATTCCTTTCAACTAAATCCTCCTTGGATGGGTGCTTAACAGGAACCAGGTAACCACGGAGATCCATGGCTTCCTTGTACTTGATATTTAGGAGAACTCCTCTCCCTGATTCCTTTACAGGGAATTCTTAGGTTAACCCAGTGGGGAATTCCTATAGCAGGTATTTATTGGCACCTATGAAGTTCCAGGTGTTAGAGATACAGCCGTGAACAAAACACTAAATCTACCCTTAAGGAGCTTGCGTTCTAATTAGAGGACTAATAAGGTCCAATGTTTTCAGACCTCGCTATGGGTTAAATATGGGTTTAAGCACTTTATTTGTATTATCTCAATCCCTACCACAAACCTATAATGTCAATACTATTATTATTCCCATTTTGCAGGTGCAGACATTGGGGCTCAGCAAGCTGAATAACTTCCCCAGACACCTTGGCTCTAGAGCCAGCCATCTCAACCACTATCTGATCTTTCAGGTCAGAAGACAGACTTAATTGCAGGAGGGATTATAATGGCAAGGCAGAGTTGTCCTTTATGAGTTTGGAGACTGGTGCCAATGTTTTAATGCCTAAATGCAGTCCTTCAGTGCAGCAGTAAAGATGGAAAATTCTCATGCACGCTGCACATGTGTCCATGAGACCATGGAGAATAAGCTCCCTTGTTCTCTCGTGATTCAGGCCAGACGGCACTCGCTCAGCTTATGTAAGTTAGTCCCAGTGAAACTCTTTACCAGGGAACCTAATCTGTTCATTCTGTGTTCAGGGAGTCAAGCTTTTGTTCCTGAAGCCCAGCCTCACTCAAGACGCCCTCCATCAAGGAACCTGTTTATCAGGAAGAAGGCAGTACAGCAGCTCATAAAGTTTTAGGTCGCACAGCTCCCGGTGGAAAGAGTCCAGGAGCAAACACTCCCTGGCTAAACAATGAAGATTTGCAGTGACAACGTGATGAAAAGCGAATCACATGTGCATAAACGAAACCACCCAAACATCCACACACACACTTACCCATCTCCTACCCCACAACAAAATTGGCCACACACAGCCAGATGTATAAGTTTGCTGCAGAACAAAGGCAGCCATAAATATTCCAAGGAGCCAATAAAAAGAAGATGAAGAAGAAGAAGAAGAAGAAAGAAAAAAACAGGAGTGGTTAGCTCTCCAGAGTAATGGGCTCCATAAAAGCTTTTATTGTTAAGAGAGTTACTTTACTAAGAGCTATGTGAAAAAAGTCGAATGAATGTGAAAAATTGCATGCAATAACCTGAGCTGAAAGATGATTATCAATCTCTGAGTCTTGTATTTTGGAGCAAGGCGGTGCTGCTATTAGAAGACTGCCATTGTAGTTAAAGAAAAGCTTGTTTTGTACTTCTCTCCCCCTCTGGGTAAACAGAGAGTCAATACAGGCTTCTCCTCTGTGCTAGCCCACTTATTTGAACAATTATTTTAAAGATGTAATCCAATCTTACCATCTTTCTGAAAGTGCAACTCTGGAGAAATTTTCCGGCAGAGTTCCACACACACAACTTATTAAACCAAGAATTGAGTTATTTCCAGCCTGTATTCCTTCCCTCCCATCCACCTTTCACCCCCACCCCATTCTTTAGCCATCTGTTTGTTTTGTCATTGGCTATTGACAGGACAGCGGGTGACATTTAAGGGAGTGGACCCATCTGCACTTCAACCATTCAAAGTCTAGCCAACTAGAATGGTAAAAACTAGATTTTTTTTTTTTTACATTATTTTCTTAGGCTATCTGTGTGGTTTTCCTGACCTCAGTATGAAAGACCCTGCTCTACACTTTCCTGGGCAGATGGAGGCAGTACAACTTTCCAAAATGTCGGTGTAGGGGGAGAAATGTTGGAAATTTGGTTAGGCGATATTGTTGAGTAGATATTAATGGTTGATGTTCCTGAAGTTCTATTTTATGTCATTAGAATATTCTGGGACAATAACAGCTTTATGATTGCTTTGAGTTTACCCTGATGGAGAGTTATCAAAGTTCTAATTACACGTGTAGGACATGTAACAATATGGTGTAGACTCTTCGGAAGTTCCAGATAAAATTAGGACCAAACTCATTTGATCAGTTATCAGGAAGATGGTTTGAGTGCCTTCAAACAGCTCTTCTAAATATTTTTAAAGCATTTAGATAAAATACGTAACAACTTTCTTTTCATAGGTTATCTAATCCTCAAATTGAATTTCACTAAGTGGCACCTTGACTTACCTATGAAACACTAACCTGGCTTTTCCTATCTGGAACACTCTAGGACTCTCAGCCATTCTCAGTACCCACATGGACCAGAGCAAGTCAGGGACCCTGAAGCCTAAGGTTTATTAGCTCCAAAGGAAGTCTACCATTGACTTGTTGCTTTGTGTTGCATGAACTACAACAATGGTAAAAGTACAGAATTCATATACATATACACCTTCCATTTGGTTTAAAGTATGTGGGAGGGAGAGACACTGATAAAGATTCTCCATCCGGTTGATTTCTTTCTGCAACAAGCACATAAGAGGGCACATAAACAGAGTCTCTCTCTCTTTTTTTAAAATATTTTATTTATTTATTTGACAGAAAGAGACACAGCGAGAGACGGAACACAAGCAGGGGGAGAGGGAGAGGGAGAAGCAGGCTCCCCGCTGAGCAGGGAGCCCGATGCGGGGCTCGATCCCAGGACCCTGGGATCATGACCTAAGCCGAAGGCAGATGCTTAACGACTGAGCCACCCAGGCACCCCAAGAACAGAGTCTCTTGCTTACCACGTGAGACTCTTGCTTACCATGAATACTAAGTCAGTCTACTGGAAGGAGGGCAAAGCAGGGGAGGGGAGCAGTAAGCATTTTTGACTGTATCACTGAGATCTATCAGCGAATACAACTCTTCTCTTACTCCCTCTTGGATCTATCTCTGCATCCTGTGGAAGTACCTTGAGTAAGTATTGTGAGTATCCTGGAACCACCTTTTACCTTTAACCAAAAGGTAAAACCAGTAGGATTTACTAATGGTTTGAATACGTGATATTAGAGAAAGAGAAGAGTCAAAGATAACACACATTTTTTACCTGAGCAGCTAGAAAGCTGGAGTTGCTATTTCCTGGGAGGGGAAAGCTGGGGGAGAACTGGGTTGGGGGAGAGAAGTTCCATTTTAGACATGTTTGATCTCCAAAGGGAGATACCAGGTTGGCGGTTGGACACATAGACCGGAGTTCAGTGGGAAAGGTCGGGAAAAATGGTGGGCTAGGAAATGTTTAACAACTAGTACTGGGGGTAGGGGGTGGGGGTGGGGAGTGGGGAGGCTTAATATGTCGTGTCTGTCAGCTTCTTTGGTGTAACTACTTCACCATGGCTGATTTCTAGTTACAAACGTAACGGTACTATCATTAAATACAGATTTGGGAAGAAACATGCTCTCGTGAGCCCAGGTGAGCCGCCTCTGGCACATCACTGGGAAGAGAGACATAAATGGGGGTGTCATTAGGATGTAAAAGAGCCTTGAGAGCAAACAATGGCACTTGGGGAGTGAGGAGAGATAAAGTGAAGATATTTAAAACCTGAGCTGTAGCATTAGATAGATGATGAGGAAGCAAAAAAGAGGAGACCAAGAAGGAAACTAAGAAATGTTTCAAGAAGGAAGGAGTGAACATCTGTCCAAAGTTACCGATGGGCCAGGTGAGATGAGGGCCTGAAAAGAGGCCAGGGGGCTGGGCTCTGTCACTCCAGGGGCAGCAGCTGCAGGAGAGTGAGGGGAATAGAAGCCTAAGATGCCCACCCTCACCTTTTTCTCAAAATAGCAACAGCGGGAGGCAGGGGGTGGCTTTGGCAGCTGAACCCTGTATTAAAATCCTGAAAATGTACCTTGGGCCTTTGAATTAGAGTAGATTTCAAAATCACATGATGTCAGGACTGGAAAAAAAAAAATCTGACAGGTCTCTCGGCTCAAAGTGGCTCAAAGCCCTGGGAGGAAAGAGGGAAAGGGACGAGCCTATGTTCAAGAATTTGAAAAGGTGTTTTAAAATCTATACAAAGCCCTAGTCATTTTAATTGCCTACTGTTTCATGTGATTCTGTGCATAAAAATCAGTCCTTTCATTCACTGACCAACAACCTCATTTAGCACTGCAGAGATGGTACAAAAGTTTGGGAGGGCATTTTTGTCTCAATCTGAGCAGGTGTTTGTAGCTCTTGTGTTACTCTCATTGTTTTCTTGGTTACCTCTCATTCTTGCACACTAGTAGAACTACAATGAGGGGGTATCTGGGGTGTATATTATCCCCAGGTAAATACTGTCAGTGTTTCTCTGTTTGTAGGTCATCTGTCTCTAGGCAAAGCGATTCTTTATGCAGTCTGGTTTCAGGGGTACAACTGATTTTCATTGGCACAGACAGAACTCTGTTGGCCCTCATTTGGTCATGCATTCATTCAAAACACAGCGAAGTGGAGTGGTTGTGGGGAGGGTCCTGGAGAGGAAAAATTTTCCAGAGGAAGGATCAGCAGGGACAAAGATAAGGAGGCATCAGAGAATGTTTCATGTTCTAGAAACTGAATCATTAAGTAAGGCTGGATCATGCAGGTGTGGCATTGGTGAGCTGTGAGAATCAAAAGATAGGCTTCTAAGGACCTAACAAGTGATGCTGAAAGGTGTTTTTTTTGTTTGTTTGTTTGTTTTGTTTTTGTTTTTTTTTAATGGAGAAGTTATTTCAGTGAGATCGAGGGCTCTTACCAGTGGAAAACTTGAGAACCATTAACCCATCCTATTATCTCCATTTAGTTGCATCTTCAAATTCCTTCATATAGTTTGATTTTAATTTTTCTTAAAAACCATCTCCCCTGCTGCCCTTCTCTTCAGAAAGGAAGAGGTCATCAGTCCTTCAAGAGTTCTTGCCAAACAAGCAAATCAAGTCAGGCAACCCACACTGCAGCAATTTTCACATCTCCAGGCATGTATTCTCAGGATTTTGCTGGATTTTTAAAGTAATTGCCAAAAAGAAGGAACCTTTTCTGTTTCACTCTCTGCTGGGTCATGAAATGAAACTTCAGTCCTGGGTTTTCAGATTATAGGCTTCATCCAGTTAGAGGCAAATACAATTTTTTTAAAAAGGTCCCTGTAGACACAACTTTTGCTGCTAAAAGGCTAAGGATCATCTGAAATAGGCATCAGGGTAGAATTAATATATAGACAAATATGGACGAAAAGGAAAAGTCTTAGAATTTAGCAGGCATTCACATTCTATCACTGATTGGGTGACTAATTGGAAGAGGTGGGACTTTACATGTCCGTACAAACAGCACAGTGTGTATAATTATGGAAAGTCACATCTGTGTTTTCATCTGTACCCGTGCAAAACTATGTTATATCTGAGAACCTATTTTCAGGCCGTCGGGCCATACAAATATCAAAGTGCATTATTCTACAAACGGCAGAGAGCCCAGAACACAGAAATCCCCATCCTTATGAACTGGTCTATTCAAGTGGGAACAAAGAGACAATAAACCAAGTCAGTCATTTACAAACCGTGTCAGAAAATGATGAGCGAAATGAAGGAAAATCAAGCAGGGAAGATGACAGGAACTCGGGGGACACAGTTCGCAGTTTTATTTTTTAAAATAAAACTAGTGTGGGGCGCCTGGGTGGTTCAGTTGGTTAAGCGACTGCCTTCGGCTCTGGTCATGATTCCAGAGTCCTGGGATCGAGCCCCGCATCAGGCTCCCTGCTCGGCGGGGAGTCTGCTTCCCCCTCTCCCACTCCCCCTGTTTGTGTTACCTCTCTCTCTGTCTCTCTCTCTCTGTCAATTAAATAAATAAAATCTTTTAAAAAAGGTTTCTAAAAAAGATAAAAAAATAAAATAAAACTAGTGTGATGTAGCAGTTTTTTTTTTTTTTTTTTTTTTAATTAGCTCAGAAAGAACTTCCTGTCTGGGAACCGTTGCAGGAACTCTTGCATGCCTTGCAGAAGGGGAGCCCCTGTGGCCATGCAAGGTACAACTGCCCTCGGTCACTCACAAGGAGCCCGTGAAGGGCAGTGCTCACTTGGTCTGCTGGGCTTGCTGGCTATGCCCATCCTTCAGCCTCCAGAGCACATAGGCTGACCTCTGCCCTCAGGAACATGAGCAATGAAAGTGGACATGGACAAAACAGTATACAGTAGAGGCGAAATCTCCCCCTTTCTCTACCTTCTCTCTGTGCCAGACTCAGGAACTTGGGTGATAATGTGTATCTTTGGGGGGAGAATTTGGGATGAAAGAACTACATTATTTTAGGATACGTGCTCCTTTCTTTAGAGAATGGGATCCCCAGAGCAATGGCTCTCTGGTTAAACAAAGCACTTGGGGATCCTGTTGTAAAGGCAAATTCCTGGCCAGGTCTCCAGAGGTGTTCAAGTCTGTGGGTCATTTTTCCCACCTCCCTGATGTGATCCTGACAGAGGGACACTTCTCAGACTGAATTTTGAACCCCACTGCCTCAGGGAGGAGGGAAGAGCTCTAGAAGTCACTTTTTCCTTAACTGGATAAGTATCCATCTTCAGGCTTCCCAAGCAGGCTCAGCCCTTGCTTGGGGACAGAGAGATGGAGAGATGGGGTGGGGGGTGCGAGAGAGTGAGTTAGCTCTGGGGTAGTGGCAGGGAAGAGAAAGAAAAAAGGAAAAGAGAATCTGAATCTAGACTCAATCTTCAACGAGGAAGGGCAGGAAAAGAATGTCACTAACTGGGACTGCCCTGGCTTAACTGGAGACCCAGCATCCCCAACAGTAAAGATGGGATTTCGGAGATAAGCAGCTTCCCGGAGGTTTATGCTGATTGATACGCTTCATTGTGTTCTAAAGATTAGAGAAAGAAGAGAAATACAGCTTGATAATTAACGAACAGTCAGGAAACCTTGAAAACACATGACAGGCAAGTAGATTTATTAAAAGCAGTCCTGACATGCCCATTTTTCAGAGTTCAGTGTTTCACCAGCAGAATATAAATAAAAGAAAAAAAATCCAAGATTTAGTTTTATATTTCACATGCTTGGTTTAAATGAGAATACTTCATACCCGAGCTGTTTCTACTTGGCCATGGGAACCTGTTCTGTGAAACAGCTAGGAGATACTAGAACACATTTCATTTCTCCCCCACCTAGTATTTCCCGGCTTACAGTCAACACAAAAGGACATGGTAATGCACTGAAGCAAGAGATTCAAATGAGCAACAATTCCAGGAAGAATTGTTTTCCAGGTAAAACAAAGGGATAGATTTATTTTCTAATCTTCCTAACTTGTTTTTTTTTTCAACTTTCTTTTGCAATCTTCATCAAAAACCTCTGCTTTTTCCTCCCTTTTTGAGAGAAATACACACACACACACACACACATACACACACACACACACTTACTTATACTCAGGTGTAAATGACTGATAATGCTTAATTTATTACATCTCCTACAGGAGTTCACTTTTGGACACAGTTCAAGAGGATGTGAATCAAATGGAAAAAAAGATGCTAAGTATCACATTAAAAAGTCAGTGATCTGGTGGATTAAGTATTTTCTTGGGCCCTAAAAATCACCTCCCTCTTTCTTGAGTCAAGCAGTTCAATCATTCCCCTCCTCAGGGACTCCCTCATTCAACTCATTTGCCAAACACCACATCCCTGATAAGAGAAACTGTGAACTGCTTCCAGCAGACAGGTTTGCTTTGCCGTGTCTATTGGAAAATGGGAGTTGCGCAAAATGAAACAAAGAGACGAGAACGAAAAGAATTATGAGCGAGAAACTAAAACTTGAATCGAGTGGCTAAATAACACCGAGAGGGAAAACTCTGTACATACCTCAAGCCATAATGGGGCAGGAAGTCTGAAGTCTTCATCATGTTAGACTACACAGGGTCATTTGTTGAGCCACAGTCGAATATTTTGTTCATAATGAGGCCTTATTGGGTTTGGTTGCTGTAAGCTTTTCAGCTTCTAATTATGGTGTTTAGAAGACAATGGAGACAGCTTAAAATAATAAGAATGCTGTTAAAACTAGTAAGATTGCTGCGGTGTTACAAAGAGAAATGTTGGCTCTCTGTGTATAGTATACATTTAACCTGTCAGCAAACACAGAGCGTTTTACAGGTGAAATGTAAAGGGATGCATTTAGGAGCCATCACACGAATGATGAGGTTTTTCGTTTTGCTTTCAAAACGGGCTGCTTAAGTTATAATACTAGTTTAATATAAATTAGAGTTTATCCTTTGGAAACCACTTGCAATTTGCTTCTGTTAGGCCCCAGGTCATTATGATGCAAAGTTAAAGGTTCCTGGAACATAATGTGATTCAGGCCTGCGTTCTTGTTCTTGTTGCCATGTCCAATTCAGCTGAAAATGAGAATTATAGTGAGAGCATTTCCTGGTCTTTGACCCTTCCTGGGAGCTTTTTAAAAGCAGGGTTTATGCAGAACACTAACCTCATTCTCAGACATTCAGTTCCAACTAATATTAGCTGTGTTAAAACTCTTAAGTAAATTGAAAACTGTTTAAAAATACCTCATTCCAAGTTTAAAAACAGTGGGCACTTACCTTCCAATTTCCTGCCTTCATATACAAAAAGATTTGCCTGCGAAATGGAATATATTTAAATGTTAACAAGGGTCTCTCTCTTTTCTCTCTCTGCCGCAAATGTAGTCAGGCATCACAAAGAACAGTTGTTTTAAAATCTCCAGATGTAACTGACTAGGGAAAGACATATAACAATAAGAAAATAATCTAGAATGTGTATGACTTTTATGCCAACCTCTGTTGCAAGGACTACACAATAAACTAATTTACTTAATCTTGACAATAGCCCTACCCTTGGGACCCCCATTTTGCAGATGGGGAAACCGAGGAACAGAGAGTTTGAGTAACTTGCCCAAGATCACACAGGCCGGTAACTAGCAGAGGGAGATCTGAACCCGGCAAAGCTGGCTCCTGAGTTCAGACTTTTAACCCCTCACTCTCTGGATGAGGATACTAGCCGGACTCCTGGGGGTTGGTATGACACAGTAAAGATACTTCTAAAACAAATTCCACGATATATGGGTTTTGGGAACCCCCCCCCCATATAAATGACTAATTCATGAAACAAGCAATAAGTTGAAGCCTTTTCTTTCTTATTTTTAACTGCAATCTAGGGTTGAGCTCAGAATACACAGGATTTGATTAAAATCTGGACACTGGGTCAGAGCAGAACTTTTTTTCAAGACCCCAATATTACCTTAAGGCCCTGAAGAAGCCAAAGGAGCAGTGCATGAGTGCCTTATCTGGTGGGTCTTAGTGATGAAGGTGGACAACAGTGAGGACCCATACAAGCCCCCAATTAAGTTTATCTGCTTTTCCCACCCTTTTCCAAACTGAGTGCATAGTCTAGAGACACAACTTTTGCAGGAAGTCAGACACTGGTTGAAATCATCAGGAGATGATAGGTCTGAATAGATTCAACTCTGTGTTCTAAAATACTGTCTGAAAAAAAATCAGAAAAAAAGAAAAACCAAGGGTCAAAACCACAACACAGTACCTACGAACATTTGGTTCCCTAAACACCTGTCCCGAGGCTATGCAAGGCAGCTAATTGGTGTGCGTTATGCTTGCCAATCAATCAGTGCAAAGGATTTGCAAAGGGAGGTGAAAATCCCCCAGAGCCCTGGAAGCTCCAGAACATCAAGGCGATGAGTAGATCCCCAGAGGCTTTTCACTAAGTAGTGTAAAGAAGAACATTTTCTTCTCTAGCCAGAGCTGGGCTAAATCAAATGACTCAAATGACAGAATCCCCCAGGGGATCCTAGAGGGTGTTGTAAGCCTAGAGAACAGACCCAAGAATATTATAACAATCACACAGAATCACTGAATGTCCCAATCGCACCTATGCTTACAGTGATTGACTTGGGAAATTCTTGCTCTCTGCAAACAAGATGCCTGGAACATCAGCCCTGTTGAAATTCTACTTGAAAACCAGTTGTGGGAAGCATGAAAAAACTGTCTAGAACAGAGGGTCAGGGACGCATCACCAGACCACCAGATATATCCCTCTGTCGCCACTTTCTTTCGGTCTGAGGGCAGAGGTCTCGGTGTCAAGGTTTTAATGCCCCAAGAACCTATATATTTCCTGCTGTTTCCCACAGTGCTGCAAAGAAAACATTGCAAAAGTAGGCGGGGGAACTGGGAAGAGCAGGTTTGGGGAGGGGAAAGGTAAACAAGGAAACAGACATGAATGGTGGAAAGTGAAAGCGTAAAGAGGAGAAACATTTTTAGGAATAGCTACTTATGCACACCTTTATAACTCACTTATGCTCTCATAACAGCCTTGGGCCAGGAGTCGGAGAACTTTGATTCTGTCCCAGGTCCAGGACTTCAATGTGTGACCCTGAGAAAGTCCCTTCACTCATCTGAGCCTCTGTTTGCTGTGAACACCATGAGGATGCCGCGTAGCAGCATTTTTAAATGATGACATATTTTACAAATCTAAGTGTCTGAGGTCAGGTTCTGGGAAACAGATGTTGAATGGAAGTTTATGAGGGGGAAGTTTATTGGAGAGTCTCAGATCAATACCATTGGGGATGTGAAAAAGGATAGTGCAGAGGGAGGAATTAACTGCAGAGCAGGTGCAAGACAGACCTCTGTCAGCCCCATTTGCTCTGGAGCTGGGATGGCCCTCAGTAGCCCCACACTGAGGTAAAGGGCCTCGTGGGAGGGGTGCAGAATATAGGTAATCTGGGGAGACAAGGGCAGCTGTGATATTATGAGCTTAACCTAATCTTAACCCCCTGACCTTCTTGGCCACAGTTCACCCACCCACTGGCCCCAACAGTCCCCCCGCCCCCGACGGAAGTCACCTCTGCAAAAATTCCAACTTGACTCCCCCCTTCACCTAGGCTTTATCTCCCTCCCTCACCTGTGCTCCCTGCCCAGGCGTGGAGGGAGAGGAAAAAAGGAAACAGAACCACACCCCTTCTCATTATAACAAGAGCTGCCTCAAAGTGAAGTCTGTCGAGTGGTTTTTATACTCCCCAAATCAACCAAACTTTTGGATGCAGGCTGCCCACAGGGAGGGAGCCTAACCTTGATAGAGGTCCTTCTCTGAAGCCGAGGACACAAGTTACTAGAGAGGCACTCAGCTGAGAGCTGCCAGGAGGCAGTACAAGCCAGCGGCCAGGAGGACCAGTATCTGGGTCAGGAGAGAGGGAGAGGGGTGGGAGCCCCGGGGAGGGCAGTACCGAATCCACAGCTGGAAGTCTGATGTGAGCATCACCTCCTCGAGAACGAGAACGGTTTACACTGGGGAAGAGAAAAGCATTGCCACCACCTCGTGCCCATGAAAAGAGGCTTTTTAATCTAAGATCTTGCACTGACCTTACTCTACCCTCCAAGGCCTCAGTTTCCTTGGCTATACACGTTGCTGCGAGCTGTCAAGTGCCTCTCCAAGTCGTGTGAGTAGTCCGCGTTCTACACTGCATCTCAGAAAGATATCTACCAAAAAAAAAATCTAGATAGGGACAGATAAGAGCTTTTTTTTCTCTCCCCACTTTAAGTCTAAGTTGTTACTGATGCTTGTCCTTGGGAAGTGTGAGGGAAATGATAGCCGATGGAAAGGTTTAAGATTATTCAAAGGGAATGTGGTTGGGAGAGTCAGGGTAATTTCTGACTTTCAGAATTTCTCAATTCTGAAATTGTCTTGGCAGTCAGTTTCCTTAAGAAAAGGTTTTAAAAATATGTCAAATTTTCAGTAATCTTTAAGAACTGGGGCTTTAGGGGCACCTGGGTGGCTCAGTTGGTTAAGCGGCTGCCTTCGGCTCAGGTCATAATCCCAGGGTCCTGTGATCAAGCCCCACATCGGGCTCCCTGCTTGGCGGGGAGCCTGCTTCTCCCTCTCCCTCTGCCTGCCTCTCTGCCTACTTGTTCTCTCTCTCTGCCAAATAAATAAATAAAACCTTAAAAAAAAAACTGGGGCTTTATATTTTGAACACTTAAAAAATACATGCAAAACAATACATGCCCATTATAACAAACCTCATTATAGTTTCTTCGAATCGGTAGTCAAATTCTCCAAATTTGAGTCTGTGGAAATCTGAACATTCTTGTCCTAGACTTCTAGATGAAATGGATGCCCCAGAGAGTCCTCCCTTTGGGGGGAAGGGATTTTTTTCAAGTACTGGTCATAATATACCTTCACAATATTGTGCTTAGTGTCTTAAAATTGAACTTGGGTCACTGGCCAGCATAGGTGTCTTTCAAGTTCTCAAGCAGAAAGTCACTTCATGTGAACTTGAATCTGATATAGCAGAAGGGGTAATTCTGTAAGAGGGATAGAGCAGAGAGCAGGGGGTGAGGGGATTACAAAACAGTATGGGGGCGGAGCAGAATGAGCACAGCACAAGGGGCCATGGACTGAAGTGATCGTAAAGCAGAACACTGAGACACACAATTACCTCCATTTTAACCAGCTTGTCTCCCCTCCTGCAGCTCATTTTAGACTAAGAGAAAGATGCTGCTAGCACCAGCCAGGACAGGTGTTGCCCACCCCATTCTGGAAACTCCATGGGCAGGCTGCTGCCAGGCCACCGACAATCCCCCTATGAAGCCCGCACTGATAGTACTGGACTGCGCAAAAGTTAAAATCCGCAGTCTGAGGTGAGAAATGAGAAAAATGGGAGAAATCAAATCAGATCTTAGTGAGACACAACCAGGTATCTTAATCTCCTGATGACGACAGGTTGCAATGGAGCAGAGCCTATGAAAAACAGGACCACGTTGGATGTGACTGGTCTGATCCACTGACCAGCAGAGCAGGCTTTTCCACGGACAGCAATGGATGCTGGGACATTGCCCAATGCGCGCTTTACTGCGCATTCTTCATTCCTGATGGGGCCTGGTAATCTGTGAGAAATGAACTTCAATTGCTTTTTCTGCGAGTGCTAAAAACTTACTTTTACATCACTGGAGGGCCCCGGCAAAGCGCATGTCAAGGACCGGTAGGTCAGAGGGACTGAAATAGCAGCTATGAAATGAACACTTGATACTGTATATAAATTGAATGATCAGCTGGGTGATTTTAGAACTACCTGGGTGGAATTTATGTGTCTTCTGGATAAGATGATGGTTCTAGGCCAGTGGGAGTACCTCTGACACACAGTACAGTAATCAGTGTGAGGTGGGAGGAGAGCTGGGTGGGAAGAGGTGGGTGAGTGGCTTGACCTTGACCTTGTTCTTTTTCACCCCTCTCTTCTGACTGGTCTTTTCACGGGAAGGCTGAAACTGACAGAGCAGGTGGCTCCTTGCTGTGTGTGAGCTCCGAATTCCCGAGATGGCTCAGCATTTGCTGTCTGTAATGGTCAAGTGTTTCTTGACATCCGGGTCCCTGACAGTCTGGGCGATTCGGAGTGAGTTTGTCAATTCACAGCTTTTCCTGGGAAAAGCAAATCATGACAGAGGACCATCAAGAAAAAAATTCCCAATATTCACATACTCAGCTCTGATTTTCTCATTTATGTCCTGCGCTTTCAGACAGACACAGAGAGCAAGACAGAAAAAAAAAAAAGTGCCAAGAGACATGGAGACGCAAGGCCAGTGGCAGAGACTGAGATGAACACACACTCAAAAAGAGGGGAGAGGGATGGGGGAGCGGGAGGTATTAGGAAAGAAGGGAAGGGAAGGAAGGAGACACGGGTAATGTGGAGGGCAGAGGGTAGAGGAGAGGGAGAAATGGAGAGTCACAGATAAAGGGAGACAGAGACAGGGAGAGATGGAGGGAAAGCTGAGCAAGCAAGAGGGAAGAGTAGAAAGACAAAGAGGGGCTTCACCAGCTGTGATTTGTGCTGTTATTCAAAATTCAAACTTTTCTGTTAAAACACTCATAACTTCTTTTCTGTCCAAGTTATCTTTTCTTACTCTTTTCTAATCAGTGTTCAGTTGTCTTTTGGTGAGAATAACAATTCTCAGTTTCTAAGCTGCAAACACCAACTTATGACAACACACCACTGGAACTACATTAGGAGTGAAAAAAAATTTTTTTAAAGATAGCATTGGGAAAAATGGAAAGAGAAAAGAGAATGGAAAGGAAATCTCAGTGGGTTAGTCCTCACACCTTTGAGATGGCCTAGAGATGACAAATCACATTCCTCCAGGAATGGTTAGATATTTGCAAATAATCTCAGCATTCAAACTTATGCATTGCAAACAGCTTTGCTTCACCCCACAGTAACACCCTACTGGATCAAGAGTGGAAATGGGGGAGAATGTTAATTAGGGAGGAGGAGGATGACCCACAATTAACTCCAACTATGGAGATTCAAAGTAGCCACAGCCCAGGGTGAGAAAGAGATTTTATGGGGACTCTTCTAATTTGAGTTAGTCCTATGTGTTTCACCTACATTATGTCACCTTAATCCCTACATTACCCATGTGGTCCTGGTACCTCCTCTGATCTCATGTGAAAAGGTTAAGACACACAGATGCATACCCTGATGCTGCCATTCTTTGCCCTACCATGCAGCATGGGCTCTGTGCTCACTTATCAAGTCATTTAACAAGAACATATGAACAACGCATATATAATCTTTACTTCAGTCTCGGACAGTTAATTCCATGCATCAGAGAATAAATTATTGAAGCATATTAATAAGTTGCTAATTTCCAAGTATGCGTAAGAGCGAAAAAGACAAGTTCAAAGGGGGTCTACTCTACTTTGGGAGGTGGAGATTCTCAGGCGTTCATCAATAGATGAACCAGAAATGGACCCCAAAAGCTAAGTTGCAAAAAACTTCACACTAGCGGAGAACATTTTGTGCTCTCTCAAATTGGCACAGGCCAACTGGCATTTGCTGGCATAAAGCTAGTACTCATGCTCATCATTACTTGATTTGCATGAACTAAAAATATTTTATTGCCCTGTCCTACCGGTCACAGGCAAAGGTTGTGGATCTTGGCGAATCAGACTCCTATCCAATGAACTCAAAGGTGAGCTCTTCTATTTTACGCAGATAACCAATTAAAATCTTCTGGATGACTTAGTTAGATACATTCCCCAGGAATTGTTTTTCCAAAGGAAGGATACATATCAAGACATTGGGTTGCAGGGATAGGCTGCTGTGATTCGCTCTGCTAGAATCTGCATTAGAGAGGATATTAGTTCATTTGTGAATTATATAATATTCTTTTGCACCGCACTCCCTTCGGTTTAGCATCAAATACGTCAACAGCAGTAACAATTCTGAGGTGGTACTTTTCCTGTTGGGTGGTCAGTTAAGGTGACTAGTCCAATTTCATCACAGGGAAGAAGCAGGTGCTTCTTCTTCCCTGTGATGGAGCTACGGCAGTGAGCAAGGTTTGAACAGGGGAAAGGGCAAGACTGAAGAAATTTAAACCTGAAGCCTAGGTATCTGGATGTCAAACAGGTAGAACCCAACGGGGTTCCTCAGGTCGACAGGTAAGTGCAGGGGATACGTGTATCCGGAAAACACGCGGACGCGTGAGTTACAAATACATTACATAGGGGCATACATTTTCGAGTTTTCTTTTCTAGCGGACAAAGCCATGTTTTGGCCTAGGATAACCATGTCCAATAACCTCCTTGGGTCTCCTTGAAGTCCTGCTTGCCAACCGAGAGGGGACAGAACGTAGCCTGCTTACACATTTTCATCTGGCTCTGATTCCAGCTCAGAAACCTGCCCTGGGGATGCCGCCCTGCCCTGTGTGCCTTCCAGTACAGTGGCTCCACGGTGGCAAAAAAAAAAAAAAAAAAAAAAAAAAAAAAAAAAAAAGAAAAGAAAAGAAAAGAAAGAGGGAAAAAGGGAGTAATAAATAAATAAATAAATAAATAAATAAATAAATAAATAAATAAATAAATAAATAAAACAAATCGAAATCATTGGCTGTAAAAACAAAATCAGATCATCAATTTCCGCAAATGCCGAAGCGCGGGCAAGAGGGAGAATGCTCAGCGCAGTCTCTTTTGCTCTCCCGCACGCAGGCGAACCCCGCATCTGATTTCTCCGAGGAGCTATGCAAAGCTGATCCCGGTCAGCCTCGCCGCCCCCCTCCCCGGCCCGCAAGTAATGAACACACCACACGGACCGATCTCCGCGCGGTACATACCTTTCTCCGAGCACTTTTAACTTTTCCCATGTCCATTAGGCCTTACAGCCTAATCTCGCTCTGCCAATTGCTCCCATGGTGAGATCATTAAGTAAATTATTTTAAGATCAAACACCCTGCAGTGACAATAGCGTCCCATGTAAGGTAAATGCTTCAAAGGCCCCCCTTTCAAATTACAGCTCTCCGGAGTTATTCATCACCTCTCCGTAGGGCTCGCCCCGCCATTACTTGGCTTACTGCCGCAGGCGAAGGTAGCACTGCTAATTGGCCTCTGTAACAAAACTGACCTGTGGACAGGATAAAACTTGTTTGGAGCTTAGAGACAAAAATTATTCAAGGTTAAAAACACATGAATGCCCCAGCTACGTCACCAAAAAAAAGGAGTGAATGAATGTCTTCCCCTGCGGTTCTTAATGTGAAAGAATGCGCTCCCGGCGCGCCTGGGTCAGACAAAAAGCTCCTTCAGGTAGCAGGGCCAGGCCCCGGCCTCGGGGACCCTTTTCTCCTCCCGGCTTTTCCCCAACCCCCTCCCACCCCGCACTCGCCTCTTGGTCGGGTTCTCTTCTTTTTAAACTCCAAGACAAGGAGCTCCCTCCTTTGCTTTGGTTCTTGGGCACCCCTCCCGGGGAGGGCCTTTGATCTCCCGGGATAATGGCAGATGGAACAATTTAACTGCTTCGTACAGGTGCAGAGAGTTTACTTGACAGGTTGGGGCTTTTATTTCTAGCACATTAGCCCGGCGCATACAAATGGGTTTTTGACAGACTCAAGCAGGTAAAATAGCACTGAGGTTCCGCCAGAGCGCGGTCACACCTGCCGGGATGGCACGATTTGAAAATGCTGCATAAAATAAAGACAGGTAAAACCTCGGAGTTCCCTGCTGAGTGTTTTTTGTTTCTCTCTCTCTCTCTCTCTCTCTCTCTCTCTTTAACAACTTGCGAGGGTGGTATGTAGCGGAGTGAATCTCCAACGAGTAAACAAATGAGCTTCTTGATCTCCCCACGCTCAAAAGAGGCAGGGCTCGGGCAGGGTGATTTCAAATCCGCACTCCTACGCCGCCGGAGGCCGGTAACATCCCATTGATATTCACTGACCACTAAAGAGAAATGGAAACTAAAGAAGGGCCCTTACAGTATTTCCCCTTTTGCTTCCTCTCAGGTTTCCTGTCCCCCCTGCCACTTGCCTGTTTCCCATTCTTCCTCTCCAGGTGGCAGATTTAATGCACAGTTGACTACAACTTCAGGGGATGCTCTTCCATTGAGAAAACTTTAGTAAAGATCACATGCCAGGGATGGTCAGTATGGCTGTTTAAGACACTTGCTGGGGGAAACATGAAGCACCTTTGTTTCTATTTAAAAAAAAAAAAGTTGTTTTGGTGACTGGTAAGTCCTTGCTCAGTTAGTCCTGTTTTTCTAGAAAAATATCATGTAGGATTTTTGGCTTTTCCTCTTCCAACTTGAGTGTGTCAATAATTTTCTTACAACAAAAGCATTCCAGGACATTCCTTTCCTGAAATGGCATGTTGAGGAAATTAAATGTTACTTGGTGATAGCTTTTCCTTTCTTTTCTTATTTTACATATGACTATGATGATATTTTGTTACCAAGTTAGATTATAAACCAATCATTTGGAGTTGAGGCTTTCCTTTTATCCTTTCTATTCTTGGGTAACAGTTTCCAGGGCTTGGCAGTGCTGACTTTTCTCATGCTCAATAATCTTGGTGGGCGCTGCGGTCAAAATTTACAGTTTCTTAGGAAAGGGAGGTGATCCTTTCTTCACTCTGCTTCCAGCCCAAGTAAGATTAAACCTTTCTTTTCTTTCCCTTGCTCCTCACCAATGAAACCAAAGTGCCTGTGTTTGGAAACAGCATTTACAAAAGGGGACAGATCTAGTCCAATCTGTAAAAAAAGAGGGGCTTGCAACAGAGGTGTGGTCTCTGAAAGTCACAGCTTTACTCCACCTTCTTTGAGCAGACTTTGTACGTAGAGCCCACCAGTCCCTTTTCCACTGAGATCACAACCTTGGCCCCAGACTGCCTAGAGTCATAAGATTGCAGAGAACACTAGAGCCACTCTCTGGGTTTTATAGAGAAACTGTAAATACAAGATGAGAAGCTGAGGGTCAGAGACATAATGTGAGTTACTTTCCACAAAATAGATTACACCCACTTTGCCCATGTAGTAAGTTCATCCAACATTGTTGAGCACCACTACATAGAAGGCACTAGGGGGCATGCAAGCGTGAGTAAGGCAATCAGAATGAAGTCCCTAAAGGCCCCTCCCTAGCAGAGGTGTATGTGGGAGTTTGCACACACGTGCATGTGCCTATGTGGGGATTACGGGTAAATGGATAATTAGCATATGGTATATTAAGCACTAAAAATTTGCTGTACCTAGAGTGCAATAGGAGCATAGAGGGTGAGTAACTGGCTCTAATGGGAGGGGGGGTTTAGTGGTAAGTTCACAGAGGAGGTGATTTTTGAGTAAGTAAAGACTCAAAGACACAAAAGAGTTCAAACTGTTTAGACAACAGTGCAACAATGTATATTGGTAGGTTATATATGTCTTGGAGGAAGTCACAATAATGAGCTCGGGGACAGTCAATGCATGTTGTAGGTAAGGTCAAGTGGAGCATACCCAGTCTCACACATGGCCCGGTAACACTATCCTAAAAATTGTATGAAGTATGATCATAAGGTGAAGGTCATTCACTGTTTGAACAAGCATACTGGAGCTTTTTGATCCACATAAATGTCTTGTCTTTGAACATTTTTGGGACTGCTTTCGGAGCTCCTAACATATTTTAAGAAACTCCTCACTTATGACCCATCTACACTTGGAAAATGATTTAGAAAATAGTTAAAACTAATTTGGAACTAATGCTGAGGAATAAGAGAAGTATGACTGTTGGGAGGACTTACAGTTTTTGGAGAAAAATTGAGCTGTAAGTAAAAAGCAGTAAGTCAGATAGTCTTATGTAGGATACAAACTGTTTCTAATGGGCAATTACAAAAAGGAAGATCCAGAAATATCTGGAACAGTAACAATTTTCAAAGAGTAAATGTGCCCAAAGTTAACTAGTTTGAAAGTAAATATATTTATATGTCAAAAAATCTATTGTATTTCTTTTAAAATGTATTTGCTTTACTTCATAAGTATTCCTTGTCATGTCCATGGGACACAGATTATACCCCTAAAATGGCCTCACCATTATAAGTTATGGCTGAGTCTGAGTGGTCTCCGTATTCTTTCTTCTTTTCTTTTTTCTTTTTTTTAAAGATTTTATTTATTTATTTGACAGAGAGAGACACAGCGAGAGAGGGAACACAAACAGGGGGAGTGGGAGAGGGAGAAGCAGGCTTCCCGCTGAGCGGGGAGCCTGATGCAGGGCTCGATCCCAGGACCCTGGGATCATGACCTGAGCCGAAGGCAGACGCTTAACAACTGAGCCACCCAGGCCCTCCTTCTTTCTTCTTTTCTTTGATGTGTTAAAATAGTAATTGTAGATTGTACGATTTTGTGACTACATTCTGGCCAATGGAATATGAGTCGAAGTGATGTGTGTAATCTCCAGGTTGAGTCCATAAAGGGATGGGATGTTCCATCCCCTTCCTTTGTCCATTTCCCACTAACTGGAAGGCCCACACGATGTGAACGAGTCGTCTTGCACTGGGCAGATGGGGCCAAAAATCCAAGGAAGATAGAATAGAGAAAGCCTAGGTCCAAAGCTGTGGAACCGCCATTCTGGTCCTAGAATACTAATTCTGAGATAGTTTCCTAAGGGAGAAATCAACTTATATGTTGTTTATGTCCCTGCATTTTGGCAACTTGAATCTACATCTTAACTAATAAATAGTGGTGGAATGAACGAGAGGATATGAAATGCTCAGAACAACTGTTGCCAATACCAGAAAGGCAATGGAAAGTTCTATTCTAATGAGGGTGGGTTTGGTGGCATTTACGTGAGAGGGAACTATTGGAAACACTTGTGCTTCTTTTGTCATACGGGGGACTCTATGAGATTGCCATTAGTTTTTAACTCAGCCTGAACTTTCCTTGTTCTCATATTTCAAAATATATCTGCAGTGCTGCATTTTTTTTTCCACTAAAAGTAAACTTGTCGTTTGCCTGGGATTGTGATTTTAGAAATGAGGAAGGTGTGTTGTGAGAAAGAGGTCATAGAGCATCAGCCAGCTCTAAACCCAGAATGTCAGGATCCACTCAGCCTTTCTTGTGGGGAAGGAAAAGGAGCGAAATAGTTGAGGGGAATATGCTAGATGCTTGGTGAGGTCCACTGCTCATCACAGAGGGTGCTCGAGCTCTATGTTCTCCATGAAGAAGCTAAAGCTCAGAGAACTGAACAGCTTCAGCAAGCTCAAAGATTTGAAACAATTTGTCCAAGATCAGATGTGGAGCAAGTGGTCAGACTGGAATTCAAACCTACTCTGCTATCAGCTCCAAATACATAGGCTGAAATCCTAACTCCACATGTGATGGTATTTGGAGGTAAGACTTTTGGGTAGTCATTAGGTCATGAGGGTAGAACTCTCGTCAATGGAATTTTTCCCCATATAAAAGAGACCCCAGAGAGCTCTCTTGCCCTTCTGCCATGTGAGAACAGAGCAAGAAGACAGCCCTCTCTGGACCAGGAAGAGGGCTATCACCAGAGCTCAGCCATGCCGACACTCTGATCTCAGACTTCCAGCCTCCACAACGGTGAGAAGGAAATTTTTGTTGTTTATGAGCTACTCAGTCTATGGTATTTCTATTATAGCAGCCTGAATGGACTAAGACACATTCTGTGATGGGACTCTGTCACTAAAACACTATCTTCTCTTAGTATATACTTTGATCAAATAGATTACCTAATCACATGAATCACGTTTGCAATCTTGTTCAACCCAAACTGAGGTACCCCTTAGTCATTCACAATTCCATCACTTGATTGTATGAAGTGTCCTTTGTTTCTTTTTTAAAAAAAGATTTATTTATTTGAGAGAGAGAGAGAACACTTATGCACACGTGTGTGCAGGGGAGGGGCAGAGGGAGAAAGAGACCCGAGAAGACTCCCTGCTGAGCATGGAGCCTGATGCAGGGCTCCATCTCACAATCCTGAGATCAGGACCTTAGCCGAATCCAAAAGTCAGACACTTAACTGACTGTGACACCCAGGTGCCCCCTATCCTTTGTTTCTCATTCATTGTCTCCCCACCACTGGAGTATAAACTCTGTATTCATTTCCCTGCTGCTGTACCCTCCTCAGTGCCCAGAACATTGCCTGGCACGCCCTAGAGGCTCAATCATTGTTCGTTAAATAAATGAAGGATCAAATGAATCCGAGAAACTGCCATCACTACAATGGAGGGTTCAGAGCTGTTGTGGTGGTTACCACCTCTCCCTGTCCCTCCGTGTGTTAGCTGTCATAGAAGCCCATGACACAGGGAGGCTGTGTGCAGGCCCATATCTCAGAGTGTGCTATGAATCTTTTCCTACTATCTTGATTTGAACACCATTTACTTCCCACCAATGCCTTTGCGCATTACCTTGCCTGGATCTGACACACTGCACTAAACAGGAAGCCCCAAGAAGCATTAACTTCAGTCACGTGCTTTGTTCACTTAAGATGAAGCGCCTGCCTGGTTGCAGGTGGCTGATACAGATGTATTCCTAAACCCTGCCTGGGATGGTGACTCTGAGGAAACACACCCGTTCTCACCCTCCCCTAGGAGGAGAGGACCCTCACAGATGGAGGGCAATGTCTCAGGAAGAAGGACCCTCACTTGGTTCAAGGGCCTCTAAGCAGTTAACTCAGCCCCAAAGGAGAGTTACATCCAATGCAATAAGAGTCCATAGCCATTTGGGGCTGGGAAATTGTGTTCCACCAAGGGGAATTAAAGCAGTATGCTAAGAAATTGCAAGGAAATTGCTCTTTTCATTAGAATACGTTAGAAATGTAATAAAATGGTCAAGATTTTTACAGTGGGTAAAGATCACTTACTTAAAGTCTATAAGCCTTTACCTCCTTTCCCTTTCATGTTCTCAAATACCCTTAAATATTTAACCATCACAAGGTCAGTTTCTTCCCCCTTCTACCCAACTTGAGCCTGACTGTTACATATTGAAATTACTTATAATCTAGGCCTTTTAATGCTTATTTTCACTCACTTTAAGGCAATTTTATTCACTCGCCTAATTTCAACTACTATATATGTGTGGGTGACTCCTAAATTTATATTCTCTGCTTAACCGTCTCTCCTGAGCTCTCTCTTATACATCAACGATCTATCTGATGTATCTACTTAGATGTCTCACAGGTACTTCAACTTCAAAACTTTCAAAATGGAAACTTAGGATCTTGCCTCGCCCCCAGATCTGTCCTCTTGTGTTTCCCAGCGCAGAGATGGCTCCTCTGAGGAACACTTGGCTCAAGCCTAGAATCCTAGAAGTCATTCCCGACTTCTCCCTCAGCCTCACATTCCACATCCAAGTCAGGGTCCAAATCCTGTTGTTTTTTGTCTCTTATATGCCTCCTTAATCCACTTCGTTTCCACTTATTGGTCTCATAATGTCATCATTCAGGTAGACCTGTTATTTCAGGTGGACTACTCCCAAAACCTGGTTATTACTCTCCCTGCCAACTCTCTTACTCTCTGTGAATTTGTTCTCCACCCTCTATCCAGCTGCTTTCTAAAATGCAGATGTGTTTCAGTCCCTTCTCTATTTCAAGTCCTCATTGCTTTCCACGGCTCCGAAGTTTAAATACAGAAGACTTAGTGTGTCCCAGATGCTCTGCAACATTGGCGCCCACCTATATGTAAGCCTGATTCATGGTCATTCCTCTGCCTGTTCTATAGATGGGCCCTTCCATGCTGTTTCTTTTGTTCCAAATGTTCTTTCCCCTCTTCTTTGTCTAGTAAAATCCCGAGCACCCTCCATGCTTCAGCTTAAATACCATTTTTCTCAGGAAAGCCATGCCTGACTGGGATCCCAACTAAATTAGATCTCCTTTGTGCCTTTGTTCATAACTTCTGTCCCCTTGTTATCATCATATTCTCATGCCTGGCTCAGTGTGCAGCCCTGGAAAAGTCTCAGTGGCATGTAGTGAATGAAAAAATAGACAGTGCGAATTATCACAGGCTGGACCTGGAGTAAGCCAGACCATTGCTATATACTATTTTTAAAGAGAATATAGGAAAGTTAAAAGGATACATTTATGCAAGTTATTGGTGTATGTTGTTGTCTGATATAACATGGTAGTACACTATTAAATAGGGCTGGGAAGAATCAGTAGGATAAAGCAACCATTTAGAAAATATAAATGGGTAAAAAAGAATCCCCTTTGCACATGTGCACACACACACACACACACACACAGCGAACCAAAGAAATATATGTAACAAGAAATATGTAGAATCAGGTTTTTAAAAATCCTGCAAAATCAGAAAAATATAGGACATATAAGAATATTTGACAGACACCTGGGTGGCTCAGTTGGTTAAGCGTCTGCCTTTGGCTCAGGTCATGATCCCAGGGCCCTGGGATCAAGTCCCGCATGGGGCTCCCTGCTCAGGGGGAAGTCTGCTTCTCTCTCTCCCTCTGCCCCTCTCCCCTGCTTGTGCATGCACGTGCGCTCTCTCTCTCTCTCTCTGGCAAATAAGTAAATGAAATATTTTTTTTTCAAGATATTATATATATATATATATATATCAATGGATGTTTTGGGGAAAAAATCCTCTAAAATTTACGAAGAATTGAACAGGCAAGAGTAACCTATAAAATATTTTAAAAGAAGAATTTGGTGGAAGAACTTGCATAGTCAGATACTAAAACATAGTCCAGTACCAAATATGGGCATACCCTGGAGGTATTGTAGATTTGGTTCCAGATCATCACACTAAAATGAATCTCACAGTAAAGCAAGCCAAATAAATTTTTTGGTTTCCCAGTGCATACAAAAATTATGTTTACACCCTACTGTAGTCTATTAAGTATCCAATAGCATTAGGTCTTAAAAAAACAATGTACATGCAGTAATTTTAAAATACTTTATTCCTAAAAAACACTAACCATCATCTGAGCTTTCTGAGTCCTAATTTTTTTTTTGCTGGTGGAGGGTCTTGCCTCCATGGTGATGGCTGCTGACTGATTGGGGTGGTGGTTGCTAAAGGTTGAGGGAGGGAGGCTGTGGCAATTTCTTAAAATAACACAACTATAGCATGCAGTGTTTGGTAATAAGACAACCGTAGCATGCAGTGTTTGGTAAACTTTTACCCACAGCAGAACTTCTTTCAAAAGTGGAGTCGATCCTCTTAAACTCTAACTGCTTTGTCAACTAAGTTTATGTAATATTTTAAGTCCTTTATTGTCATTTCAGCAATTTTCACAGCAGAAGAAATTCACCAGGAGTAGATTCCATCTCAAGCAACCACTGTCTTTGCTCATCCACAAGAAGCAACCCATCTGTCCAAGTTTTATCATGAGATTGTGGCAATTCAGTACCATCTTCAGGCTCCACTACTAATTCTAGTTCCTCGTTATTTCCACCACATCTGTAGTTCCTTCCTCTACTGAAGTCTTGAGTCCCTCCAAGTCATCCATGAGGGTTGCAATCAACTTCTTCCAAACTCCTGTTAATGTTGGTATTTTTACCTCTGCCCATGAATTACAAACGTTCTTCATGGCATCCAGAATGGTAAGTCCTTTCCAGAAGGTTTTCCATTTATTTTGCCTAGATCCATCAGAGGAACCATTATCTATGGCAGCTACAGCCTTACGAAATGTATTTCTTAGATAATAAGACTTGAAAGTCAAAATTACTCCTTGATCGGTAGGCTGCAGAATGGGTGTCAGTAGGCATAAGAACAACATTCATCTTGTCATATATCTCCATCAGAGCTCTTGGGTGACCAGGTGTGCTGTCAAAGAGTAGTAATATTTTGAAAGAAATCTTTTTCCTGAGCCTTATGTCTCAACAGTGGGTTTAAAACACTCAGTAAAACATGTTGTAAATAGTTGTGCTGTCAGTCAGGCTTTGTTGTTTCATTTTCAGAGCATAGGCAGAGTAGACTTAGCATAATTCTTACGGGCCCTAAGATTTTGCATATAATAAATGAGTACTGGCTTCAACTTAAATTCACCTGCAGCTTTAGCCCCTAACCAGAGATTCAGCTTGTCCTGTGAAGCTTTGAAGTGAGATATTGACATCTCTCTAGTTGTGAAAGACCTAGATGGTGTCTTCTTCCAATAGAAGGTTGTTTCATCTAGAATGAAAATCTGTTGTTTAGGGTAGCCACCTTCACTGATGAACTTAGCTACATCTTCTGGAGAACTTGCTGCAGCTTCCACATCGGCGCTTGCTGCTTCACCTTGCACTTTTATGTTATGCAGATGGCCTCTCTCCTTAGACCTCATGAACCAACCTCTGCTAGCTTCAAACCTTTCTTTTCTTTTTTTTTTCCCCTAAAGATTATTTATTTGAGAGAGAGAGAGAGACAGAGAGCAGGGGGAGGGGAAGAGGGAGAGAGAGAATCCTCAAGCAGATCCCCCGATGAGCATGGAGTCCAACGCAGGTCTTGATCCGAGGATCCTGAGATCCTTACCTAAGCTGAAATCCAGAGTCAGCCACTTAGCTTACTAAGCCACCCAAGCACCTCGGCTTCAGACTTTTCTTCTGTGTCTTCTACACCTCTCTCAGCCTTCATAAAATTGAGGAGAGTTAGGGTTTTGCTCTGGATTAGGCTTTGGTTTAAGGGAATGTTGTGGCTGGTTTGATCTTCTATCTAGACTCCTAGAACTTTCTCCATATTGGCAATAAGCCTGTTTTACTTTCACATCATTTGTACATTCACTGGATAGCACTTTTAATTTCCTTTAAGAACTTTTTCTTTACATTCACAACTTGGTCAACTGTTTGGTGCAAGAGGCCTAGATTTCCCCCACCTTAGCTTTTCACATGTCTTCCTCACTAAATCTTAATCATTTCTAGCTTTTGATTTAAAGTGAGAGGCGACTCTTTCTTTCATTAGAATGCTTAAGGCCATCGTAGGGTTATTCATTGGCCTAATTTCAATATTATTGTGTGTCAGGGAATAGGGAGGCCAAAGGAGAGGGAGCGAGATTAGGGAAGGGCCAGTTGGTGGTCCTTCCAGTTGGTTGTGTGGTCAGATCACACACAAAATTTATCAATTAAATTTGCTGTCTTATAAAGGTGTTGCTCCTGGTGCCCCAAAACAATTACAATAGTAATATGAAAGATCATTGATCACAGATCACCATAACAGATACAATAATAATGAAAACGTTTGAAATATTGTGAAAATTACCAAAATGTGACAGAGACACGAAGTGAGCAAATGCTGTTGGAAAAATGGTGCTAGTAGACTTGCTTGACACAGGGCTGCCACAAACCTTCAATTTGTAAAAAATGCAATTTCTAAAAGCACAATAAAGAGAAGCACAATAAAATGAGGTATGCTCATAATTAAGTTGGTGAGACAGACAGAACAAAAGAACATAACAGAAACCGCTGAAACACAGCTGCATACATATAGGATCGTATTGCCTGCTTACGATGCTGTTTCAAATTGGTAAGGGAAATAATTTTTTTTTTTAATAAATGCGACTGGGTAATTTTTTTAATCACTTGGAATCATTAATATAAGATCCTTATTTCATTCTATACCAGATATATTAATTATGAAACAAAGATGAATTTTGGCTCCAAAGTCAGAAATTATTAAGGAAAATATGAACAGGTATGACTACAAAAAAGTTTTAATCTTCTCAAAACCCACCATAAACAAATTTCAACATCAAATAATAAACTGGAAAAATACTTGAAACACATTCGATATCCAAATGAAGAAAGATGTTGTTAATGGACAATTTACAAAAGAAGAAATACAAATAGTCATAAACAATAAATTCAATTTTGCTAGTGATCACATACATACAGATGAAAACAAATACCTTTTAGCCTAACAAATTTATGAAGTTTAAATATAATTCCCGATAGACTTATGAAATGGAAACTGTGTATTGCTAGTTTCTAACAGCTGTCCCCCATGCCTAGCATAAGCTGGCATGTAGTAGTTATTCAGTAAATACTTTTTAAATGAGTGAATACTTTCCAATGTCTTTGTGGGTTTCAGGAAAACAGGTACTTTTAAAAACTCTTGATGTAATTAATATGGTGGGTTTTTGGGGGATAGCATTTAGGTAATAAGTACCCTATGTCTTAAAAGTTTCCATATGTTTTAAATAGCACAAGCGTATATGACCCAATTTGCCAGATATGCCTGGCTTACATACATGCCTGTTGTCCTAGTACATTGAATAATGGAGCCCCATTTACTCTGAGAAATCCTGGTTGGGATGGTAAAGTATATGGTCATCCTACTCAGACCTAAATACATCATTATGGGAGTTTGTTACAAAATCCTTCTGAAGTTAATTTTTTCAGAATTACATCAAATTATTTAAAAAAAAATGGAAATGACTTCAGTGTTTCAGAAAAGAGATCATTGAAATCAGTGTTGGCCATCACTGACTGAATATTAGAATGACCCAGGAAGCCTTAAAAAACGGGTGATATACAAGTCCCTCCCCAGACTGATTGAATCAAATCTCAGGAGGTTAAGTCTTGGTCATCTGTATTTTGTAAACTTTCCAAGTGATTATAATGTGCAGCCAGAGTGAGAACCACTGATTTAAATAATCTAAAGCACATATCCACAAAGTGGAATATTTCATAGCCATAAAAGATGATGCTCTTGAATTGTATTGACCAACATGGAAAGAGAGTTGTAATATATTAGGTTATAAAACAAGCAACAAAGTAGCATGTTCTCTAGATTTTCATTTTATTTAAAAAATATTTTTAGGGGCGCCTGGGTGGCTCAGTTGGTTAAGCGACTGCCTTCGGCTCAGGTCATGATCCTGGAGTCCCGGGATCGAGTCCCACATTGGGCTCCCTGCTCAGTGGGGAGTCTGCTTCTCCCTCTGACCCTCCCCCATGCCCTCTCTCATTCTCTCTCGCTCAAATAAATAAATAAAAACCTTTAAAAAAATTAAAAAAAAATTTTATTGTGGTAAAATTGACATAAAATTTACCATTTTAACCATTTTTAAGTTACAGTTCAGTGGCATTAAGCACGTTCATATTGTTACATAACTATCACCACTATCTAAAAACACATTTTTAATTAAATCCAAGCATGTTTCATTACACTCAATATATATTATACATAATTAGATATGATTGATTTTTTCAGAAGTGTAAATCTCAAAAGATACATACCAAAGGTTACATGTGACTATGTTTACATTTTTTTCTTTTTGTTTGAATGTTCTACTTTTTTTGTAGATGATACATTGCTTTCATATTAAAAACAGCTGATTTTTAAAATTCGGTAAAAATGTTGTCCTCAGTAGACTTTAACATACGTACTTCAGCCTTCCTTACCCAGAATTTAGCTTAATATAGACATCTTTGGGGCCAGTCCCCCAGTTTCATTTATGAGAAGAATAAGAACTTCAAAGTCTCACCTTTAACATGGTCCCCAAGGAGTCATCTTAGGACAGCATCGCCAGAGACTGGGTCAGAGTGGTGTCCACGTCTGGAGGTTCGCGGTGGGGAAAACAAATAAGGAACTGCTTTGGTAAAATGACCATGTTTGGCAAAATAGGGAGTTCTGCCAATCTGACCAATCCTGTAAATCATAACCAGATATTAGGTTATCACTCCCAAATATTAAAGGTACAGTGTGACTGCATGTCTGTTAAAATACATCCCTAAGTTTGAAAGCAGGGACTGTTTAAGAACGTGTTAAAGTTTCTATTCATTAGGCTTGCACGCTGAGGAATAAAATATGCCTCATCCAGCCATATTTCTGTTAAAGCTACTACAAGTTTATGGGAGTGCTAAAATGGTGCAGCAAACATGGAAATTAGTGTCACCATCTAAGATTCTTTATATATCGCTCTTATTTTCGGGAAACATATGATGGTTATTTGGCACTTTCAGGTAAGTAGGTTTGTTTTTCAAAATTTGAATTCCTGTCAAATCCACGGCCAATCCATCAGTCTGCTTTTCCATGGCCCCTTTCAGAGACAAACACCGTTAAGCACTTCAGAAATATCAGATTAACATTAATACCCGGTGGATTAGGAACCAGACAAAAGTGGGCTTAGGAAAACACTGCAAGTGGGGTTTGAAGGTAGATGGACACCCTATCAGTTTCCTACAGGCTCGGCTCTCAGAAATTTGTGGGGCAAGAGGCCCACTTCAAAAATATTTGTCATTTTGATGAGCCTTGGGGGGCTGAAAGCATCTGAGGAGAAATTAAATAGCGTGCCCAAGACAGCCTAAGAAGCTCTTCCCTGAAAGGCGCTCAGGTCCAGCATTCCAAATGGAAGATTGCCTTTTCTTTCCTTTGTCCTTCTCAACCCGACTTCCTTTCTTTCTCCCCTCCCCCACGCATTCACTCTGATTATGGATAGGACGGCCGCTCCCTAATGCAATGGAAAAATCCTCTGGCTCGCACTCCAAAAATACTAAAATCGTTATACACTGACAGGGCAATGACTTTGGCTTATAAGTGTGAGGAAAAAAAGAGCCCATCATATCAGCTATTTAACTCACAAATGGATACAAGGTGAAAAGGCAGCCAGTACACGGGCTTGTCTCAGGTGTGAGTTTATGACTTCCAACAGGCCTGAGGCATATGTAGATAATAAAATTGTAACCACGAAGATGGCTGAATACTATTAACTCGTGTATAAAAATTCCTCTAAGGAGTGTTCATCTGCCCTCTTTGAAAGTTTCTCTGCTCAGCCTTCTCTGAGACACGAGGGACTCAATTCTTAGCATCTGTGATAGGCTCTTTGCTATAGAATCTAAATTTGCCTGGGGCACATCTCATTTTTTCAGGCACCTTTTACATATTGGGTCATGTTCTTCTTCTTCCTTTTTTCTTTTTTTTTTTCTCACATGGACTCTTACTGGAGTTCAGATAATTAAAAATCCCTCAGATCATTATTCCTATATCTAAAAGGCTGCTCAAATCGATGGCACATTATTTTCCTTTCCAATAGTTAAGAGTCTATGGGCTTTTAGAGATAGAAAGTGTAATCACTCATGATTCTGAGGTAGAAATTAATGATGTGGTTGTTTATTGCCCTAAACAGTGATATGTGAACTATTGTTCTATTTTAGATAAGGGAAATCTCTAGTCCGTCACTCCTGGAGGTACTACCTATTGCCTATTTTGTTATCTATGAAAATGTTCAAGAAAAAGGTTGTGTAATTGGTCATTCCTTTTTTCCCCTTGCTATATAAAGGAATGAAAAGAGACTGTTACATTCTTGGCAACATTATGTTGCAAAGTATGGCTTTATGGTTTTCTTTTTTTTAAATGTTTTTTTTAAGATTTTATTTATTTATTTATTTGAGAGAGCGCGAGTGAGAGACAAAGAGAGAGCACATGAGAGGGGGGAGGGTCAGAGGGAGAAGCAGACTCCCTGCTGAGCAGGGAGCCTGATGTGGGACTCGATCCTGGGACTCCAGGATCATGACCTGAGCCAAGGGCAGTCGCTTAACCAACTGAGCCACCCAGGCACCCCGGCTTTATGGTTTTCTTACCTTGTTTTCCTCCATTATTTTAGTGACCTTACTGGTGATTTACTATGAGAAGACAAGGTGCCTTAATGGCAGAATCAAGAGAGAAGTCAAGATGCTGAATTGCAACTTGATTTCACTGCAGAATGGAGCAAATCCCTTCCTTGCTCTGGTCAGCAGTTCCCTTCCAGAAGCTGTAAGTCTGCTCGTAGCACACTCATCTCCTGCTCAGTTACTCAGGCAGCTGTTCCCTGGAGCACAGCAGAGGGTGAGATGTCCACTCGCTCACTCTGAGTCCAAAAGAGTTTGCAGAATCCATGCACTGAACTGTGGTTCTTTTACCAATAAATGATTCCTCACTCAAATGTGTTTTCTCCTTTCTGAAACGCCATTCTTTTAAAACACTAACAAACTGGGATGTCAGCTTTTCAGGCCTTGAGCAAGTTCAAAGCCACATAACAGGTGCTCAAGAAATAATCGTTGATTAAATAAACTGAATGGAGGAGAGAGGACGGCAGACAGCTGCTGAAGCAGTAACAGCAATAGTAATAGCAACAAGTAAGAGATGAGAGAAAGAACTGTTAAAGAAGGTGTAAGGGGAAAAAAAGACTGCTCTCTGTTTCAAACTCAGTGAAGGAAGAGTCCCAAACACCTTTCTAACTCTGGAGGGGTCAATGTTTTATAGAATCTCTAAGAATCTGGATATCACAGTGAACTCTATCTACCTTTTACCAAAAAGAGTTTCTTCAGGATTTGTGGTCTTTAGTTACTTGGAAAATTAAATTAATGAGAATCACTATTTTAAATAGACATCGGTAAGATCTAAAAATACCCACGGCAAGTACGTAAATGAAGGGACCAGTTGGGTGGGGTCAGTTATGCTCTGATGATCTCAGATACTGTCCTCTTCATTTGTTCAGTTCATTCATTTGCTCAAACACAC
This sequence comes from Eumetopias jubatus, assembly GCF_037043125.1. NCBI lineage: Eukaryota > Metazoa > Chordata > Mammalia > Carnivora > Otariidae > Eumetopias > Eumetopias jubatus. Next base: position 54,871,880 of record NW_028274820.1, on the reverse strand, counting down.
TGATTCAGGGCACACGCATTGAATGAAATCCGGTTATGGGCCATATCACGTGCTATCTCCTGTGCAGGGTGGAAAGATTCAGAAGAAACTTCCTCTGCCCTCAGAAAAGCTACAGTCTAGTAGAGATGAGGCACACACACATATATGTATATGCGATGCTTACAGTTCAAAGCCCTGTGTAAGACAGCAGTAAGAGGAGTTCAAACCCAAGACTAAAGATATTCTGAGCATGAAGAGAACTTTCTCTGAGACTGAGGCAATCAGAGAAGGCTGCCTGACAGAAGCGGCATTTAATTGGGTCCTGAAAGGATAGGGAGGAAACTGAGACTTCACACATTTAAATCAACATTTACTGAGTGCCAAAAACGTAAGCACACGTGGGGGATACACAGATAAAAAAAAAAAAAAGGCATGACACTTGACCTTACACATTGATAACAGATGTAGAAATGGAACCAGTTAGCTAAACAGGAAGGCGGAACAACATGAGGGCCATGACAAAGGAACAAATAAACACCATTCCTGGAAGAAGGAGCAGCTTGAGAACAGGTCTGCAGGTGAGAAAGGCAAAGGCCGTTGGAGCCACAAGTGGCCCCCCAGTGCCCAGCTGCAGAAGCCACTGGCCAGCAGACTGTCACCCGGCAGAGGTAAGAACAGGGGAAGTAGGGCCTGGAGCAAATGAGGGTGTCAGGCAGAGGAAAAGAAGAAGTGAGACTAAAAAGGGCAAGGTATTGGCGTACAGCCCCGCCCTAGAGTCTCGGTGCTGGAACTCTGAGGCAGTATAAAGAGCCTCACGACCCGTCTGCCTCTGTAACAGGCCCGTTTGCCCTACACCACGACCACACAACTCTGTGCTCCTCACATGGTATGGGCTGACCAAACACTTTCTGAACAAATGAAAGAATGAATGCATGAGGTGGAGCTAGCATACATTAGACTCCCAGGGCATTTCGAAGATCCTGGAAGAACCCTGACTTCCCCCAAATATCTCCCGACCAGCTGGGCACCACATCTCATTTTCCTCCCTCAGACTGCTTATAAGTGGATTTCGGTTCACGGGTGGTCTCTTTGCGATGCAAATCTTTCTGGAAAGCACTCTCATTGTACAACTCATTTTTAAGGTAGATAACGTCTCTCTTACCTTTTTGCGGAGATCAGCGGCTACTGATGGAACCAGGTTTTGACGGGAAATGAAAGGCCATTTTGGATTTCAGGTCCCCCACAGGAGGGCAAAGCCTGAGGAGCAGGAGAACTCCTGGCCCTTGAAGGGTTGGGCCTCAGGCCAATTATTTGGGGCAAATGGACTTCTCCAGGTTGTGGGATCTCAGAGAGCTCCCATATTTAAAGGTTGCAAGCTAGAAGCCAGCTCGTAAAACACTGCTTCACTGACATGTTTTGTCTGCCCAGTACAGTACCTGAAATATGTTTAATTTGTTGCCAAGGTTTAACACTCGGAAGAATCCGATAAAAATCAGGATTTCTAGATTCTCTGGACTAATTGGAAGATCTGACTTCACTGGGGCCTTCACTGCCATCTGGCTTGAGGTGCATGAGCGGCTGATCCCCTCAGAGGGGTTGGCTCTGTGCAGTGGACCCTGGGCTCCACCTGTCCCCACTGCATTCCACACTACCCGATTTGGTCAGCTTATTTAACTCCCTGGTTCCTGGAGGCAACTGAGTTTGTGGATCACTGACGATACCATTCTATTTCACCAGTCTGCAGTTAACTGGGTTAACCTTCTTGGTATTATTGGCATTACTGTTGGCTTCCCATGGCACCCAGGAATGGATCCAGACCCCACGGCGCTGAAGCTTACATAATAGGGGACCATCTTTAAGTTGAGATTTTGTGGCATGAAGCGTCTATGTTCTTAACATGATATTCTGCCTCACACTGAATTTAGTTCATCTATTCAAAATTACTACTTTAATTCATATTAGCTCATATAGTCAAAATTACAGCTTTAATTGATACTAGGAAAGTTATTTTACTTTCCTGTTCTCTCCTTGTTTTCAGGGAAAACACGTGTCAAACACAAAACCTTCCTATGGGCTGCAGAGAAGCTGGACACAGTATCTGCTGGGAGTCCTGGTTCAGGTAAATGAATTATACAGCCTTGCTATAGGGAATTCCCGGAGAGTTATATAGGATGGCAATCTGGTCCCTTTATTTTTATTTATTTATTTATTTATTTTAAAGATTTTATTTATTCATTCGAGACAGAGAGAGAGAGAGAGAGAGAGAGAGAGCGCACGAGTAGGGGGAGAAGCAGAGGGAGAAGCAGGCTCCCCGCCAAGCAAGGAGCTGGACGTGGGGCTCGATCCCAGGACCCCGGGACCATGACCCAAGCCGAAGGCAGACGCTTAACCATCTGAGCCACCCAGGCACCCTGGTCCCTTTATTTTTAGATTCTTCTTCTCTAGCTGGTGAAAACTCCTGCCCTGATTTATTTTTGGCCATAAGTTGAGATCCTGGCTCATAATATTTTGTAGCCTTGTGGAAAGGATCACACACACAATAAAAGACAACAGCTGTAGCCACTGAGCATGTGTGAAATACACAAAGAGCCCTTGCTAATCCTGCCCAGCCTGGGAAGGGAATTCCCGGCTCAATGAGGTGAGCACCCAGACTTCACACTGGAGTCACCAAAGCAAGGAAGCCAGGTGGTCCCAGACTTGATGTAGGAAAAGTACATGTCCATCTCAACCCTAGGGGCCGACTGAGAGTGGAAGTGCTTGCAAGAGTGAATCTACAATAAAGTCTGCATCCAGAAAATACTCGTTTTTGAGGCTGTTTTGCACCTGAACCTGGTGGAGACCTGCTAGGAAACTGGAAAGGCACGTGAGGCTTCTTTCTTTGAAATTAATTATGGGGACCCTTGATGACTCAAAGGTGGGCCATGTTCATAATTTGGACCTTACAATGTGGAGTCCACAGTGTATCTCCCTTCACTCTCCAGATCCTTCCATCTTTCTGTTTCCCAGAGCCTTTGATCCCCTTCTGTTATCAGTCTACCCACGTAATTTTTTAGGTCAACTTTCCTTGAATCTGCAGTTTACCCAATTTTCATTTTTTTGCCTTTACTTTTCCCTCTCAGTTGGTTCTTAATCTTAATCTCCTTTTAATCTTAATCAGCTGCTACCACTTTGATGCTTTTGGCTCAAAAGAAGGGTACCGATGACATTAGTCAAGCCTTTGTCTTTGCTTCAGAGCTCCTCCTTCTTCATGATTTTCTGTACTCAGTACTACTCATCTTTCAAAAACTGGCTCCTGGTTTGGCTTGCAGAACCCCACACTATTCTGCTTTCTGTCACTGTGAGCATTCTATATTTATTTCCTTTTCCTGATTTTCCTCCTTCTCCTGCTCCCTTAACAAAAGGCACAGTATTCCAAAATTCAATTTGGGGCTTTTTGCTATTCTTGCCTTTGTGTTCTCTCTAAACTCATTTCTCCATCATTTCACTGCAGAAGACTCCTACATCTATAGTTGCCCATCATTCTTTTTATCTAAGCACAGTCCTGGATTTTCATTTGTCCCAAGAGCCTTTCAATATCAGTGTCTTGCAATCAGCTCAAACTCAAGATTTTCAGAACCCAACAAGCTCTTTTTTCTCCAACATATGTATTTTGTCAAAAGGCTTCCCTTTTTATTCCACCAAGTTCAAAATCCGCAAGTCACCTTTATGATTCTATTCACTATTTAGTTTTCAAATCTTGTCAAACGTTCCTTTGAAATGCCTTCCCCGTCTCTTTATCCCTTGCCTTCTCACGGCCTTCATCCTGGCCAAGGCCCTTATGGGCTCATTCCCGGTTTACGGAAGCAGCCACCTATCTGGCCTCCCTGACCCCAAGCTTTCTCCTCTCCAAACTCACCTTCGTGCCACTGCCAGACTAATCTTCTTTAAATGCCACTTTCATCTTGTCACTGTCGGCTCAGAAGCCTTCAATAGCCCTTTAATCACACAAGTGTGAGCTGGAGGAGACCTTGGAGTTCATCTCACCCGACCCCACTCTTTACAGACAAGTAAACTGAGGCTCAGCGAGAGTAAGTGGTTACACAAGGTCACCATTAATAAACCACAGAGGTAGGATTTAAAGCCAGGCTTTTCCTTTGAGGACCAGTGCTCTTTCTGCTCTAACAGTGTTTCCCAAACTGCCATTCACATACCACCTTCAGGATTTTCGTCATATCTGGATGCTGCTTATGTTACTTCGTATTTCAAACATTGCTAATTGTTTGCCGTTGTCAAAAGAAAACCGTTACCACTTAAATGGAATTAGAAGATAGCCTTAAAATTAATACAATGGAAACACAGCAGTGTTATCAGTGGATAACTTTGCCAGCCCAAGGTTCTGGTCCCAGGTCTGTTTTCTCTTTCTCTGCAAAGGGAAATTAACAAGTGATAGAGAAAGGATAAAGTCTTATTAGGATAACTAAAGGAGTTGAAAGAGTTATAATTTTCTCATAAAATGATTCAATATTCCTTAATGTTTAGTGACTATATAGCCTAAAATTCTCTTTTGGACCACATGTTACAAGCTTTTTTTAAAGATTTTATTTATTTATTTGACACAGACAGAGAGCGAGCGAGCTCATGCAGGGGGAGCTACAGGCAGAGGGAGAGGGACAGACTCCCTGCCAAGCAAGGAGCCTGATGTGGGACTTGATCTCAGGACCCGAGATCATGACCTGAGCTGAAGGCAGATGCTTAACTGACTGAGCCCCCCAGGTGCCCCTAAAAGCTTCTCACACTTATAGAAACACAGCAATTCAAAATGTTTTCTTTTGGCTACCATATTACACAAACTATTTGATTTCTGGTGCTCATATATCTGATCTCACCTAGCCAAAGGGAGTTACTAGCATACGTCTCCATGCCAATAATGCAATTTCCTTTTCTGCCTGTTCACTCTCATATTGACTCTCTTGTCAAAAGATCCTACTGCTCTCTTCCCATCTGGTTAAACTTCATATAGTTTTCAAAGCCTAGTCCACATTCCAATTACAAACTCCATAATTATTTCTAAATAGTCCAACCTGCATTGATTTCAGCCTTTTCTAAATTCTACAACGTATTCTTCAAACTACATTTTGGAGTCAATTATCTACTCTCTTATACGATTATTTTGTATGTTAATTTCACTTCCCTAACAATGATGTGATTACTTGAAGGCAAATATCTTTTTTTTAAATTTTTTAAAAAGATTTTATTTATTTATTTGAGAGAGAGAGCGTGCACGTGCACACATAAGTGGGGAGAGAGGGGCAGCAGGAAAGGGAGAAGCAGGCTTCCCACTGAGCAGGGAGCCTAACGTGGGGCTTGAGCCCAGGACCCTGGGATCATTACCTGAGCCAAAGGCAGACACTTAACTGACTGAGCCACCCAGGCGCCCTAGGCAGACATCTTTTCTTATATGACTTCCATGTCCCACGGTAGACCTGGTTTTGTTCCAGGCACACACAAAGTGTAATACCAATTGACTATACCATCAAGTCCCTTAAGATGCTCTACCATGTGGTCAGTGCTCAATATGGGGCTCACCCACACTTTACGTATTTAAATATTATCAAGGGCTTTGGGTCTTTTGAATGGGAAAGACCCTACCTGTTATATTTTCTGCAATTAGACAAGAACTTTCATTAAAATAATCATCATTGCCTCGGTAAGCAAAAAGAGAAACTATTTGTACTGAGATAGTCCATAGTTAAGAAGTATTCATAGTAATAAATAATGAATAAAAGGATGATGACATTAAAATCATTTAGTTCAGACTCTCCATTTAGTTCAGACTCAAATTTTGACGGAAGAAATCTGTAAGATTATAGATTATATCATTTTGCAGGTGAAGAAGAAGAGACTCAAGATTAGGAGGCAAGTTACTTGGAGTTTCAAAGCAATTTAGTGGCAGACTTGACAGTCAGTCTCAACTCCTCAGTGATCCCATGTCCTACTTTGCCTGGGATGGTCCCGGCTTCAGCCCCTTGTCCTAGCCTTTTCTCACTAGGTCCTCTCCCTACTTAAACATGTTCCCCTACTTAACTACTCAGCCCAACATTCTTTCTCCTGCATTAAAATAAAGAACACTTTTTTTTCTTTTTGCACATTTTTATATATAAATGTTCATCTTAAAGATTCTAGACTTTGCTTCTAAACCCTGAATGATCAGTCAACGTGGAGGAAACAAACACTATCTTTCTCCAATTATAAAGCGATTTTCTATGTGCACTGGTCTTCTGAGCAGCTAAATTTACATGGGTAACAAATGAATTTTCGACAACCCCATTTGGTTACTTTAATAGAAATAGAGGTCTAGTGTGTTATTACTGTTACTATAGAAGGTGAATGACCTATTACAATTAGCAAGAGAACTGTTCACCAGAATTTATGGATTTTGTTCTTTTTAACCTAATGAGCACTGCAGCATATTATCACTGATATCACTTGAGATTGCCCAATCACCCTGCATAATATTACTTCAATCCATTTTGAAATAGGCCCAAATTGTCATTTTTTTTGTTGGCGTAATGATCAAGTATTGATGTTTCTTGAGTTCATACAAATGGCTACAACCTCCTTGCACGCAGCCTGGTCAATAGAGTCTGATGTTCACATTAGGGATTTGGAAATCAATGTAGTTTTCCTGTTATTCTTTTATGATTAAATCAATTGAAGTTATTTACTCATAGCAGAAAATATGGGTGATTGCCAACCCTATGGCTTAGTGAATTGCTTTCTCACCACTGCTGCCCTGTAATGAGAAGGTACATATTGCTTCAGGGGTTGACTAAAACCTGTTCATGTATAGCAGCAATTTGAGATGCAGAAAGTGTTTATTATTAAAGGCTAAGAGTGTTGAATGCCAAAGGGCATCTTTATCACTTGGCATTGCATTAACATTGACAAAGGAGGAAAACACACCCAGAAGACCCCTCAGCATTGGTCAAATGGCACTCAATTATCGCTGCAAAGCCAGGCAGCAGCCAATGGGTGTTGCCACATCCTTCCCGGTGTATACTGTTATGCAGACACCCTAGTTAAAAACAATGGACATGTCAATTAAGCTGAATGGACAGGGCCTATTTGTTGATGGGTTTTCTCTCTTTAGCATGTGGTGGGTGACCTACAGTGTTTCGATGCAAGAATAAATAATGGCTTGTATAACATGGGTTGCATTTAATGTGCTTGAATGCAAAATAGTCTTAAGGGTAAAAGCAAATGGAGACAGCGGTGGGAATGCTGTGGAGGCGGGAGGAAGCTAGCTATGCAGGGACGCTGCTCAGAAGTGAAATCACTGACAAGCCGAGAAGAATGTCATTTGCTCTTGGATTCTCTATCTGAAGTGAGTAATAAGCAAACAATGGAAGAGTCATTTCATTTTTAGACCAGTTCTGTGCAACCAGCTGCACTGGACCATGCTGATGCCAAGCCCTTTATCGTTACTTGATCTTTTCATCATGATTGATGAGAAGAGTGCAAAAGTGGGAAATAGGGGTTGCTTTGGCCAACTTCTCCTAAACGTTGTGGATCGCTCTTAACATCGTTCACGTCCTTCTTCAGTAAAACCTGCTTGAAGAAGAAGTAAGCACTCTGACAAATCCTTTTCTGAAATTCGACTTTAAAGATTTGCCCTCTGCTCTTAGGAAATAGTCATGAAGCCAACCGTATTTTGAGGAGAGAGGTCCTGCTTGGCCGGGCTGGAAGTCGTTTTCCTCCCTCTGCCTATATGCATCCACTAATTTACCAAGAGAAGCAGGGCTTCTGGGAAAAGTCCTCAAGCTGTGTCTAGTTGGAGCTTCTAGAATATAGGCATGTCTTCTAACATGGAGGAGGGTGGTGGGCGGGCAAGAGAAACCTAAGCCTCGTAGGCAAAGGACTCTGAGGCACTTAAAGAAAACAAAGGAAAGAGAGGGCAGGTACGAAGACTGGGATCTGACCTGCCTTTGTGTTCCTCAGAGGAGAATGAGGTTCTGGAAGGGAGCAGAACAGGCTTCACTGAAACCTTCTATGCTCCAACCCCTTGGCATGCGCGCAGGTGAGGCGGAATGGCCTAGCCCGACTACCTGGGTTCCAAATTTGGCTTTCCCCCTTGCCAGTCTCCAGCTGGTCGTCACCAGTCTATGCTTCAGGTTTCTCATCCGCACCGTGGGGGTGCTAGTAATCGCGGCTTCCTCAGAGTCTTTGCGGTAGTGAACAAATAAACGTACAGTGCTCAGAACAATGTGTGGTGAGCTCGCAAGAAATGTTAGCTCTTGGGGCGCCTGCGTGGCTCAGTCGTTAACCCTCTGCCTTCGGCCCAGGTCATGGTCCCAGGGGCCTGGGATCGGGCCCTGCATCGGGCTCCCTGCTCCGCGGGAAGCCTGCTTCTCCCTCTCCCACTCCCCCTGCTTGTGTTCCCTCCCTCGCTGTCTGTCTCTGTCAAATAAATAAGTAAAATCTTAAAAAAAAAAAAAAGAAATGTTAGCTCTTATCATTACTGTGGCGGATTACAGGTAAATGGGAAGAAGCCCGCTCCCACTCCCAAACATTTCAGGGTGCAGAGCCACTTTGCTGCGGGCCCTCCAAGCAAAGCATAACACACAAAGGGAAACAGCGAGCCCCCTCTAAGTGTGCCACTGAGGCAAGGCTGCCTTTAGCACTCTGTGCTCGAGACTGAGTCATGCGAGCAGTGGCCAGAGAGGCAGGGCACTGTCTTGAAATCACAGAGTCGGGGCTTCAGCCTGGGCGGGCTTCTGGTAGCAATGGCCCATCTGTGGTGGAGCTGGGGCTCCAGCAGGAATAGCTCCAAGTCCCTTGGTGCTGGGAAGGGAGGATAAGATGACAGTGGGATCATAAATGCAAAATTCTCTTCAGAATTTCCAAAAACAAAAAAAAAAAAAAAAACCCCAAAAACCAAAAAACAAAAAACCCCACAAAAAACCTTGCAGGGAGGAGGAGGAAACTCAGAGGGTGGGTTGGATCAAGGTTTTAAAATAACCTAAAGATGGATCTAGTGACATCTGTGATTCAGTACCACGAGACCACACTGGAAGCGTCCACCCGGAGGCCCAGGGTTGGTTGAGCTAACATGTGTGGGTTTCCTCTGGGGTTATTTGAATCCTGGAGCATGTACTTCTGCACCAGGGATTAACTACTCTACTCTAGGGTTTGGAGCTCATTGATGTGTTTGTTCAAACTCCTCCTCAGGTATATATAGTGCTTGTCACCATGCTGAGGAGAGGAGAAAATATGAATGCAGTCTGCTACAGCTTGCTGAGAATGTCCGTTTTCCTTCTCTCCCGAGGAAGATATGAGGAAAGGGGAGCAGTCCCTAGAAAGTGATCCTCCGTTCCTCTAACATGGGTTAGAAAATTTCTGAAAGAGGGAACTTTTTCCTGGAGGAAGATGAAGTGGCTGGAGGCAGGTATGGCTAGCTTAGCATCCTCATCTGTAGTAACAGCCCCCCTCTACCTTAAGCTCGAGCATGTGCCCGACCCTGAGTGTGCCCACAAACAGGGCGAGACGGTGAGGAAGCAGTTCGATAACTGGAAAGTGGAAGGCCGGGGTAAGACCGGCTGGCGCAGGTCCCACAGAAGGGCCAGTGTGGCCAACCTCAGAAGGGGCAAGGAGAAGGTGGTAGGAGGAAGGCCTGACACCTGTGCAGGTGCCCCAGGCAGACCAGTCTGGGGTTCAGAGGTGTTGCCAGCCTTGCCGGTGTTGTCCTAACACCTGCTACAGGCAGGCAGGCAGGCAGGCAGGCAGGCAGGCAAGTTTCCCAGGTATGGTGGTTAGAAACCTCGTCTCAGAAAGAGCCCTAAAACGAGATGTTCTGCACATCTGACCAACCTTGGATAGGTGCTGCTGCTGTCCTCAGTAACCCGCTTTGAGGCAGGCTTCCCATTTTCTAGAGGAGCAGGAAGCCACCTTCACTGACCCAAGAGAGAACTACCAGCTATCCGAAAGAGTCTCCAAATTTCCTGGGCCAGTCCTTCAATGGGGAGAGCAGCCAGCCATTCTGTCCCTCAGACCGTGGTCCCTGGCAATTAAAGGCCACTGTGATTAGAGGAAGCCCCTCCCTGCCCCTAAGGGTAAAATGCTGAGATCAGTGAGATAGGCCTGCCACCATTTTGTTTTCATGGAAATTAGTTTCCTGGTGGGCCATAGCATCGCCGAGAATTAAGCCTTATGGCTTTCTAGGAGGGGATGAAAGATGTAAATGGTATTTTCTCCTGCCCAAATAGTTCAGGTGAATCTGGGAAAAATTCTTGGAGGAGAAACTGAAAACTCCAGGCTGACCACCAACCAAAGGAGAAGGGAAGGCATGGGACCAGCTACACCTTTGCTAGGCAACCACCACAACTTATCACTTAAAATGAAACTTGTATTGAATTTTGCCATCAACACTCTGCCTTCCAGAGTAAGGAATGGTGGGGAGGGGGTGTCTAAATGAGGGCAGGAGCCACCACTTCTGGCTATGTAGAATCCAGAGACCCAGAGAAGTCCATTGAAAGATGAAGAAGACACAACTAGAGACAAGGGCTATGGAATCAGCTTGCCCCTCTTGCCAAACCTCGATCTCTGATCTGCTTCAGCAAAACCAGCTGCCAGCTTTGGGTTACCCAGAGGATAAAAGAACTCTCTGGAAACAGCAGAAATGTTGCCTAGGACAATGATCCCTGCGGAGCATGGAAATGTGACCAGGGAGGAGCTGAGGGTCGAGGCAGCCCTAGAGAACTGTCCTCCAGAGGGTGCAGATTCCCAGGGAGGAGGGAACTTGGCTCCCCAAGGAGCATTGGCTCAGTCTGATTCACAAGCACATATAAGACAGCCCCAGAGATTCCTGAGTAGGGATAGTCCCCAACTTTCCCCTACGATCCTGGAGCTGAAGTCCTACAGTTACCAGGTAGGAGTTAACAAGCTTGAAATTCAGGCCTTCAGACTGATAACTCATAGGAGCCCCCTGGAAGTATGGCAAACTGGCCTCATGGTCTCTACTAGCTTCATCCAGTGGGGGGCAAGCCTCCTTGGAGGAATGTTTCTGAACCAGTGGGGTGGGGAAGCCCACAACACATCCATCAGAATGATTAGTGAAACCAGAATCTCAGCACTGTCGAGGCATCTCTTTTAGTCTCATCTGGCACCAACTTCCCGGTGACCTAGGAAGCCAGAAACAGAAGGGCCAGGAGTGCTGGCCCTGGCAGCCAAAATGTCAAGTGCATTTCTTATTTTATATTTTACTATGGAAATATATAAGGCAAATGGGAGGGGCTAGCTTAATTCCCTCCCTCCTCCTTTCCCCTTTTCACATTCTCTTCCAGTAAATGCTTTTGTGCAATGACTAGGTACCGAATTATACCTAGATTCTGGATGCTCACTGTCTAGGAATAGAGATTAGATACAGGCACAAATAATTCTATGGTAAGACCAAAAGGGATAAGAACCATACATAATGTGCAAATGGCGCCAAGGGTTTTCAAATACCCCTGGGTATTTGAAGGGCCCCCATCTAAATTCAGGTCAATTTTCAGCTCTTTTTCAGTTACATAGGGATCCATTTAGTGTAAAGCCAGATAAAAATAATCTAATGGCCCCATTATGGTTTGAGAGAGTTGTTCAGTCCCATTTGGTTACTTACAGAGTTTAAAAATGTACAACAAACCCATAAAAATGGCAGGTCTCCTTTTTAAATGTATGGTGTGTTTTGTTTTATTTTTGTTTTTGTGTGTGGAGGGGAGGTTATTTGCTGACCCACCTATTCTGTTTTCTGGATCTCCATCACCATGTGTGGCTCAGGCTGCAGGCTTTAGGGATGGACATGCAGGATAATTGTTCCAACCCTCCAGAAGCTCAGGAACACTCCCGGGGACATCGGTGGTGGTATGAATGCTTCCCTTCTGCGGCCGGGGCACAAAGGTTTGGGTTGTGTAGGGATATAATTTACCTATTTGATATCATTGCCAGTATAATATGCAAAGTTGGGGAGGTGGTTTGGGGGGGCTATGCAAATTAGGGTAATGTGGAGACTCGTCACTTTTATAGTATGGTCATCTCTGTAGCTGAACACCGAATTTATTGTTTGTTAATATTATTCCATTAAAAAAGAAGGGGGGGTGGGGGACTCTGCCAAGATCTTATACCCAGGACAGCCTGAGCACTAGTGTTTTGTCCATTCCTGTCTCTCTTTCTCTCACACAGGTAAGAGAGTTACAGGGATTTGACTTCTAGGTCTAATATGCTCCTGTGAGGAAGATAGCGTTGAAAAAAAATGGACTTAGCCATATGCGCTTTCCCAGAAGCAGCTTACTTAAAAAGTGGAGGAGAGCTCAAATCGTGGTTCACATGAGTGGGAAGCCCAAACCTTCCCACTGATTACTTTAAAAAATGCTTCCAATATCCATCTAACCAATGAAGGAGGCTGTGTTCAGCAGTAAGTCGACCTGAACAGCCCAGCAACATGATGTTCAAACCAGCACCCATTACTCT